>NC_083719.1:101075998-101379028 GCF_028564815.1 Eubalaena glacialis
TTCTTTTGGATAGATAGATAATTGTATGGGAAGGAAAGTGACAAATGGGTAGCTAAATCAAATGAAATTTTTAAAAATACGGTTACCATTATTATTATATCAGAGAAAATTAAGTTCACCCCAATGTTACAAAACATCCAAATTTAAGTGGCTCAAGCACACAAGTTTTGTCTTATATTTCTTTTCACCCAAGGAATAGCCCAGTCTTGGTATGACAGTTCAGTGAAGTAATCACGGACCCAAACTCCTTCCAAATTTTGACTTCATCATTATTTTACGTAGCCTTCATCTGTATGTTCTTAAATATTGCTGGAGCTCCTACCATTATGTCAACATTCCAGCCAGTAGTAAGGAGGCACAGCAAGAGGCACATTCACTTTAACATAAACTACCAACCACTTTCATTTATAACCCTTTGGTCAGAAATTGATAAGGTGGCTAGCTTATCTGTTAAGGAGGCTAACACAGAATCTATACTCTGGGTGGCTGAATATATTTTTAGTTGTCCCAGCTTTAAAAAAATCAACGATTCTTTTACAATATCAGATGAGGAAAAGAATAGAAGAAACTCTTAATCCCTGTCACAGTTATTATTGAATTAGTAATAAAGAATTTCAATAAATATTTACTGAATGAATTTTAGGGCACAGATCATATATGATGACAGTTAGGACTAGATGTGAAGTGAGATCTAAAGTTAAGATGTACCAAATTGTCAACGGCATTAAATAGCAGCATAGGTACTTATACCATGCATAAGAAAATGTATAGATAAAGTGAGCCATTTAAGGTTGTAAAATGGAGGAAGGACGTGATCTTATTTATGTTTCGGGAAGAAACCTTTGATAATAGTGAGAGGATAACATGATTAGCTATAAAACTAGAATCAGGAAGATCTGTTTGCTAGCAATTGCAACTCTTCAGGTAAGAGATAATAAGGGCCTGAATCTAGATATTGAGATAAGAGGGGCAGGAATAATTTTGAAAGGCATTTCATGGAGAGTTAGGAGTAAAATTGGTGATTAATAATCCTCTAAAATGTCAGGAGTATGAGAGATGAGAGATGAATGTTAACCATATGCTTCTTATTTAGATGACTAAGGTTATGCCAGTAAATAATAGAAAACAAAGAACAAGTACTGTAATGGATCTAAGGAAGGACAAAACAGCTCTTGATATTGGAGACCTGTTCTAATACACACCTATTCTCAATGTTATTACAAGTCCTTTTGATGCTAAAAGTTAAGCCATGTTGTTCTGCTCTTGGACATAAACAACCTCACCAAACATGAATATCAAACACAATCACTCTGTAACCATGACTAAATAAGACAAAAAGATGAATTGGCAAATTCACAAAATACCAAATATTCCCCTCCCTCAGCTAAAATAAATGACTGTTACTTCTTTACCAATTACAGCTTTATTCTCACTCTAGCCAGCCCTCCTACACATAAAATTTATTGAGATATTCAATAATAGATTTGCTCTCTGTTTCTGATAGCACCCAATCTAGAGCTAGTCTCTGCTTCCTTAGATCCTCTCCAAAATTACTCAAACTAAACTAAAATCTTACAGTAAGTTCTTTCTAACATCCCTTTTGTGAGACACCCAGCATTTTGCTATGTTGTGCATTTTCCCTCACTGTAACCAGTAATAAATTCAACTTGTTTAACTATAAGTGTATGTTGGTGGTCTTTGGCTTCAGGTCATTGATACAGCAACAGGCCTAATATTGGACTATATAATGTTGAAGTATCTCTGGGTATATAAGAGACAGTTGGAAATTCGGTCTTGGAGTTCAGATAACAGGAGGGACTGGATACATATATTGGAAAGTTGTCAACTTTTATGCCAATATTTCCCAAACTAGTATACACAGTTTCAGTAGATTTGATAAATGCACCATGATGTGATCTATACTCCAATGATATTGGAAAGGATTAGTTTAAACATGGTTGAGAAGGTTCATTACTTCAGAATTATCTAGGATTTACTTTACATTATGAATGTTACTTTACATCATGAATCACACAGAAAATTCTAAATGTATTTTAATATAGAACTATTTTTCTAGCTAGACCTAATGCCGTGAGATATTGCATAGAACATTACTTGGGAAATGTTTCAAAAGAAAGGGGAAACATTAGGGGTAGATGAGATTCCTCAAAGAGTAATCATACACCAAAAGAGGAAAAAAAAACAAGAATATAATCTGTTGCAAAACATAACCATTATTGGAACTTCCCTGCTGGTGCAGTGATTAAGAATCTGCCAGTCAATGAAGGGGACGTGGGTTCAATCCCTGTTCCAGGAAGATCCCACATGCCACATAGCAACTAAGCCCGTGCGCTCTAGAGCTCGCAAGCCACGACTACCGAGCCCATGCACCTAGAGCCGGTGCTCTGCAACAACAGAAGCCACTGCAGTGAGAAGCTCATGCACCGCAACTAGAGAAAGCCCATGTGCAGCAATGAAGACCCAACACAGCCAAAAATAAATAAATAAATAAATTTTTAAAAACCATTATTAAAAGTTATCTAAATTTATAATTAAACTGCATTAGAAACAAAGGTAACAGATACTCAAAACTCATCCCTTCCTAATTTTTTTTTACTACATCATACTTTTTTTTAAATTAATTAATTAATTTATTTTTGTCTATGTTGGGTCTTCATTGCTGTGCACGGGCGTTCTCTGGTTGCAGAAAGCGGGGGCTAATCTTCGTTGCGGTGCACGGGCTTCTCACTGTTATGGCTTCTCTTGTTGCGGAGCATGGGCTCTAGGCATGCGGGCTTCAGCTGTTGTGGCATATGGGCTCAGTAGTTGTGGCTCACGGGCTCTAGAGCGCAGGCTCAGTAGTTGTGGTGCAAGGGCTTAGCTGCTCCACAGCACGTGGGATCTTCCTGGACCAGGGACTGAAGCTGTGTCCCCTGCACTGGCAAGCAGAGTCTTAACTACTGCACCACCAGGGAAGTCCAAACATCATACTATTATCTATGTTTTTGAGCTTCTGACTGTTTGATCTGTATGGTGGAA
Organism: Eubalaena glacialis; assembly: GCF_028564815.1. NCBI lineage: Eukaryota > Metazoa > Chordata > Mammalia > Artiodactyla > Balaenidae > Eubalaena > Eubalaena glacialis. The sequence continues at coordinate 101,079,038 of NC_083719.1, forward strand.
TGTGAAGATTTTAAAACAGAATTAGGTAATACACATTTTGTAAAGACACCTGCCCCCTCAAAAAAGATACATATTAAATACACTAGAATAGTTACTTACCAGGGTGGAGGGTGGAAATAGGAGTGGATAGAGGATATACATAACTAAAATAAGAAAGGAATCTTGTCCTGACCAATGATGAAAATGTATACACACTGAGAAATATGACTAAACCTAACCTGAGATTACACCAGTTTCTGGTGGGAAAATGGCATCAGAGTTAAGTAATCCAGACTGATAAATATAGAAGTAGATAAATGGACCCCTGGGCAAGCGTGAGGAGTGAAATGTTAAGTGTTTTGGGCCAAGAATCCATATCTACAATGACATATCCAACAGAAAATGTTAAAAGAAATGCAAATTTGGGGGTACATTTTATAACTATAAAGTTTTAGCAGGGAATATACCTGTAGATGTCATCATGGACCAAATCATAAAGAGTCTGATATACCAAACCAAGAAGTTTGGTTTTTATCCTAAAAGCAGTGAAAACCCAGTGAAAGTTTTATGGAGGGAATGATGTGATTAGTTATCTAGAAAACATCCCTGGCAATGTGAGGAATGGATAGACAGTGGTAAATGTGAAGGCAGGGAGACAACTTGGGAAACTACTACATAATCCACGAGAGAAAAGCGTAGGGACTAACTGAAATCAGCAGCTGTGTGGATAGAAATGAAGAGATTCAGGAGAGAGATGAAAGAAGGAGAAGCTAAACAATGTTATTATTGACTATTTATGTGGGAGTGAGGACTGAATGAAGGAAGAAGTCAAGGATGATGGTGTGAATGATAATGCCCTTTACTGGAATCAGGAGTTCTTATTTGTTTGCTTTTTAAACATGACTTCATGAAGGGTAAGTAGTGAATTTATCAATAGTTTCAGACATATCAACTTCAAGTACCTCTCAGATATTAGAACATCAATGGCATAACCTATTGTACATCCATAAAAAATCATTTTTAATATTACCATTCTCTATACAAAAAAAATATTTTCAGAATAAGTTGTAAAAAGAAACAACAAATAATGGCCAGAAGAGAAAGCACACAGTGAAATTATTTTTTATTGAATTTTGCATATAAAATCATGTAGTAAAAAATTTTAAAACTAAAAGGATTAATTAAATGCTGGAATATAAAAATATAAAAGAAAACGTACTAATGATTTTTAATTATATTTTAACACATTTTTGACCAGAGACGCATTACGGGCATTAGTTTCTGCAAAAATCCCCCAGTCAATAATGTGTTAAAAGGGTAAAATTTATTCCTACATATTGGTCTGTCACAGCATTCAATAATAACATAATTGTTTTTGTTTTCAAGCCCAAACTTCTGCATATTTGTCAAAAATTTCATCAAAAATTGATCTTCTTCACATATTCATATTTACAAGATAGTATAGCCAGATTTGTCAACTTCTCTTCACTTAGAATTGAAGAGCACTTTTAACTAATTTTAACATTTATGTTTCTTTCACACGAAGTAACATATATGCAACTAGTGAAAAAAAAATTAAACTTTATAATAATCTGATTCACAATAAATTCCAAAGATTGTTATACTATTCATGTCTTTGTTTCTTCAGAATGTATGCTGGTGGTTTCGAACGGCTCTTCAGTCAAAAATACTTCCACTACAATATTTTCACCATAAAATGCATCATAAATTTCTATAACACTGGTTATAACTACAAATTTTTTCTTCTTTTGCAAAAGTGAAAGAAAATGGCCGAATGATAACAAACATGGACATTATTTGATCCATTGCTTTAGAACAAGTGTCCATTCTTCATGGAAACAATTAAGGCATTCACATGTTGCTATTTTTAATGGCAATGTAATACTAGCATCTTCTGTTGTTTCTTCTGGCATTCTTCTCTGAAATTTGACTCTTTTTTCCTATATGAATGTCCATTTTCTTACTTTGTTGGTCATTGTTGTTAAATAGTTAATATCCTTTCCCACATTTTCTGTGCGCCTCTCTTTAAGAAATGATTTTAAAGCTTGGTGTTTCACTGTACAGTGCTCCAGCATAATTCCAGCTGTTTGAAATTGTTTTTTTTTTTTTTTTTGGTCAGATTAACCTCACCTAAAACCTCACACTAGAAAAAGCAAGATAACTCAAAAAAAAAAAAATCACACACAACTATCATTGTTTATTTTGAATCACTGTTAAATGCAGGAATTTGTCCTATCACAGAGATTGCAAATGAACTGTGTCAAAAAGTGAGCTCAGTTGATTCCAAACAATTACAAACTTATTACTGAATAGGTGTCCCTAGGTCTACATGTGTCAGGGGCCTACTGCATAACTGGCAGTTGTCCAAACTTACTTTCATATAGAATACAATGTTTATTAAAGTTAATAAAACTTTACTAATTTTGAAGCCTACATATATAATTTTAAAACTTAACAGTGAAACTGAACTAGTTATTTATACTTAGACTGATAAAATATTTGTTCAGGGAGAATTTTTATCACTGAATTTTTTTTTAGAATTTCTAATGCATGGTGATAATAAAACCAGATTGACTTTTAGTCAGGATTATAACTGGTTTAAAATTCTACACAGGGACTTCCCTGGCGGTCCAGTGGTTAAGATTTCACCTTCCAATGCAGGGGATGTGGGTTTGATCCCTGGTCAAGGAGCTAAGATCCCACATGCCTCATGGCCAAAAAAACAAAAAAACATAAACCAGAAGCAATATTGTACCAAATTCAGTAAAGACTTTAAAAATGGTCCACATCAAAAAAAAATTCTATACAGACCAATCCCTGCACCCTCCCTCAGTTCTTGTACCCAGACCTGACCTCTCCCACAGCCTGGCCCTTGGTACTTCACCGCACTATAAAATGGATTGTTACAGACATGAACATAGATTAGCAGCTCTCAGTCTCAGCACTAGTGACATTTGGGCTGGGTAATTCTTTGTTGAATCAATAGTGTTCATATGGCTAGGGTCAGGTATAAAAAAGTCTGGTATGAAGTGCCACTACATAGGTAAATCTATGTGGCAAGATTTCTAGCTTACATGTGGGGAGACGAAAGAGGAAAGGAGTCACTGGCTCAGCCAACACATTCAGGTGAGTCAATGTTGGCAAAGAAAAGAGGTGATATCTTGTACCCCAAGGTCAGTTGAGTACCTGGGAGGTTACTGGTGACTCTGACCAGCAGAGCTTCAGTGGGGTTTTAAAAGGGGATTCCAAAACTATGCAACAGCTAAAAAGTGAAGAAGCAGAGACAGCACTTTCAAGAACCTTGAGTATGAGTTGGGGAAAATAATGGAATTTCTTTCTTTAACTTTAATCCTTGCCAGAGAAAAGGCATTGAATTCCTTCAAGGAGAAGCTATATGACCTGCTAAATTTAACTCCCAAGCTACATATTTTCTCTCTCTCTTGATCTTGATGGACATGCAACCAGAAATATTTGCCATAAATTCCTTGCTCTTGATGGTATGTTCAATTAAAAACGTTTTCTCTGAATTGGCTTTTACACCATTCACTTCATTCTATCTCGAATTTCCATCTTTATGTTTAAATATAACTGCAGCAAAATTCCCTTTAAATATTACTCATTTACAAATCTGCAAATTCCCAGGTATTTTAAAACCCACCTCTTCCAGTCTATTATGATTCATGAAGTTTGGTTTTTGCCTTAAAAGATTTTGCTTCACTTTTTAAAAATTTCAATAACTTAAGAGAGCTTTCTTTTTCAGAGATATGTGTAGGGGAGATATATTTAAGAAATTTAAAAGGTTTTAATTTCTACGTCTGTCTAACAATGTTTTTGGAAACTTTAAGAGTATATAAAAAATCTTTTAGATGCTTTACATTATTTATGAAATAGAGTGCCTTTTATTACCTTGCTATTATTTAACTAATTTCCTCTGCTGGGGAATTTTCTCCCTATTCTACAGCTGCCTATTGAAGTCCCACCCTTCTTTCAAAATAGAACTCAAAACCCACCTCCTCTAGGAAGCCTTCTAATCAAATTGCTCTCACTTCCCTGTAATATTCTTTCTCTGGCACTTAATATATTGAGTTGGCCTTCGTGTTAGAATTATTAAAGTTATTACTCTGTAAGTCTATGGTGAACGTGGACAAGGACAATGTCTTAATCCTTTTTCAAAATCTCCTACTGAACCTAGCACCATGCTTTGCAAAACAGATGGTCAAAAATGTTGATTTAAGTGAATCAAAGCCAATCACTTTATTGAAAATGAATCCGAATTAGGCTTTAATAATGTTTTCTGAACTTAGCTTTAAAATATTATAGGCTTTGTTGCATAATCTTGAGCCTATCTTGGGCTAATTGGCAAATTATTAAAAAAAAAAATCATATTTATGTTAAGATTTATAGTTTATAAAGTGCCTTAGCTCATTAACTGCTGAACAATCAATAAATGATTAGGTGAATGGGAAAGAATAGTGGTCATAAATTATTAATGTAAATTACACATTCATGTCATAGAGTTGTTGTAAAACTGCTACCAGTGATTTTATGTCAAGATACTTGGATTGCCCTCTTATTACCTCTGTGACCTCAGGCATATTTGTTATTCATAAGACATGCATCCTTCACATGTACCATGCCTATCTCCCAAAGTTACTGTCAAGATCAAATTAGATGATGGAAAATAATAGCAGATTAAATTATTGAGAGGTAAATATTCAAGAACTCTACATTGTGTTTTCATTTAATCATCACAACAACCCTATCAGGGTGATTACCATTCTCATTTTTATAAAAAAAAGAAGCCTTGTCACAGAGAGTTAATATAATTTGCCCAAGGGCACATAGTTATTAAAAGATAGAATTAGAATTTGATATCCGTCTGATGCCAGAGCCAAAGCTCTACGCCAAAATGCTAAATTGCTAAGTGTCAGCTCCATCCCTTCAGATTTTATAAAACTTGACTATGTAATATTAACTAGCTATTTCAAAATTTTTTAAGATCTAAAATTCCTACAATAGAAACTTTTCTTTAAATTTCCTAGAGATATAAAGTAACAAATCTAACCAAAACACTCCATAACATTGACATGAAATTCAGGCAAAAAATAATCTGTTAGAAGATTGATTTAGGAAACGTATTAGCCTAGTAACTTGCCAACTACTTGTCTCCTATACAGTAACTAGTTACACTCTTCGGTATGTTATATATATAAAACATTGAATCTTACATAAATCCATTAGTAGCTCAATTAGAGGGTTTATCATTGTTTAGAATTCACTTCAAGTCAAAAATTGAAACCTGAGGAGTTAATCTTAGACATTAAAAATATAAAGTCTGTACACTGATGTGTATAAAATTGATGACTAATAACCTGCTGTATAAAAAAAATAAAAAGATAAAATTCAAAAATCAAAAAAAAAACTAAACTTTCTTCGGGTTATTCGTATGGAAATATGTTAATATAAATGTTTCAGACATTACATGAAATTCCTAAAAATCTTATATGTTCTGGTATAATGTTATAAGTCATAATTCTAGTTATTACTTTAAAATGTATATCTCAGAAATAACTAAATTTCCTTGTCAATTGCATTATTATGAACTTTCATCAAATCTTTAACCATGGTCATTTTCAAGTCTTTTGTCATTTACAGACAGTTCTGGGTATACTCTGATGCTTTTGCAAAAATGTTCCTATAAAAGGGTTTCATGTTCAAGGAATTCATGGAAAAGACTCTGACAAGTACAGGTTTCTGGTAACTGACTGTACTGCTGAACTGAATGAATAAGCATTTTCAGAACTCTAATGGAAAACTGATGAATTCATAAAAGTACTAACAAAAGATCAAGATGAAAAAAAAATTAATTACATGGGACTGAGTGAACTGATGAGGATGATTATAATTTTTGTGACTTTCTGTTTGAATAAAAAAAAATATATAAAGTCTGATAGATCCATCTATTTTCCTTCTAATTCAAAAATGCTATCGTAAGCTATTCATTCAGATTGATTTCTTTAAGATGCCAAGTTTCAACTGTAATGTGAAATGTGGAGAACAACACTGCCATCCAGGGGATAGAGGATTGAAAATGCAGAGCCAATGTATGGACACCAAGGAGGAAAACAGGCTGGGCAGCGGTGTGGGGGGGTGGGGGTGGGGAGTGATGAATTGGGAGATTGGGATTGACATATATACACTAACATGTATAAAATGGATAACTAATAAGAACCTGCTGTATAAAAAAATAAATAAAATAAAATTCAAAAATTCAAAAAAGTATATATATAATAAAAAAAAAAAAAAAGAAAATGCAGAGCCAGAATAACCGAGAAACTTAATGCAGCGGTTCTTAGCTGGGATTGAAACAGTTGTGTTGGAATCTGTTGTGAGGTGAATTACTAATAACAGCTCAAGTACTAAAGATTGTAAATTACATGTTGAAAAAAATGACAGGTTTGCCAATAATAATTTCTCTTTAGCACTTATTCAAGTAAGAGAAAGGTGTAACATTTCTGTTTTTTTAAACCCCATAGCGTTTTTTTTAAAAAAACATTTTATTGTGGTATAATTGACATACAAAAAGCTGTAAATAATTAATATTTTCAACTTGATGACTTTGGAGATAAGCATACACCGTGAAACCATCACCACAATCTGTGCCATTAGCATATCCATCACCTCCAAAAGTTTCTTCCTGCCCCCTCTATCATTATTTGTGTGATGATAAAAACACTTAAATGCTTTTAAGATTTGTCCTCTTAGCAAATTTTTAAGTATACAATAAAGTATTGTTAACTATGAGAACTATGCTGTACAGTAAATCCATAGCACATACTTATTTTGTATAACTAAAACTTTGTGCCTTTTGACTAATACTTTCCCATTTTCCCCTCCCTCGGGCCTCTGACAACCACCATTCTATTCTTTGCTTCTATGAGTCTGACAGCTTTTGATTCCTGATATAAGTGGTATCATGTAGTATTTGTCTGTATGTGTCTGGCTTATTTCACTTAGCATAATGTCCTTCAGGTTCATTCATGTAGTTACAAATGGCAGAATTTCCTTCTTTTTAAAAGTTGAATAACAATCTATTGTTTGTGTATAACACATTTTCTTTATCCAGTCATCCACAGATGAACATTTAGATTGCTTCCATGTCTTGGATACTGTGAATAATGCTGCAGTGGACTCAGTTACCAGGTGATCCTACCATTCTATATTCCCACAAATGATGCTTGAGAGTTTCAGTTGTTCCACATCCTCACTAGCACTTGTTATGATCACTTTTTAACTATTCTAATAGGTGTGTAATTGTATCATATTGTGGTTTTAACTTGCTTTTCCCTGATGATGTTGAACATACTTTCATGTGCTTATTTGCTATCTACATATCTTTTTTTTTAAATATACCATTTTAGCCATTTTAAACAATTTATTTATTTATTTATATTTGGCTGCATTGGGTCTTCATTGCTGCATGCAGGCTATCTCTAGTTGCGGTGAGCAGGGGCTACTCTTTGTTGTGGTGCGCAGGCTTCTCATTGCAGCGGCTTCTCTTGTTGTGGAGCACAGGCTCTAGGCTTGCAGGCTTCAGTAGTTGTGGCATGCAGGCTCAGTAGCTGTGGCTCACAGGCTCTAGAGTGCAGGCTCAGCAGTTGTGGTGCACAGACTTAGTTGCTCCACGGTATGTGGGATCTTCCCGGACCAGGGCTCGAACCCTTGTCCCCTGCATTGGCAGGCAGATTCTTAACCACTGCACCACCAGGGAAGTCCCACATATCTTTTAAAATGTATTTTCTGTCCGGATCTTTTGGCCACTTATTTTATTGGGTTCTTTTTATCCTTATTGAGTTTGAAGAGTTCTTTACATATTCTAGATAAAAGTCCTTTATAAAATATGTTAGTTGCAAAATTTTCCTCTCCATTGTAGAGCTTATCTTTTTACTATCTTAACAGTGCATTTTGAAGAGAAGTTTTAATGTTGATTCAGTCCAGTTTATCAGTGCATTTTTATATGGATTCTGCATTTGTTCTGATATCCAAGAAATATTTGCCTAACCCTAAGTCACAACATCTTTGTCCTATCTTTTATTCTAGAAGTTTTACAGTTTTGTGCTTTACATTTAGGTGTATAATACATTTTACGTATTTTTTTTTTTTTGTATTTGGTGTGAGATGTGGGTCAAGGTTAATTTTTTATATGAGTATCCAACTGTTTCAGCACAATTTTTGAAAAGGCTACCTTTCCTCCACTGAATTATCTTTACAACTTTGTTGAAAATCAGTTGTCCATATATGCATGGGTTTATTCCTCAATTCTATTCTGAATGCTAAACATCCATGAGTTTAGCTGTAATCTAGAAATGTATGATTATAATTTTTGAAAGTGCAAAATGATAGATATGTCAGTCATCAGGCATGTTAGATAAGGAGAATATTACTTTTGAGGTAATTTCCTTTTTTCAAAGAACGTGGGTGTTATAGACTGAATTGTGTCTCCGTATATTGAAACTCTAATCCCCAATATAATGATGTTTGGAGATAAAGTCTTTAGGGAGTCAATTAAGGTGAAACGAGGTCATAAGGGTGGAGCCCTAATACAATAGGATTGGCATCCTTATAAGAAGAGGGAAAGACATCAGAGAAGGCTCTTCCGGGTATGCACATTGGAAAGGCCATGTGAGGACACAGCAAGAAGGCTGTTTCTGCAAGCCAGGAAGAGAACTCTCAGGAGAAACAGCCATGATAGCACCTTGATCTTGGACTTCTAGCCTCCAGAACTGTATGAAAATAAATTCCTGTTGTTTAAGCCACCCATTCTGTGGTATTTTGTTGTAGCCTGAGTAGACAAATACAGTGGGATTTGAGAAAGTCTTAAGAAGTTTGAATTTGGAAAACTTGAGTCCGCATTGTATATGCTTGTGAATCCTTACTTCCACTAAATGTAACACTGTAATAAAGAGGAAAAAGATCTTATACCAGTTGCTTTTAATGATAATAGTTTTGTAGTTTCATATCTCTGACAGCATTTAAATGATCCAGGACCAGCCCTTCAGGAATAAAAGGGGCAGGTGTTGCTTTCTAGAGAAACTTGTAGCCTGATGAACACAAATGCATTATTATTACTAGAGGACATTTGTATAGCTTAATGAAAGCAGGTTAGTTAGTAGAATCACCTCTGTAAAGAATCAAAATGATTTTTGAGGTTGTAACATCAAAAGACAGAGATGGATTGATATTGAAGTGATATATCAGGTACAATGAAAAACTATGAGTCACTTTAAAAATGAATATCTAAGGTTGCTGAGAGCTTATCATGTAAAAGAGTAGACAGTACATAAGAAATTTCAAGTTAAAGTAGAATATTGTAAATAATATAAGAATGAACTGCGGATGAGAAAAATTAACTTCTGTTGGGGGCTATGAAAATAATTCTTAAAAAACCATGTATAGGGCTTCCCTGGTGGCGCAGTGGTTGAGAGTCTGCCTGCTAGTGCAGGGCACACGGGTTCGAGCCCTGGTCTGGGAGGATCCCACCTGCCGTGGAGCAACTGCGCCCGTGAGCCACAACTACTGAGCCTGCGCGTCTGGAGCCTGTGCTCCGCAACAAGAGAGGCCGCGATGGTGAGAGGCCCGCGCACCGCGATGAAGAGTGGCCCCCGCCTGCCACAGCTAGAGAAAGCCCTCGCACAGAAACGAAGACCCAACACAGCAAGCAAGCAAGCAAGCAAGCAAGCAAGAAAGAAAGAAGTAGTAGTTACAGGTTTACCAGGGGGCGAGCCCAAGTCGGTCTGTTACTCTACACCTAGGAAGCATATTTAAAAAAAAAAAAAAAAAAAAGCATGTATAGAATGTGAACCTGTCTTGAAAAGTAGCACTTGAGAAAACCGATCTGGCAGAGGGAGCATCATAAGCAAAGGAGAGAGCTTCTGCTAAGAGAAGGTAGAAAACAAATGCTGAGCCTGAAGAGACTGTGGTGGCTAGAGAAATGAGATGTTGGAGAACAAGAGGAGTGGTCAAGAGAAAACACTACAGAGACTTTAAGAGCTACAGACAAACTTCATATTAATACATTTTTTGAAGCATTATGGAATCATACTAACACCTCTCTCCTAAATTAGAAGACACATTTTCCATAAAGCTCTACATTTATCTTTAAAACAACCTTTCCTGAGTATTTATGTATGAAGTGCCTACTAGCCACTTGGGGTGAAAAACCCCTGCACTCCAGGAGATCAGTTTTAATGAGGAGAAGTAGCTGAATAAGGAGACAATTAAAATTCAGCGTATGATTTATGAATGCAAAAACTACCTTTATGCAAGGCTAGTCAAACAGGAAGTCACACATTAATCCGATTGTGCCCAAATCACACACTGAAGAATACCAATCCAAACACAAGACTGAGTTATTGTAAACTGCGTACAGAATCAGGAGTCAAGAGCATTGGCCCTGCACAGGACTGTCTTCCTGGACAGAAGCTCAGAAGTGGGCCTGGCTTAAATTTTCTTTCAACACAGTCTTGAAATACTTAATAAGTTTATCTGTGAATTTGAGTTTTGTAAGTGAAATCCAGTGGGACAATGAAACATATGTCAAGGGCTTAGTCTCAGGTCAAGTGTGGTCTTCCCTGCCACATACTTCCATTTGGGTTCTCTGGCTTCCTACTTCCCTGTCTCTGCCCAGCAACTACTGCCATCTTGGTCCAGTACAGGCACTCCTCCCTGAGTCCTCAAGCATGGGTCCCAGGCACCTGTGAAGATGTGCACTAACCCCATGGCATCCCTGTGCTTGAGGGAGCATCACATTAAATACCAAACAGAAAGCACATGACAGGTCAAAAGACACCACGGAAGAAAAGAAGAAACTTTTTCCTACTTTTTGAATGGGGGGGGGTCCGACATTTTCATTTTGCACTGGGCCCCTTAAATTATGTAACCAGCCCTGGAATCCTGTAGCAGTGGTCGGCTCCAGCTGGGCAACTCTTGACAAGACACTTGGCTCCTCGAAAGTTCGTTTCCAAACCTGTAAAATAAGAATAATATTTCCTATCTCATTGGCTATGACTATTTTGGAGATAATCCACGCAAAGGGTTTGTCCCAGCACTTGACCCATTTTAAAGCTTTATACTACCAGGTGTTAACTATTAATATGTTATTTAACTCCGACTCAGTCCCTCATGTGTCCTCTACACGCAGCCTAATACTTCAAAACAGCCAATCTCACAGGCAGCATGAAATGTGCATCCTGGTTTTGCTTTATAAGTTCATTAGACCTTCTTACAGTGTGCAGAAAAATATGTCCATGCTTGAGCTATAAAGTGAGGCTGGTAAAAAAGCTGAATCTAACAGATGTGTTTGTTAGAAGCGCAAAAATCTTCACAAACGCTAGATAAAAATTCGGAGCAAAATTGGTCGCTCAAGTGATCATTTCATAAAGGCTTTCACTCCCATTGAGACACGAAAAACAAGGTCCTTACACAGCTGGACCCACTCTGCGAACGAATATAAGAAAATCAGCATCTTGAAAAACTTCTAAACAAGGCAACGGCTTCTGGAGCGCCCTCTTTGCCACCGGCCCCTGCCTGGTTTCCATAGGAACGCGCAAATCAGACGGGGCGCACTCCACGCAGGAAGTTGTTCTCCGTCACTTCCGTCCTTCACCTCAGAGTAGGTGTACCTTTTACTCGCGCTTTGGCTGAAGCAGTCGGCGGATGAATTTTGGGCAAACGAGGCCGCCGTTGGAGGGGCGTGGCAACGCACTAGCGTTCTGGCCGATGCAGTTCACGTGCGGGCAGCAGGGGATCTTCTTAGAGCTACCATGGCCCAGCCGGGGACTTTGAACCTCAATAACGAGGTGAGCACCGAGTTCTAGAAACCTGTGGGACTGCCCTTTAGGGCCCTCAGAACAGCTCTGCTGCGTCTTTTTGAAGGGCCTGGGCGAGGCGGGAGTCAGGCGAGTTTTCCGGAACTCAGAGACTGACAACCGTAACTCCCCACCCCCACCCTCCCACCCCCTGGTTTCTAGGTGAAGCGTCTCTGGCCCTCAGTCCTCGTGAGTTTTTATTTGTGGTACTTTGGGAAGATCATTTAATCTCTTTATTCAGTGTCCATCTGTAAAACGAAGCTCATGATAGTACCTTCCCCAACAAGGCTGGAGTGAGAATTAAATTAACTGGAGTATGTAGTGTTTGCACAGTGCCTGACAGTAAACTCTCAGTATATATTTCCTGCCTTTTGTTGACTGCAGAAAATGAAAGGGAGAGATTGAGAGCTGTAACTTTTCCTAAGAAATTGTTCATCTTGAATGAGACCGTATCATTTATAAGGATGTACGCTCGCTCAGTACCTCATTTCTTCTTTCAGCTACTGTCCTATTTCTCTGCTTCCATTTACCGCAAAACTTTAATACTTGCTGTCCACAAGTTTTCATCTCTCCTTCTCTCTTAAATCCAGTCTCATCAGACGTTTGCCCTCATCACCTCCACCATTACGTGTCACCAGGTTACCATTTCTGTCATTATCCCCTTTCTAGTTTCTGCGTCTATTCAAGGAAGTCATAGTCATCAAAGACTTAAAGTAAGCTGGAAAAGCGGGGATCAAATGAGGACCTCACAGCTACAGCAAAGGAAATTATTCGCCGTTTTTATTCAGTGGATATATGAGTCTGCTGTGAGCAAGCCACTGTTCATATTACACAGTTCTGTAAGCAACCTGTACTCAGGTAGGAAAGGAACATCCATCAATGATACAGGATAATGCTCATCACAGAAAAAAGTTACGTAGTGCAGAAAAGTTTCCAAAGAGGGCAAGGTGAAATGAGTGATACTTGTTCTTGGTCTTTAAGGGTCCCACACAGGATTGCATTCAGGAATTCAATGATGGAGAAAGAAGGTGTTCTAACCAGAGGGACCAGTATAAGCGAGGAAAGAATGGGAGTGGGAAGCCCCTTGGATTGTATAGGAGTAGATAACTCTCTACTGATGAGAACTTGTGAGATAAAGTAGGAAATAAAGCTGAAATGTATTATTGCCTTACTACCAGGTTAGTAAGTCTGGATTTCACTTGACAGTGGAGAACAGGGTATATTGAAGAGGAGAACTCTTGAAGGTGTTTATATTGATAAACATATGTTAAGCTTGTGCTAGTTACAGAAAGCATTTGGTGTGTTTTTTTTTCCATTAGATTCCCTAGGAGGTATAAAAGATCTTAATCGGAGTGGTGTCCTTGGAAATTCACTGGAAATACTAGTAAACTTCCTGTTCAATTTCGAAATTACTGTGAAAGGAGTGGTGACAGTCATTTACCCCACTCTTCACTTAAGGCTCTTTCTTTTTCCACTTAGTTTCCAGGCCTCTTCAAAACAGTTAAAATTTGACCTTTAGGAAGTCTTCACTAATTCACCTCAGTCTGGGCTAGGTGTCTATTCTTTATGCAACCAGGATGCTTTCTACTCTGAAAACACTTGTTTACCTTTTTCTCTCTTTTGGTGTGTATGTCTGTCACCTGCAACATATGTGGCCTGTAACTGTTTGCTGGATGATTGAATGAACTTATCCAATTAGGAAGTTTATACATCCCACACTGAAGTAAACCTTACATGTTCTAATATGAAGATAGGAAAAGACAGAAGAAAGTGGAGATGGTGGAAGAAAAGTGTTACAATTTAAAATTAATGGGAGAAACACTACTAAGGGGAAAACATTTGTTTACATAAAATTTGAAAAACAGAAGGGGAAAAACGGGACAACCAATTAGAAAAAAAAATACAGCAAATATGACAGATAAATGGCTAATGTCATTGCTATAAAATAGCTCGTGGAACTTGAGAAAAGTCATCTCATAGAAAATTGGTAAAAGAAATGAATTAAAACTTCTTCATGGAAGAAATATATATGAAAAAGAGTTTAAATTCACTGTTATCTTTCATATCTTTCCATTACTTTTCCATCATCACCCCTATCTTAGTCCAAGTTATATCTCCCAGCAGAACTGCTATCCTAGCCTCCCAACTACTTTGACTTGTTTTCTCATCTCATCTCTCTAGTATAGCTGGAGTGCTCTCTTCAAAACAAATCTAATCATGTGTTTCCTTGCTTAGAACTGATTTGGTGGCTTCCTGTTGCTTTTGGTCAAGACCAATCTACACAAAGCCAGTCTCCACTGTTATACCAGTACCCTCACCGCCCTCAGGCTGTGTACTTCAGCCACACTGGCTTTCCTCCACTATCTAGCATAGCCTTCTACAGATCTTTTGCACTTGCTGTTCCTTTTACCCACAGGTCCTTTTCCTCTCAGTACATTTTATACTTCTACTTAGTCACTTTCTCAGGGAAATGCTTCTTGACTTTCATTTACTCCTTTTGTAAGCTTTTGTAGCACTATTTACTTCTTTTTAGCATGTGTAAGAATTGCTTAATGTGTGGGGCATGTGAATGTGAGAGAGAGATTTCTTATGCCCTCAACCTGACTAAATTTTCGCTCACCATCATATCCTCAGTGCCTGTCTGTTAAATGAGTAACTTGAGGCATCATTTTTATGATCCTTAATAACTTAAATTAGGTCTCCTTAACTGAGATTCAGGAATGAATTTCAGGGATCGTATAACTGCCTGAAATTATGTGTAATTTGTTGTATTTAGGCTGTCTCTGGGGGAGGGGGAAATATTTCATAGGTTTTATCACATTTGCAAAAATTTGTAAATCTCTGGTATTATCTTTGGAATATTGGTACTCATATCTGTGATTAATTTGATTGGAATCCTTTTTCCATAATTTTTAATTATAGTCTTTTCTTTTAAAAAGTTATGTGGCCAGCTAATTTACAATATATTTAATTTCCCAAAATGTCTTTTGTGAAAATAAAAGCCAGCTTGCAGACACAACTATTATATTATGCTAACTTTCAGTGTCTTCAGCTCTAATTCTATTTTTTTCAATAATTTTCCAGGGCTAAAGGCTGACGTTTATAAAACACTTCCTGGCTCTAGGTTCTTAAAATACATGTATTCTTCTGAAATAATGTAAAATTCTACCTTTACTTTTTTTTAAAATAAAGTATTACTTTTTACTTTATCTTATGATTATTTATTGCATATTTTATCTTCACAAGCACTCATGTGGACTTTGAAGAGAGAATATTTAATTGATTTATTATAGCAGCTTCCCTAATCTTTAACATAGTACCTTGTGTATAATAAGTACCATATACTTGCTGGGCATACAAAAGTATGGCTAACTCAACTTGAGTCACCTAATGTTCAGATGAGGGGGAGAAATCTGCTAAATGAAGACTTTTTTCTCCCTTTCCATTAGAACCAGAGAAGGGATGTACAATTGAAAACAACAGTAAGCGTTTAATGAGTAAAGAATTTGCAAAACTAGAGCTGGGTTTCCTCCAGTCATTTGTTTCTTTAGGCAGCAGTGATATATAAAATCAGAATTAGGAGGTGAAACATTCTGATCTGGTACTCTAATTCCACAGTAGGGCCAAAGGCTACTGTATGAAACTTACATTATTTTATTCTTGATAGCAAATTATTAAGAAGCTCATTAGAAAATTGCTTTCCATGTCCTGCAAGATAGTAAAGGTAGAAACTAAAATGCCAGAGAACAAAATGATTTGCTTTTACTTATTTGTAAAAGATAAGAATGTCAAGAATTGTGTTTGTATGTGCTTCTGAAGTTTCAAAGCTCCAGTTTCATAATTAAATATGTGATATTTTTAATAATTCTTTACTGAAATAGTAAACTAGGGTCCATCCTTAAGAAGAGAACCATTTTCTGTTTGGTTGTTAAACAATTCTGGGAAGTTTTGCTAGGTGGCAGCATATGCTCAAGTTGTAGATAATCACCAAGCACTCTAGAATTTTAAAATTGTTGCTCATCAGAAATAAAAAGTATAATTCAGGAGTAAATTATCATCCAAATGGCCAAATTAGAAGTCCTCTGTATAAAGCTGTAATTAATATTGTTAACTATACAATAGTTCAAACATATGGAAAATGATGTAACAAATGTCCTTATAATCTATTTTCTATATTTAGCAAATGTCAATATTTTGCCATATTGTAATGCTTAATTCCACCCATCTTCTTTTCCACCTTAGAAGTATTACTCATTCAGTGTGTGTTCTCATATGTATTTTTTATAATTTTCATAACATATACCCATATTCATACCCAGGGTATAGTATTGTGTTGTGTATTTTTACATTTTGCATGTGTGGTATCATACTGTATAAATGCAGTATCATACGTATCATTCTAAAAGTTACTTTTTTCACCAAACAGTATTTTCAGGGTTTATCCATAATACATGCAGATTTTCTGCATTGATCTAAAATGGTACATTGCTTATGCTTTATTTATATACAATATTTTATCTCTTATGCAACATTTTGTAAAAATGCGGCATTGAATAGTCTTGTGCGTAGCCTTTTGCTGTAGCTGGAGGTATGTCTTCTGGACAGATTCCTAGAAGTAGAATTTTTGTTAGGTGTTACCAGAGTTTCCTCCAGAAGGAGTATACCAATTTGCATTCCTACCAGCAATGTATGAGAGTGCCTGTTTCCTCACAGTCTCACAAACAGAATGTGTTGTCATATATTTTTGTATTTGCCAGTCTGACAGGTGGGTAATGAATAAGCAGAAGTTTTAATATATTCTAAGAAAAAGAGATATACTCAGATTTTTCTTAGCACTACAGGCTTCTCTAGAGCAACTAGCTCTTAGAATAATTGTTTTCTAATAACCATGGGTTTTTGTTATAAGTTAATTCATATGTGTAGCAAAGTTAGTCCATTACCAAAAAAGGTTGGCTAATTGACTGGCTAGCAGATAGCCAACTGCGAGTCATTTCAAGGTAACATTTATGTTTACTTTTGTCTGTGAACCAAAGTTTGCTCTCAGCTTTGTAGATCGGAAACTTGCTATTGTTGTCACCCCAAAAGTATTCCCAAAAAGTATTCTCTCAAAAGCAAATTCATATCAACCATAAACTTATAAGAGACCGTACAAATAACAAAGCTAGTTTATTGAGAAATATATCTAATGCGGATACTAATGCTCACATTGTAAGACATTCTTTTCCTGTCTACTGATCCACATCAGCTACTTGAAATACAGAACCACAAAAAGGGTTTCAGGTGCATGATTCAGTGTTGGGCTGTGATACATCTGTCCCCATAATTGAGTTATTCCAGTACAAATTGGAGTTCCCAGGTCTTTGAGCTGGGGAACCTTTCTTTGGAATCTTCTTGATTCGGACACTGCCAGCTTTTGCTCTTTGTGGTTCTTTGTGTGTTTAAGTTGACTCTTGCCCATATGTTCACGTGGCCTTTTCCCAGTCAGGTATATTAGCTTTTTATTTATTTATGATTGTATTTTTGTACTGTCTACCTAAGAGTTGATCCAGGTTACATTACTGTGTTCAGATTTCACCAGGTTAACTGAGGGCATCTCTATGCCTAGGTTCTAGGCGACACCTCATTTTCAGTGCGTGTATTTTGTGTGGATGTGTGTGTCTTACCTCTTTTTCTTGTGCTCTTATAGATTATTAAATGCATTTTTTTGCAGCTTGGAAGCACTCAGCTTGGGCTTATCAGTCTTGGTAATGATGACCTACAGAGTTTTGTCCTTCAATTTTTGACTTCAAACTCTTCCCTTCCACTTCTTTTTCATTTTGACTTCAAACTCTTCCCTTCCTCTTCTTTTTCATTTTGTCTCTTCTCTTTCAACACTTTTCATTATTCTGCCTGTTTTGTCCTTGCTTACTTTATTTCTCTTCTTTTCCTCCTGAACAATATTATACTCTTTTCACATTTCTAACAATGACAGTTCTATTTGCTTTTGGTTGAAGAATTCACCAAAGCATGTTGCCCTTAAGCAGTACATTGGCCTTCTGACAATACTGAGTGTTTTAGGCCTATTTGTTGACATCTGGGTTATCTGTCAACCAGCTTCATAATTCCTGGGTGACAAATGAATTGACAACCTTTTAAATCCTAACTAAAAGGCTACTGGTAGCTGTTTGTCAGTTTTACAAAAATAAATTTAAATGCTTGGAGAAAGCTAGGTGTTTGGGGCAGGCAGTGTGAGGAAAATGAAAGTAATAGTTCCATTTTTACATGAAGTGAATATACTTATTTTTTTTAGTATATTAAACTTAACAAATACTGGAAAAGTTAATAAGCTAGAAAAGCATTTTTTAGCATTGGCATGAAACTAAGTACATGAAGCATTCCCTTTGCTTTTCAGAATTCCCTTATGCAGTAATGACAAACATAGTACTTCTTAAATTGGAATTTTAAAATTGGAGCCTAGCTTTCCCAAGATTGAAATGTAACTGAGGACCAGTTCTGCCCACTGCAATTTATTAATTAAGTTTGGTTAAGAGCAGTTAGCAAATAGTATATAATCATCTCATGCACCTACAGGGAACAGCAATTAGAAATATTTGTTACTATATTTTAATGCATAATTTATTACTTGCTATTTATTTTATGAATGACTTAACTTTCAAAAAATGTATCATAACCCCCTATTATGCTGCTTATGAAATGTAGCAATTCATTTTTCCACTTAAACCTGCTCTAAATGGCTTTTGTTTATGCAAGTATGATTTTTTTCTAAATAGATCTAACTTTGAAACAAATTTCAGAGAGGTTAACATATCTAGTGGAAATCTGATTACTCTACATTCTGTTATTATATTATTCTTTTGAAACAGTGAATGAACAAGTGAGTATTGCTTCCTTTCTGGTCATTTACTTAACAAATATTTATTGAACATGCTTATTGTATGCCATCTACCATGCTGGGTGTTAAGATGCAATGTTGAATAAAACCAGATATTTGACCTTCGTGGAATTTATAACCTAGTGGGAGAAAGACACATTAAGCATAATCAGATTATAAGTAAAATATTAAACTTAAAATAAGTGTCATGATAATTCTAGAAGCATTTTTGACCCCTGAGGGAGGCCAGGAGACACTTTACTGAGAAATGACAGTTGGGCCAAAATCAGAAAGATAAGATGTTAAGCTAACATGGAGAGAAAGCAGTCCTATCAGAGAAAGCAGCAGGTGTAAAGATTTGGTGGTAGTTGTAAGCATGGGGAGGATGGAGTAAAAGATGGCCCATGTGGCCATTCTAAGAGCAATTGGAAACCAGTGAAGAGAGTTAAGTAAAGGTGTTACATCAGATCTAAGTGTTAAAAAATGTTTTCTGATTGAGTTGTGGGTAACTGATTGGAGAAGGGCAGGGATGGATATTGAGAAAACAGTTGCCAGTAACTCAGCCAAGAGAGCCAAGAAGTCAAGGTAGAAGAAAAATGGTACAATTTGAGAGGTAATTAGGAGATAAAATTATCAGGACTTGATAATAGATTCATAGTGAGGGATTTAGAAAAGAAAGCTACCTATAATGAGCCTAGGTTTATAACTGAAAGGATTGTTCTATTCCCTTAAATATGAAACACCAAAAAAGGGATCCAGTTGGGAGTGAAGAACATGGGTTCAGGTGTGAGTTGGAGGTGATATTAAGCATACTTGAAATGTCAAGTAGGCAGTTACACATTTAGGTCTGGAGCTAAAGTGGAGATCTCATGTGAAGGTAGGAATTTTCGAGTCATCTTTGTTTAGGTAGCAAATTAAAACTGTATACACATAAGATCACTTAGGGCTAAAAAGTATATCTTGAAAAGAAGAGCTGGCCTAATCAGTTGAAGACTGATTAGAGGTGGATGTGCCTTCACAGAAGACCAAAGTGAAGTAGCTAGAGAGAAAGCAGGAAAACCAGGATAGTATTCTGTTACGGAAACCAAAGGGAGAGTATTTCAAGAAGGAGAAAGTGTTCAACAGTATCAAATGCTGCTGAGATTTCAAGCAAAATGAAGTCTGAAAAATTCTTGTTGGATTCAGGGAATTTTAGACATCATTGGTGACTTCTAGAAATCATTGTGACAGCTTTTAGTAGACTGATGAGAATGGAAATTAAACTGGAATTATGTGGCATGCAGATAAGGAGATGGTGAGTTTGAACATCTCTAAAAGCTTGACTCTGGGGCAGTTGAAGAGAGAGGGTGCTTCTAGTGAACTTTGTAGTGAGATGTTTTGTTTGTCTTTTCTTTAATGAAAATGACTCAAACATGATTAAAGATTAGTGGAAAACATCCATTTAAGAGATTGACAATGCTAGAGTAAATGGATAGTTTGTAGTAAGGGTTATAGGAAGGCAGAAGAGGATGGGATCCAAAATACAGTTAAAAGATTAACCTCAGAAAAGTTCAGGGATATTTCTAATATTGTAACTTTATTAATAGAGGAGGATGGGTGATGCAAGTAAATTTACATTCATGGTAGTAGAAAGACGATGTTTCCCATCTGATGTTTATTTTCTCCATGAAATTGAAAAAGAGAGAAGAGAAAGGTTAGATGTTTTAGGAAAGCAGGCACAGATTTAAAATAGTCATTATAAAGTGAATTGACCAAAATACATATGTATAATAGGATTGCTAGGAAGTGTAAGGACCCATTTGAGGTTAGTTATGATGAATATCTAGTAGATAGAATGCCTCAAATATTTCCTGGCTCTTGGGGTACTGTGATAAAAGAACTCAGAATGTTGTTTTTATCCAGGATTCACTAGAGGGATTGCTAACCAGAGGGATGAGTTTAAGGTATTGGCAAGTGTTGATTATGTACCTAAACTGGATAAGAGAAGGAAAATTAAAAAGAAGAGGACTAATCATTTGAGAGAATGTATAGGGGTCAGTGAACTAGTGGTTCCAGTAAAGTCGAAGACCATTATGGTGGGTGGGGTTGAACAAGCAAGCTGAAAGAAGTTGTGATCTCAGTGCAGAGTATTTGAATTGATGGTGTTAGAAATGGAATAGTTATGAGCAATGACTAGAACTACAGTGTGACCATGGAAGTGGGAGGCTATGATAGAATAGATTAGGCCATTAGAAAGGAGGAAGTCAAGAAGTGAGGATATAATATTGGGGTGGGTTATTCAAGTAGACACCTACATCACCCAGAATAATGGCAAAACTTAGGGTGGAGAGAAATTGTAAGTTGGTTGCCAATATTGTCAATGATAAGGGGGTGAAAGATATTAATGAAGGGTAAGAGGTAACAGCTAAATGCAAGAGCCTTGTAAAAACAGAATGATGTTGATACTGTTATTTTGGCAAGAAGAATTTGAGGATTATGTGTGCCAAGCACTCTTGCGAGGCACAGAAGACATGTAAATATTGCAAGGCCCCTGCCCTTCAGGAGATTATAGACAATAGAAAAAGACAGCCTCATGAGCAGTTAGTGACAGTGCTATCTGCAGGTATAGTGGGAACTCCAAGGATGGAATGGTTATCTAACTGAAGAAGTCATTGAAGGTTTCACCGGAGCGATTATCTCTGAACTGAATTTCATGTAATTCCTGAAGTGGAGGAGGGGTGAAGGACATTACAGGACGAATTATAAGATGTATGCCTCTTAACAATGATAGATAAAACATAAACTCAGTAGCATCCCATTGCACTAAGTACTATTATAACATGTAGTTCTTTATCATTGGAATATTTCTCTCTCTTGGCCAATAATTCTATTTCTTTGTTCTTAGACCTCAGCATTGTTCTGTAATGGGGCGATTTAAAGTGTGTGTGTGTGTGTGTGTGCACCTGCGTGTGTGCCCTTGTGTTTTTTGAGTTATGCTTGAAATAATTTATTACTGAATATAAATGAAAGGGGTGTGCTAAAAACAAGTAAAATAAAATCACTTTCATGCATTTGCTTTTGTTAATACAAATGCCCATTCAGTAAATTAAATTCCTACGATTATTGGTGAAGCTTTGTTTTAAACCACAAGGATTCAAAGATAAATGTGGTGGTCTCTGATGTCAGGGAGCTCACAGTTTATTATGTTCCAAGCCCAACAAGATATAAGTGTAATTTAAAATACTAGCCACTGGGAATGCTGTGTTTTGTTTTTTTTTTTTTTTTAATAAGTTGTTTCTCCTAAGTCCTCAGACGCATATTTAGAATGTTGATTTCTTTTTTTTTTTTTTTAAAGAGAGCGGTTGCTTGAGGATAAACAGCTAGGTTTTTTTTTTTTTTTAATTAATTAATTAATTAGTTAATTTATGGCTGTGTTGGGTCTTCGTTTCTGTGCAAGGGCTTTCTCTAGTTGTGGCAAGCGGGGGCCACTCTTCATTGCGGTGCGCGGGCCTCTCACTATCGCGGCCTCTCTTGTTGCGGAGCACAGGCTCCAGATGCGCAGGCTCAGTAATTGTGGCTCACGGGCCCAGCTGTTCCGCGGCATGTGGGATCTTCCCAGACCAGGGCTCGAACCCGTGTCCCCTGCATTGGCAGGCAGATTCTCAACCACTGCGCCACGAGGGAAGCCCCCTAGAATGTTGATTTCTTATTCCTTCACTGTTTAGGGAAGAAGTTTGATTTCATCAAACTATGAATATAGTTAAATAAAGCTTTGATTAAAGTGGTAGACTTATTCTATAATATTAATACTCAAAATAAGGTATGTCTCTTCTTGAATTAAGAACCTCTCTAATTTTGGCTTTATTCCTTGAAGGTTGTGAAGATGAGAAAAGAAGTGAAGAGAATCCGAGTTTTGGTTATCCGAAAACTTGTCAGGAGTGTTGGCAGACTGAAGTCAAAAAAGTTAGTCATTTAAAGTAATGGTCCTATGACTAATAAAATGTCAAAAGTTGTCTTTATTCAGTATTTACAAAATTTGAGGGTAGGACCTAGAGGAGTAATTAAATGTCTTACTCATACAGCACTTTGTTTTATATGTAGATAGGATCTGAGTGAGATAAAATGTGCTCTGTCAGCATGTCCTTACATAGTTTGGACCATATTCAATTAAGATATATGATAAATTCTGTTTTTTTAAAACTCTTCTTGTGGCTTTTTCAAAGTGAAAATCCTTTGGGGTTACTTATGTATTTTATGTTATTAGAAGTTATTTTTTTAAGATGTTGATATAGTTTAACAAATCAAGTGATACCTTGAATCAGTTATAAAGATTTCATATCACCTTATTCCTTGAATTGATAATTAATTTGAAATCTTTAGTACCTTTTGGAAATGTTTATCAAAACATTGTGTTCCATTTAATTTTTTTGAAAAAATAGTGTTTTGTATTTTTGGTATCACTAGTATTAGAGAAAAAGTATGTTTATAGTTCTTATGCTTTAAGCATGAATACTTACAAAGTCTTCAAATGTGTCTTGTTTCTGATTAATTTCTTGTTTTTTCTTTTGTGAATGTTTCATAAGATAGCCCTTCTCTCTGATATAATCGTGTATTTAACATCTTTATGTATTTATTTAATTCCAGAGAACAGTTGTCATTTAATAAAATTATATCCAACCTTGTAGCTTATGAAACTTAACTGTAGCTTATAAAACTTACATGAAATACAATGTGCTATTGATTGATTAGAAAGTATTATTTGGCTTTCCCATTAAGGAATTAGAAGGCAAACTGTCTATCAGTGGTAATAGTCATTAATATAATACCTGGACAGTGCTTATGTTTGCCAGAAGCTTGGGTTTGTTGGTGGAATTGGGGTATGTGTTGGATGGGGGAGAGGGCAGTGCAGGATAACAGAATGTTTGTTACTTAGAGATTTATTAAGCTCTTCTAAAAGAAATGGAGAAACTTTTCATTATGATACTAGTCTAAAATAAATGGTTTTTCTGGCTACATATTGTAATGTGTCTTTTGCAGGGGTACCAAAGATGCACTGTTGAAAAACCAAAGACGAGCACAACGATTGCTCGAAGAAATTCATGCCATGAAGGTAAGAAATTGTGTGGATGTGTATATATGTGTGTTTCCATGTCTCCTGTCAGCCTGCATTCTGTGTGTGTTTGGTGTTACTTATTTGAATATAATTGTGAGTTTACCAAGACTTATTTGTGTGGGTCTGTTTGGTGAAGAATGTAGCACGTTTAGAAAATTGTAATATGTTTGTTTGCATTATTCTATGTTTTTTACGGAAGTTGTTAAAGTACTAGACTAATTTGAGTCAAAACTATGCCAAACTAAACTCATCTATGTTTAATAATGCTTCATACCTAAGATTTTTATTTTTACTGTAACTTTAGGCATGAAGTCTAAGTTAAGATCAAGTCTAAGTTAAGTTCATGCTGTTTGGTAATGTGGATGGTGATATTGGTGACTGACATCATGCTTTGCCTATTGCCAACTCAATAAATTTTTGTGTGGTGGTGTCAGCATTTTATTCAGCTCTGTAGTAACTTGAAATAGAATTAGTATTGGACCAAAATGATCCGTATTTTTGTTTTTCTTCAGCCAGACTCTTCACTAGCATAATTTTTAGGTCTTCTCTCTGTTCTTACTTTGTGGAAACTTTCATTTACCAAATGACATACTATTAAATGTCTGGGAGACTGTTTTATTGCAGAACTGAAAAACAACATTTGGTACCAGCAATTACCTTAATTGCAGGGTCATTTTGCATGTATGTTTGACTATTACATTTTGGTAGAACTTCTAAGTTTTGAGATAGATAAAAGAGCAAGAGAAATCTCTAACAATATTTTAATTGAGTTAGATTATCAAAGTTTCTCACAATTTTTTCCTTTTGAAGGATGATAAAGTGTCCTATAAGACAAAGTTATCATAGTTAATCTGAATAGAAACTGATGTAGGACATGATTCTTTGGTGTGAGGTATGGTTTTTGTGGGGGGTTTTTAAATTTGTTTTATTTCCACAGGACTGTAAAATTCATGGAATCCATTTGATATGTCATAAGTTTTAATACCCTTGTTGCCCAGTCATTGATTCAAAACACTCTGTATTTGACTCTTAATTATTATTTGTATCACTTTGTATTACACATCATTTAGACTTTTTCTTTTTTTTTCCATAAAATTCCTGTGAGAAATAAAATCTTTAGAGATTTTTGTTTTTGAGGATAACACTAAGGTAGGAAGTTATGGTTTATGCCGTTGTCTTTCACTTTCTCTTAACCAAGCTCCTTACTAAATTACATTCCTTACCTAAATTTTTCCCTGTAATTTCTTCTGAATAGTCATTTTTGTAGTCCTAAATTATTCGGAGGCTTTGAGCTACTATATAATTGCTGATTTTATTTTACCATGGAAAGGATGGCTTATATATAATAAGCCTGTGTACAGTATATCAGGAGTTTGGTAACAAAAGGTATTCATTAATCTTTAAAATACTTCCCTCCCATAACTCTCAATAATGAATTTAATTTAGTTAATTAGAAAAAGTTGTCCTATTTTATCTGTATGTGAAACTTATTTTCTGTAATTCGTAAACCTCATCAGCAATAGAAAATCAGACTCAGTGATAATTAAAGTTCATAGGTTTACAAGATTACTATGTCATGATCATAGTTTTTGTTTGTTTTGTTTCTGTTTTTCCTTGTGTTTATAAAAGACCACTATGGAATTGTTGCCTCATAGAAAGCTAAAATTCCTAGCCTGCTATAGTCCTTGAATTCATAAAATTAATAGTATATATATTCCTTGAGTTAATGTCGGTGGTTAGCGTGGTTTAGTTTGGATACTCTGCCTTCAACTCCTTTTGTAATGGTATTTAAAAACTGGATTAAATCTAAGTATAAAAACCAGAAAAAGAGTAAGTCTATATGTTTGCTCTCCTTACATGTCAAATTTCGTTCTTCATCCATGGTTCTTTTACAAAATTGGTCTACTTTTCTAAAAGAAGCAAATACATAAAGCATTTTTTTAAATTGAAAGGTCATTTGTAATTTCTTAAGGGAGTGTTTATCGTGTACATGGGAGTATCAAAGAAATAGTCACAAAACAGAAAGCTCACAGTCTCAATTAAATTTGGAGAAAAACCTCTTCTTACTCATTTTTCCAAATGAATTTTTTCCTTGGCTCATATACCATTACATATTTAGTCTTGTTCTTGACATACTGTCCTATACTTGCTTTATATGATAATAGGGTATTTTGTTGCAAGAGGACTTCCTTAAGAAGAAAACCTGATATATTTTTAGAAATGGGAGTTTGTTTTTTCTGGCCAAGGGGAAGAAAATGGCCTGATCTTTATGATACTATAAAATGATAAATTCCAGTTTTATAGACTGTAATGTATAAATACGAAAGAAATCTTTGCTACCTTTTCTAATAGTATTCACACTTTTAACTTTGATACTAGTATATACACTGGCTTTTGAAACAGTTCCTTTTTCTTTGGATATTAAAGTAGCTTATTGACTTTTACAGATCCCTAAGTTATTTAGCTAGAGAAGGAGATGGTAAAATTAAAGCATACAGTGAAATTAATCAAAATGTACAAGAAATCTTTTTCTCAACAATAAAGGTAATATAACTAGCTTTTATTATTTACTATGTGCCAGGCACTATACTGTATGTTTTATATTCACTATCTCATGAAATAGATATTATTACCCCTGTCTTACAGAATAGGAAACTGAGGCTTAGAGAAATTCAGCAGCTTGTTCAAAGTCAAATAGTTGTTAGGTGGTGAACTAACTGTAACTAATTAAAAAGCTGATACTGTTAGCCATTTCACTGTACTGCTTCATTAAGATGAGAACTTCTGAAATATATCTAGTCTCTACTCTCCTAAAGATTGGATTAAGTAATATAATAAGCATGAAACTTTCCCTCTAGGAAAAAAAGGCCCAAAGATGTGTAACAAGTTTTCAGATTCTTTAATTCCTCACAGCTAAATATACCCAGTTACCTCTTTTTTGTTTTTTTTACTTTCTCCTCTCTGAGGCCATTAATTTTCCTTATGCTGAATATTCCTATGCAATGATAATTTGTATATCCTGTGAGATCTTGCTCTGCCTGCTACCTTTTACTTCTCTATTTTAAACCTCTTTCACCTTTTGTTGCATTTTTTTTTTTCTGTTTTTACATGTTCTACTCTCTATTATTAAAAGCATCCTTTGAGCTTTATCAGCTGTTAGAATTGCCTTGTCTCATGCTCCATCATAGCCTGTTTCTAAGTGGTTGTCATTAGTGGATCACAGATAGGAAAATGGTGTAGATTATGATCTTTAGAAGCATTATATAAAATAAAGTAAAGTAATACATTATCAAAATAATATGATAACTACAGTTGACCCTTGAACACATGGGGTTTGGGGCTCTGACCCTCTGTACAGTTGAAAATCTGGGTAATAATTGGGTATAACTTAGTGTGGGACCTCAGTATCTGTGGTTCTGCATCTGCAGATTCAACCAACCTTGGATTGTTTAGTACTATAGTATTTACTCTTGAAAAAAATCCTCGTGTATGTGGACCCATGCATTTCAAACCCATGTTGTTCAAGGGTTGACTATATATCATATCATTTGAACTTCACAACTCTAAAGTGGGCAAAATCTTAATTTAAAGGACATATTTAGACATGTTCTAGACTGCACACACCCCTTGGTTGCGTGTTTGTCATATATAGTCATATATTAATTCGAATTTTATGGTATTTCAGGTTATATATGCTTTTTAAAAATTTATTGAGATTTTTCTCTGTAATTTCACATACTATGATTTTGTTAAGTTTTTTCCATTATGAATGCTTAAAAAGAAATTTGCCAAAGGGTAAAAGATGCCTTATTTGTCCTGAAAGTATACTGTGTTAATTATTTGTTTCAAATTAACATTTAACTCACTTATTCTACTAAAGTAATAGTATTAATACTATTGTTATTCTGAGATTGTAATTATTTTTGATAGTTTCATCTTTTATTTGTAAGCCAATCCAAAGAATCATATCATCAAATCAGACTCATATATTAGAGATCTTACCTAGAATCCAGCTTTACTAATAGTTTCAAAGATAGATGCAATCAGAAGGCATAGGTGAACATAGGAGAGATTTAGGACTCTCCATGATTCCATAGGTCCTTCCTTTCTGCATCAGACATGTACTTTCTGGCACAGAGTAGATGAGATCTTTAAATGAGGAAGTTTAAGTATTACCTAATAGCAGCGAGCATTTAGATTTTGAAACTTATGCATTCTGTACCCCAAGGTTGTGTAGCTTACATGATATTCTCCAATGTGCCATACCTCATAAATTCATAGATTCTGGGTTAGTTTACTGTAAGCATCCTTAACAACAGGACATCCCACTGAGAGCATTCATTAGATAAGGACTTTCCTCCTAACAAAAATCATTAGCATATTTACCAGGAGAACCAGTTATCAGCATATTAACAAGTAGATTAAACTCCATCACCTACTTTTCCCTGAGTTTCTTCCTTGTAAGGGACGTGAATAGATCCCAAGACAGCTGTTTTAATTCTTCCCCTCTCTCATTTATAATAGTATGCCTTTTGGCATTTTTTCCTTTTGTTTGTATTTCCCTCTAACTTTCTGGAAAATATTTCAAACCTATAGAAAAATTGTAATGTTACAGTATAATAATAATACATTGTATCACATACATGTTTGTCCCTTTACTGGTAATGGTGAGTTCCAGTCACTTGGTTTAGATGTTGTCTGCCAGATTCCTCCCTTTTAAAGGTACCTTTTTCTGTTTGCATTTGTTAAGTAATCTGTGAGATGATAACTTTGAGACTATGTGAATATCCTGTGGTCTTTTCACCCAGTGACTGATGTTCTTTGGCTGAATCAGTTAACAGTTTTTTATTGTTTCTGTTTCTCTGGTGGGATTTTTTATTTCTCTGATAAGATTTTAATCCATTGAGAGGAATTTTTTTTTTTTTTTTTAATATCATCGAGGATAGTGATAATAGCCATTTGTGCTCGTGGAGAAGAAAAGATATTTCTTTTTCTTGGTTCTTCATCTGCTGGGTAATTTTGTTTGTTTTTGGCCATGCTGCGCAGCATGCGGGATCTTAATTATTCCTCAACCAGAGATCGAACCTGTGCCCCCTGCAGTGGAGACACGGAATCCTAACCACTGGTCTGCCAGGGAATTCCCATATGCTGGGTAATTTTGAATTGTGCTCTGGACATTATGAAGATTAAGCAGAGGTTCTGTGTTTGGTTATTTTTCTCCAGTGAGTGGTGGCTTTATCAGTTAACTTTTGGAATAGGCTTTAATTTCAAACAGTGTTTCTTGGACAGCACCTCTAGCCTCAGTTCAGATCTTTTGCCTTTTAGTGAGATGCTTTGAATCTGTTCCTTGGATGAGTTATTTAAGCTTAGGGATTCCTTGTGTGGTTCTTTCCCTCCTGGGTTTCCCCTGCTTTCTAAGTGGATAATGGACCCAGGCTTCACTGTTCCATATGTTCCTCAGCCACTGCTCCTGAACCATGCCGACTGCAGTTAGTCTTAGGTTGCACTCTGAAGAGATGATGTCTTAGTTGTATAGCTTCCCATCTTTACTCCTAGTTTGCTTAGACTCTACATCAGAGCCTGTCTTCTTTCATTTACTCTGCTTTACCTTCAGGTAGGGTTTTTTGTAGTGTGTCCAGGTTTCATGTTTTGCTTTATTTTGTTTTTTTGGAGGAAGGGTTAATCATATTATCTGTTAGTACCTTAGTCTGTTATATCCAGAAATGGAAGTACCGAAAGTTAAAAGTAATTGTAAATAGCTGAAAAAGAGGACTGAGCACCCACGACACTGACACTGTAAATTTAGGTCTTAGAGAGATGGAATAAGTAAAAGAGACTGAGAAAGTGTAGGCAGACAAAGAGAACCAAGAGAGTATGGCATCTAGGAAACCAAGTGAAGAGACTATTTCAAGAGAACGGAGTGATGAACTAGGTGTTTATGTTGATATTGTTGTTCTTGTTTTCAAAATTAGCAATATTATTATTATTATTATTTTTTTTTAACTTAACATTAAATGTATTTAACATCCGTTTTCTCCTCTGGAGAATACAGGTAATACTTAGAGAGTTTTTTTTTGTTTGTTTGTTTGTTTGTTTTTTCACACACACTGTATTTTATTTTTACAAGAGATAAATAGACTGACACCAAGCATTGTACATGGATGACCACAACAAAAGCAACAATGATTTCAATTACCAAACATGAAACACACTCATACTATGTCATAATATTGACATTCAGTCCAGTAATCCTCCACTGCAACAGCTCCTTTACTTTGCAGTGAAAATTGATTTGTATATTCTTTGCCTCTGAGTTCTTGTGGGATTTTTTCTTTTTTTAAATTCAACCAGAAAGTCACAAAAATTATACTCATCCTCATCAGTTCACTCAGTCCCATGTAATTAATTTTTTTTTTTTCATCTTGATCTTTTGTTAGCACTTTTATGAGCTCATCAGTTTTTCATTAGAGTTCTGAAAATGCTTATTCATTCAGTTCAGCAGTACAGTCAGGTACCAGAAACCTGTACTTGTCAGAGTCTATTCCATGAATTTCCTGAAGATGAAACCCTTTTATAGGAACATATTAACAAAAGCATCAGAGTACACCCAGAACTGTCTGTAAATGACAAAAGACTTAAAAATGACCACGGTTAAAGATTTGATGAAAGTTCATAATAATGCAGTTGACAAGAAAATTAGTTATTTCTGAGATATACATTTTAAAGCAATAACTAGGATTATGACTTATAACATTATACCAGAACATATAAGATTTTTAGAAATTTCATGTAATGTCTGAAACATTTATATTAACATATTTCCATACAAATAACCCAATGAAAGTTTAGTATTAGTTGTTTTGTTTGTTTGTTTATACTGCAGGTTCTTATTAGTCATCAGTTTTATGCACATCAGTGTATACATGTCAATCCCAATCGCCCAATTCAGCACACCACCATCCCCACCCCACCGCAGTTTTCCCCCCTTGGTGTCCATATGTCTGTTCTCTACATCTGTGTCTCAACTTCTGCCCTGCAAACCGGCTCATCTGTACCATTTTTCTAGGTTCCACATACATGCGTTAATATACAATATTTGTTTTTCTCTTTCTGACTTACTTCACTCTGTATGACAGTCTCTAGATTCATCCACATCTCAACAAATGACTCAGTTTCGTTCCTTTTTATGGCTGAGTAATATTCCATTGTATATATGTACCACAACTTCTTTATCCATTCGTCTGTTGATGGGCATTTAGGTTGCTTCCATGACCTGGCTATTGTAAATAGTGCTGCAGTGAACATTCGGGTGCATGTGTCTTTTTGAATTACGGTTTTCTCTGGGTATATGCCCAGTAGTGGGATTGCTGGGTCATATGGTAATTCTATTTTTAGTTTTTTAAGGAACCTCCATACTGTTCTCCATAGTGGCTGTATCAATTTACATTCCCACCAACAGTGCAAGAGGGTTCCCTTTTCTCCACACCCTCTCCAGCATTTGTTGTTTGTAGATTTTCTGATGATGCCCATTCTAATTGGTGTGAGGTGATACCTCATTGTAGTTTTGATTTGCATTTCTCTAATAATTAGTGATGTTGAGCATCTTTTCATGTGCTTCTTGGCCGTCTGTATGTCTTCTTTGGAGAAATGTCTATTTAGGTCTTCTGCCCATTTTTGGATTGGGGTGTTTGTTTCTTTAATATTGAGCTGAATGAGCTGTTTATATATTTTGGAGATTAATCCTTTGTCCGTTGATTCGTTTGCAAATATTTTCTCCCATTCTGAGGGTTGTCTTTTCGTCTTGTTTATGGTTTCCTTTGCTGTGCAAAAGCTTTGAAGTTTCATTAGGTCCCATTTGTTTATTTTTGTTTTTATTTCCATTACTCTAGGAGGTGGATCAAAAAAGATCTTGCTGTGATTTATGTCAAAGAGTGTTCTTCCTATGTTTTCCTCTAAGAGTTTTATAGTGTCCAGTCTTACATTTAGGTCTGTAATCCATTTTGAGTTTATTTTTGTGTATGGTGTTAGGGAGTATTCTAATTTCATTCTTTTACATGTAGCTGTCCAGTTTTCCCAGCACCACTTATTGAAGAGACTGTCTTTTCTCCATCGTATATCTTTGCCTCCTTTGTCATAGATTAGTTGACCATAGGTGCGTGGGTTTATCTCTGGGCTTTCTATCTTGTTCCATTGATCTATGTTTCTGTTTTTGTGCCAGTACCATATTGTCTTGATTACTGTAGCTTTGTAGTATAGTCTGAAGTCAGGGAGTCTGATTCCTCCAGCTCCGTTTTTTTCCCTCAAGACTGCTTTGGCTATTCGGGGTCTTTTGTGTCTCCATACAAATTTTAAGATGATTTTTTCTAGCTCCGTAAAAAATGCCATTGGTAATTTGATAGGGATTGCATTGAATCTGTAGATTGCTTTGGGTAGTATAGTCATTTTCACAATGTTGATTCTTCCAATCCAAGAACATGGTATATCTCTCCATCTGTTGGTATCATCTTTAATTTCTTTCATCAGTGTCTTATAGTTTTCTGCATACAGGTCTTTTGTCTCCCTAGGTAGGTTTATTCCTAGGTATTTTATTCTTTTTGTTGCAATGGTAAATGGGAGTGTTTCCATAATTTCTCTTTCAGATTTTTCATCATTAGTGTATAGGAATGCAAGAGATTTCTGTGCATTAATTTTGTATCCTGCAACTTTACCATATTCATTAATTAGCTCTAGCAGTTTTCTGGTGGCAGTTTTAGGATTCTCTATGTATAGTATCATGTCATCTGCAAACAGTGACAGTTTTACTTCTTCTTTTCCAATTTGTATTCCTTTTATTTCTTTTTCTTCTCTGATTGCCGTGGCTAGGACTTCCAGAACTATGTTGAATAATAGTGGTGAGAGTGGACATCCTTGTCTCGTTCCTGATCTTAGAGGAAATGCTTTCAGTTTTTCACCATTGAGAATGATGTTTGCTGTGGGTTTGTCATATATGGCCTTTATTATGTTGAGGTAGGTTCCCTCTATGCCTACTTTCTGGAGAGTTTTTATCATAAATGGGTGTTGAATTTTGTCAAAAGCTTTTTCTGCATCTATTGAGATGATCATATGGTTTTTATTCTTCAATTTGTTAATATGGTGTATCACATTGATTGATTTGCATATATTGAAGAATCCTTGCATCCCTGGGATAAATCCCACTTGATGGTGGTGTATGATCCTTTTAATGTGTTGTTGGATTCTGTTTGCTAGTATTTTGTTGAGGATTTTTGCATCTATATTCATCAGTGATATTGGTCTGTAATTTTCTTTTTTTGTAGTGTCTTTGTCTGGTTTTGGTATCAGGGTGATGGTGGCCTCATAGAATGAGTTTGGGAGTGTTCCTTCCTCTGCAATTTTTTGGAACAGTTTGAGAACGATAGGTGTTAGCTCTTCTCTAAATGTTTGATAGAATTCACCTGTGAAGCCATCTGGTCCTGGACTTTTGTTTGTTGGAAGATTTTTAATCACAGTTTCAATTTCATTACTTGTGATTGGTCTGTTCATATTTTCTGCTTCTTCCTGGTTCAGTCTTGGAAGGTTATACCTGTCTAAGAATTTGTCCATTTCTTCCAGGTTGTCCATTTTATTGGCATAAAGTTGCTTGTAGTAGTCTCTTAGGATGCTTTGTATTTCTGCAGTGTCTGTTGTAACTTCTCCTTTTTCATTTCTGATTTTATTGATTTGAGTCCTCTCCCTCTTTTTCTTGATGAGTCTGGCTAATGGCTTATCAATTTTGTTTCTCTTCTCAAAGAACCAGCTTTTAGTTTTATTGATCTTTGCTATTGTTTTCTTTGTTTCTATTTCATTTATTTCTGCTCTGATCTTTATGATTTCTTTCCTTCTGCTAACTTTGGGTTTTGTTTGTTCTTCTTTCTCTAGTTTCTTTAGGTGTAAGGTTAGATTGTTTACTTGAGATTTTTCTTGTTTCTTTAGGTAGGCTTGTATAGCTATAAACTTCCCTCTTAGAACTGCTTTTGCAGCATCCCATAGGTTTTGGGTTGTCATGTTTTCATTGTCATTTGTCTCTAGGTATTTTTTGATTTCCTCTTTGATTTCTTCAGTAATCTCTTGGTTATTTAGTAACGTATTGTTTAGCCTCCATGTGTTTGTGTATTTTATGCTTTTTCCCCTGTAATTCATTTCTAATCTCATAGCGTTGTGGTCAGAAAAGATGCTTGATATGATTTCAATTTTCTTAAATTTACTGAGGCTTGATTTGTGACCCAAGATGTGATCTATCCTGGAGAATGTTCCAGGACTTGAACATTTGAGAAGAACTTGAGAAGAACGTGTAATCTGCTGTTTTTGGATGGAATGTCCTATAAATATCAATTAAATCTATCTGGTCTATTGTGTCATTTAAAGCTTCTGTTTCCTTATTTATTTTCATTTTGGATGATCTGTCCATTGGTGTAAGTGAGGTGTTAAAGTCCCCCACTATTATTGTGTTACTATCAATTTCCTCTTTTCTAGCTGTTAGCAGTTGCCTTATGTAATGAGGTGCTCCTATGTTGGGTGCATATATATTTATAATTGTTATATCTTCTTCTTGGATTGATCCCTTGATCATTATGTAGTGTCCTTCCTTGTCTCTTGTAACATTCTTTATTTTAAAGTCTATTTTATCTGATATGAGTATAGCTACTCCAGCTTTCTTTTGATTTCCATTTGCATGGAATATCTTTTTCCATCCCCTCACTTTCAGTCTGTATGTGTCCCTAGGTCTAAAGTGGGTCTCTTGTAGACAGCATATATATGGGTCTTGTTTTTGTATCCATTCAGCAAGCCTGTGTCTTTTGGCTGGAGCATTTAATCCATTCACGTTTAAGGTAATTATCGATATGTATGTTCCTATGACCATTTTCTTAATTGTTTTGGGTTTGTTTTTGTAGGTCCTTTTCTTCTCTTGTGTTTCCCACTTAGAGAAGTTCCTTTAACATTTGTTGTAGAGCTGGTTTGGTGGTGCTGAATTCTCTTAGCTTTTGCTTGTCTGTAAAGCTTTTGATTTCTCCATCAAATCTAAATGAGATCCTTGCTGGGTAGAGTAATCTTGGTTGTAGGTTCTTCCCTTTCATCACTTGAAGTATATCATGCCACTCCCTTCTGGCTTGTAGAGTTTCTGCTGACAAATCAGCTGTTAACCTTATGGGAGTTCCCTTGTATGTTATTTGTCATTTTTCCCTTGCTGCTTTCAATAATTTTTCTTTGTCTTTAATTTTTGCCAGTTTGATTACTATGTGTCTCGGCGTGCTTCTCCTTGGGTTTATCCTGTATGGGACTCTCTGCGCTTCCTGGACTTGGGTGGCTATTTCCTTTCCCATGTTAGGGAAGTTTTCGACTATAATCTCTTCAAATATTTTCTCTGGTCCTTTCTCTCTCTCTTCTCCTTCTGGGACCCCTATAATGCGAATGTTGTTGCGTTTAATGTTGTCCCAGAGGTCTGTTAGGCTGTCTTCATTTCTTTTCATTCTTTTTTCTTTAGTCTGTTCCGCAGCAGTGAATTCCACCATTCTGTCTTCCAGGTCACTTATCCGTTCTTCTGCCTCAGTTATTCTGCTATTGATTCCTTCTAGTGTAGTTTTCATTTCAGTTATTGTATTGGTCATCTCTGTTTGTTTGTTCTTTAATTCTTCTAGGTCTTTGTTAATCATTTCTTGCATCTTCTCAATCTTTGCCTCCATTCTTATTCCAAGGTCCTGGATCATCTTCACTATCATTATTCTGAATTCTTTTTCTGGAAGGTTGCCTATCTCCACTTCATTTAGTTGTTTTTCTGGGGTTTTTTCTTGTTCCTTCATCTGGTATATAGCCCTCTGCCTTTTCATCTTGTCTATCTTTCTGTAAATGTGGTTTTTCATCCACAGGCTGCAGGACTGTAGTTTTTCTTGCTTCTGCTGTCTGCCCTCTGGTGGTTGAGGCTATCTAAGAGGCTTGATGGGAGGCTCTGGAGGTGGGTAGAGCTGACTGTTGCTGTGGCGGTCAGAGCTCTGTAAAACTTTAATCCACTTGACTGTTGCTGGGTGGGGCTGGGTTCCCTCCCTGTTGGTTGTTTTGCCTGAGGCAACCCAACACTGGAGCCTACCCGGGCTCTTTGGTGGGGCTAATGGCAGACTGTGGGAGGGCTCACGCCAAGGAGTACTTCCCAGAACCTCCGCTGCCAGTGTCCTTGTCCCCACGGTGAAACAGAGCCAGCCCCCGCCTCTGCAGGAGACCCCCCAACACCAGCAGTTATGTCTGGTTCAGTCTCCCCCAGGGTCACTGCTCCTTCCCCTGGGTCCCGATGCACACACTATTTTGTGTACGCCCTCCAAGAGTGGGTTCTCTGTTTCCCCCAGTCCTGTCGAAGTCCTGCAATCAATTCCCACTAGGCTTCAAAGTCTGATTCTCTATGAATTCCTCCTCCCGTTGCCGGACCCCCAGGTTGGGAAGCCTGACGTGGGGCTCAGAACTTTCACTCCAGTGGGTGGACTTCTGTGGTATAAGTGCTCGCCAGTCTGTGAGTCACCCACCCAGCAGTTATGGGATTTGATTTTACTCTGATTGCGCCCCTCCTACCGTCTCACTGTGGCTTCTCCTCTGTCCTTGGACGTGGGGTATCCTCCTTGGTGAAGTCCAGTGTCTTCCTGTCGATGATTGTCCAGCAGCCAGTTGTGATTCTGGTGCTCTCGCAAGAGGGAGTGAGAGCACGTCCTTCTACTCCGCCATCTTGGTTAATCTCGCAATATTATTTTTAAAGTGTAAACTCATTTATTAGATCATAATTATTGATGAATTTTTCAAGTTGTCGTTCTTCTGTGGTCTAGAATACTTTGCAGAACTGTGGTGATAGAATTAGAAACGGTTTTGTTCTTGCTCATGTGATCCTAAGCATGCCTTCTCTCCTTCTTCCCCTTCCCTGTCCTATTTCTTTCTGTTAAAGTATATTTAAATCTCAAAAGTCTGAAATTGTTTCCACATTCATATTTTCTTCCTTTACGTCTGAAACCTAAAAGCTGCAAACACTGTTCCAAGTATGAAAGAGGCATAATGTTTCTCTTTCTTGTTTGCTTCCCCATACTCATTGAGCATACCCACATTATGGTCTTTTATAGCTACAAGATCAGCACTATAACCTGTAATTCTCTTTTATAAATCTGCACTTTTAATTTAGATTATTTTTCTCAAATGCATTATAGAAATCAAGTAATAAAGAATTTCTTTAAACCTTTAGGTAACTTTAAAGATCCTCAATAAAAATTTTCAACTTAGGGTAGTATGTCTAGTTTGTTGGTTTTAAAGTTAGTTATCAGAAACAGAAGAATGAATAGGCTCTCCATTTTACAGCCAGCTTAGCCGGTGCTCTAAGAGCGGTTAACTTCTAATTCAATTTTCTTTAAGGGAGAATTTTTATTGCCTCTGAAGGCAAAGCAAGATGCCCTGATTTAATATCCTTCTATACTCAACTTGTGACATTTGAAATGATAAACAGGAAGTCATAGTGGTGTTTTAAAAGGGCAAGGGGTCAGTATATACCGCTCTCCTCACACTCATGCAACAGTGTTTAGAAACAGATCATCACATTGGAATTCTAGTTTGCTTTCCTGGCCTGTGGTTTCTGCAGCTTTAAGCCAGTGTTTTGAATAGCTCATAATCCTGAAATCCTTAGCAGTGTTGCATCTTTAATGTGTAGGGGTCATGATTTTCATTGTAAGCTGTGTTGATATAAAGATGTTATATCAAGTCTATGGTGGCCTTAAAATATTTTTGTCTTTTAAATAAGAGCAGTGGTAGCAAATAAAAGTGGTATCCATTCTCTGCTTTTTAACCTTATTGCTTCTATTTGAAAACAAAGGAAAAGGTACAGGTCCTTGTTGGTAAAAGTGAAGTGCTATTACCATTTACTGAGTCATTATATACATTTAATTTTAAAATAAAAAACTGACTTTGGAATTGCTTCAGTCCAGATAAGCCTAGTTCAAAGGCTACTGAGTGTGTAAACAGGATTTAGGGGTAGGAAGGAAGGAGTATCACATGAGCCTTTTTTCCAAAATTTTTTTTTTTTATTGCTTTCTGTTTTGTTTTGATTTGATTTTTTTAAGTTTTGTAATTTTGGAAATTTGAACTTACAACCTTGGCAGGACATTCCTACTAACTGTGAAAGTATCCAAAGCCCTTTTCAACTTTTAATTTTAAAAAATTTGGACAACTAGTAGTACTATCCTAATTCCAATATGGAATAATGTGGTGATTAAGAAAAGGGGCAAATATTACAACATATTTTGTTGGAAACACACAGTGGGAGACAAAGGGCCCCAAAGAAAAGCAACAATAAGAACAGTAAATAACTTTTTTTTAATGAGATTTTCTTTTTATTCAACTGCGATATCACCTGAATTTTGGGTTAAATGGAGACAGATTATTTTTAAACATTTACACTCCTTAACTTGAACATATGTTGTATGTTGTTAGATTTCTGTTGTAATGGAAACTCTGTATTCTTTATGTTTTTTTCCCCTATATGTTAGAATAACTCATGTTAGTGTTTTGCTACTCAATTAGTATTTTGTGACGAGAAAAACTCAGTAAATGTTCTGTTTTTTTCTTGGCTGTGAAGAATTTTATTTTTTTCTCTACCTGCCACTAGATTATGTAAACTATGTAGTCTTCTAAGAAATAAAAATAATCCCAAGGGTAGTGATTGCTCCCATTAAAAGTGCTTTTTTAGCAATTTACATTGAAAATGTGTAGTTCTTTTATTCTCCCCTTCTATAAAAACTAAACTCTTTACAAGGCATATTAATTTTATGTATGGGTGAGGTAGGGAGAGAAATTCTCACTTTTTTAATTCTTGATTTTTGTTGAAACTCAGTATATTAAAGTAGAACTTATGAGTTTTGGTGGTAGTGAATCAAGAACTACAGTTATTCTTCTGTTCATCACAATCTAAGATAGCCTCCTAGTTTATTAATGATCATATATCTTCTAAGACCCATAAAATTTGCAACCAGAAAAAAAAATGTACAAATAAAAAAATGATTAAGAATTTACAGTACAGCTATTATAAATTCATATCATATACTCAGGTTAGTTAACTACATTTTAAATTAGAACCTATTATGTATGTAGATTAATAGGTTTCTGCTGTCAGGGAACATACTGTTCTGTGGGAAACAAGTGTATGAGTCTCTGTATGATATATACCATACCGTGTTACAATCAAAGATTTGTAGGAACCTCGAGAAGGGATCGATTTATTTCATTACTTACAGAATTTAGGGAAGATCTTACAGAATGCGTGGCACTGAGTTGGAACTTGAAGAATAAATACGATTCTGTTTTAGAAAAGGTAGTCTAGGTAAATAGAGCACAAGAACAAAGCATACAGGTCTGCAAGTACATTGTGTGATTTCGAAGGGCTGCTTAGGACTCTGTTGCTATTATAGTATTCATTTAGCACATTGAACCGTAATAATTTCTTTATATGACTCCTTTTTTACGGATAGAATATTATCTTTCTGTCTCCAGTGCTTAGTGCACTAATTGACATAAAACAGACATTCAGCAAGTATTTCATTAATGAATTGATGTTGTGGCTGGAATATAGATTGAGAGGAAGAACAAATAGCTGAAGATAGTGGCTAGATGGAAGATGTGATTACAACTGAAAGCCTTTTGGGAAATGTGGATAATCAAAGGTTTTTGAATAATCATATGTGTTTTCTAGAAAGAGAAATTTGGAGGAGAGTGGAAGATTGATTAAAAGGAAACAAGATTGGAGGTGAGATCCCTGATTAGAAAGCAATTACTGGCTTAATTTTTTCATTCATTAAGGAGACATTTATTAAGGTTATCTTTATGGAAGCTAATATGCCATGTGATTCATTGATCCTGCTCTGCAAAAATCGTACACTATCAGAGAAAGGAGCTGGTATGCGCAGTTTTAAAAACTGGGTAAGTTATGATAGGGTCTTTGAAAGTCTTAAAAGAGCAAAAGGTTGCTTCTAGCTAGTAATTAGGGAAGGTTTCTTGGAAAAGTTTAATAAAAAATTTTAATGTTACTGATTTATCAAATTGATATGATTTCCTTGATAGTATTTAATTGAATCCCAATTAGATAGCAAGGATACTGTGTCATGTAACAACTTTACTTCCCAGACTTAAATATTATTTATAGCACTAGGAAGCTCAATTTCAGATATAAGAACACTGCTCATAAATAACGTAATAATAATTTTAGTTTTTATTGAGCACCTACTCTATGTCATGTTCTTTGCTACAGCCTACATATATGATCTCTAATCTTCATAGTAGCTCTTCACGGTTCCTAATTAGCCCCGTTGTACTGAAGTGGAAACTGGGGATCTACGCGTTAATTGCCTTGCTCAGAGTTACACTACTAGAGCATGGCAAAGCCAGGATTCAGTCCAAATCTATCTGAATCAATAACCCATGTTCTTAACACTCTACTAACCTAACCTCTCTTAAGAATTAAGTGCACAATTTTATCAGGAATAATTAGGTATGATCAATGTGCTTTTGCATTGTGCTTTTAATGATCACTATTAATTGAAAAGTGAAAATAATAGTGAAATAATACATCATCATTGCTTCTTTTGGAAAAAAATAGGATTTATTTTTAATTTGATATAATTAGAATAGTTGGGCCTCCCTAAAGATACAGAGTGTCTTGTTATCCATAAAGGATTT
The DNA here is from genome assembly GCF_028564815.1 of Eubalaena glacialis. NCBI lineage: Eukaryota > Metazoa > Chordata > Mammalia > Artiodactyla > Balaenidae > Eubalaena > Eubalaena glacialis. The sequence continues at coordinate 101,119,590 of NC_083719.1, forward strand.
TGTGTGTGCATTTAACATTTAGAAATAACATCTGGAAGCTAAATACCAAAACAATCAATTCCCTTAGGACTGTGAATTGGTAACTGATTATATTTCAAAACATTTTTGTTCCTTACTCAGTTTGGCGCTATATTTTAAAAACATTTGAATGTAACGTTCTAGAATCACTTGATGCAGGTTCTTTAAATTATTAACACATAGAAATATATTTAAGAAATAAGTATGTATTTTATTATCATATATGCCCTTGAAAAAGATTACTGAAAACTTGAAGGTTCTAGAGAAAATACTTTGAAGGAATTAGAACTTATAATAACAAATAGTTTGACTTTCTTGAGACTTTGAAAGATTGTTCCTTATTCTTTCAGTTAAAGACTGCTCTCTTTTAACACATACCTATACCCTTTAGAGTACCTCCCTATATCTTAGTCATAATTCTAAAATTATAGGGAAAATCTGCCTCAGTCACCTAATACAATTTTCCTAAGGCCTTTTGATGAGTTTCCTAGGTGCTACACTCTTGGGGGGAAAATGTGCTATGAGCTTATGTAATTGTTCATTAAATTTGAGATTTTGTTTCTTTTTTTGTTTCCTTAACTCTTTGTGGTTGGCTAAGGAAACCTAAACTTGCATGGGTATGTAGATATAAAAAATTCAGGAATAAAAAAGTGAATATAATATATTCATACCAAGCAGTAATTTTGTCATTTTTTTAATTTGATATACTAAATAATAAAAAATAATACCTATATATATCTCACCTCTTCTAATTATTCTTATTCTTAACACTTTATTCCAAATAAAGTGCTTTTAAGTATTTTATTTACTCCTTATAAATTTGCCACGAAATAATGCCTTTTTAAACAAATGTTTGGATTCTACTTCAAAATGGTTAACTTTTATCCCCAAAGCCAGCCATTTTGTTAGAAGAGAATCTCTAGAATGATGAAAGAATCTGTCCACTCTGACTTATTCCTTAGAGTGCAGAAGTGTTCTGTGTAGAATCTTTGGGTTGATATAATTGCTCTGTCTCATTTTCTCTGCCTGCCTCTTTGAACATGACAGAAGTGGATCATTTTATGTGCCAAGAACAGTTTAGATCAGGGGAGGGGAGGATAAAAATGTTTTGTTCTGTTTTCTAAAAGGTATTTCTATTGTGAGAGATAGGAGTATATCGTGACAAGGTGGTTTTGGAGCTTCATTTGACCAAATTATTTGATGATGTTTATGCTTAGTTAATATCTATTTTTAAGTGAAATGCAAATCTTTGGACTATTGAATTATATAAGTTATTTTTAGCACACTGATATTGTAATTATTTTTGTGTCAGTAATTATTTTCATATCTTGATGAAAATAATTTATAGTTGAAAGATGAATTCCGTTTAGTTTTTAGAATATGAAGATTCAACTTTAAACATGAAAGTCAAGTTGGAAGTAAAATGAGACAGTATAGTAGTCCCTTATCTGCAGGCATGCCAGGACCCCCAGTGGACGCATAAAATGGCAGATGGTACTCAATCCTATAAGTACTATGTTTTATCCTAAACGTAAATACCTGTGATAAAGTTTAATTAATAAATTAGGCACAATAAGAGATTAATAATAAAATGGAACAATTTTAACAATATACTGTAATAAAAGTTATGTGAATGTGGTCTCTCTGTTTAATCAACCCCTTTAACTCTGCCAAAAATGTGGCAGAGGCTTCATCATTGGCAAATGCAGCTTTTCCAGTAAAGCTAGTGTCACTTGTTTCAGTGGATCCCTGGCTGCAGTCTTCCTATAGGCTCAGTGCTTTCTGGTGCAGCACATGGCCGTCAGTTGGAACGCGTTTTGTGTTCATGTCTTCCATCCACAGATTTAATGCCTTTTCCATTTTAACTGAGCACTTATCCGTGATTTTTGCAGTTTGAGGTGCAGCAGCAAAACTAGCCTGAATTTCTTTTTCTTCTTTAGCACCCTCAGCTTAGGACTTTTTTCTTACTAAGTCGAGAACTTCCACCTTTTCACTTAAAGCATGTTATCGCTTCTTTTTGGCATATTCGAATTGCCAGTGTCACTACTCTGAGGCTCTGTGATACCTCAACAGTCAATTTGGTAGGAGATGGCTTCTGAGTGACTAACAGGCAAGAAACCTGGACAAAGGGATGATTGATGTACCAGGCAGGACAGGTCAGAATGGCACAAGATTTCATCGCACTACCCAGAATGGTGGTGCACAATTTAAAACTTATGAATTGTTTATTTCTGGAATTTTTTATTTTCGATCTGCCGTTTACCATGGGTAACTGAAACCACAGAGAGCAAAACTGCAGATAAGGGGAGACTACTGTACTATTTGTTGATACTTAGTAATTCTTTTAACTGGCTGCCAGCAAAAACCTGACACTGGTAAAATTTCCTAATGGTAAACCTACTTTGTTTTATTATATCATCCTCATAATCAGCAACCTAAGTTAGCTTTTCCTGTTGTCTACCAGACCAGTTCTAATTCCTTGTGGGTATTAAAAGCTTTTTTATCAGTTGGCCTCTCTCTTCCTGACCATTTCTGTCTACATGTTACAATCAATATTATATCCCATCCACATACTTTGTGCATTCCTGTTGTTAAGTTTCTGTAGCTTTATCTGATAACAAGGCAGAATTCACCACCTCGTACATGCTCTTAACAAAACCAGAGTGAATCATTTTCACAGCCTTCACCATCCTCCAAAACAGTGATTTTGTTGGGGGAGGCAGAGGATAAATGTGCGAAGATTCATGCCTGGGGACATATATCATAGTGAATGGGATGTTTGTGCAATTTGAGAAAGGTCCCCCAGTGATTCTGGGTATCGTTTTATTTTTCCCACCATTGAGAGCGACAGCACTGAGGAGAAGTTGCCCTGCTACTTCATCTTCATATGTATAGTACTTGGGTGATCAGTTTTTAACAGTCTATTGCAGTGCTTGCTCCTTTGTGTTATGTCAGGTCATTTGCATGTTATTTTGAAAATTAAACTCTACTCTTTCTGGTTATTTGTATTTTTAAACAATGCCTGATATTCTGCACAATAGAAGACTCTCAGTAACATATTTCAAATATTAATGCGCACATCTATTATAAATAGATATTTAAAGAGGTTATAGCAAAGTACCATTAAATTTTTCTAATCAAAATGAAGATAAATCTCTATCAAAGTTGTTTGGTAATTTTTTTGTTTCTTTTTCTTATACTCCATCTAATACTAATGCTAGAGACTTTATTATTAGTTCATTTTTAATTTCAGATTTAAGAATTTGAGTTTCAAATAGTGAGTTTTTTGAACTAAAATCAACAGTATGTTGATAACTTTTAAGATGAGGAAGGGTATAATTACAACAGCAAAGAAGAATAAAGCCATTTGTGTTATTTCCTGAAATTTTTAACAAGTTGGGTTGATAACTGTTTTTGTACCATTAACTAATTGTGTGTCGTTGAGTCTGTTTCTTCATTTTAAAACTGGAAATAATTCCTGTCTGACTTCTTTGCTGTGGGGATTAAATAAAATATGCAATATCAGTGTTCCTAGTATAGTACTCTTTTAATAAACTTTTTAAGATTTTGAATCTCTGTAGTCTTTCACTCCATATAAATAGCACAGATGAAATATTATTCAAGATAGCCATTGCCTTCAATACCATTTTTTTTAAGGTAGGCCAAAACTATTCAACGACAGAGTTCGTGAACAGAGATCTTTTGGAGATGTACTATACCACGCAGTCCATCATCATTGTCCGTGTTGCATTGTGAATTTAGACCAGTGCTGAAATCATTCTTATTATTTTAGTTTGTACTGTAGGATCCAAGAAATGAAAGTTTTACCTGATATTGTTTAGTTCTGTACTTTGCCAGAAAAGTTTGCACATTTTTATAATGTTGTTTCAGAACCATCCTCATGACCAAAGTACTTTATTTCAGCTCAACAAAAATATACTAGGTCTGTACTTTGTATGACAAATACTGTGCTAGTTTATAGATATATAGAAATTAATATGGCGTTTGCCCTTGAGAAGCTTATAGTCTAATGAGAGACATGGACATGTAAACAGTTTCACTACAGTGTATAGTACACTGATAGATGTATTGGAGGAGCACCACTTAGTACTGCTTTGAGGATTCAAGGAAAGCTTCCCGTAGCATGAAGCTGAGTCTTAAAAAGTGACTGACTATAACTTCACAATGTAAGAATGTATCGTGTTTGTTTTGTAAAGGAAATACTAGCAGGATCAAGAGACACAAAGTTTTTAGATTATTTTACTAGTTTACCTAAATGAAGTTATGTGTTAGGTGTGATAGCAATTTAGATTCACATATCAACCCGGTCAAGGATAAAGATTAACAGGGTTTTTTGTTTGTTTTTAATTTAGAAAATTAAAAAATAATAAACTTGGATGAAAGAGTTATTAAATGTACTCTCTTGTAGTTCATTCAGCTCCTGAACAGGAGCAGTGTTTACTGCAGGTCTGATTTATGCTATACCCAATACTGAGATAACTGAGATACTCAGTTTAACAATTTATAATGTCTAACAAGTGAAAATAACTTCAGTATCTATTCTGTTAACAAGTATTTTTGAACATTTACCAAATGACATGTTCTTTTCTAGACACTTATGATACACCTGAGGGGGGAAAAATAGAATTTCCTGGTCTTTTGTAATTTATTTTTCTGGGGGATTGGGGAAGATGACATAATAAATAAGTTAATTATGTATTATGTTAGTGGATGATATACTGTGGAAAAAATAGAGCAGGGTACGAAGGGTTAGGAGAGATGATATGAAGTAGTTTGATATATAAGTCTGGAGTGCAGAAGAGAGGTTTTGGCTGGAAAGAGACTTCTGGGAGTTGTTGACATGTATGTGATCTTTAAAGTCATGAAACTGGATGAAATCACTAAATATTAGATAATAGTGAAGAGAAGAATACCAAGGACAGAATCGTGGTCTACTGTTAAGGTATTTAGTTAGAGGAAGAACTAGCAAAGAAAGCTAAGGAAGAACTAGCAAAGAAAGCTAAGAAAGAACAGCCAATAGCATGGGTCCTGTAAGTCAAATAAAGAAAGTATATCAAGGAAAAAGGAGCAATTAACTTACTGAAAGTTGGTAATAGGCCAAGGAAGGTAAGAGTCAGATGTCGAGTAAGAGGAGCACTGAGATCTGCTCATTAGATTTAGCAACGTGAAGATTGGTCAGTTTAACAAGAATAGCATTGGTGGGGTAAAAGCCTGCTTGAAGTGGCTTTAAGAGAAAATAAAGAGAATCTGGAGGCAGCAAGAATTGTCAAGTGTTATAATTAGGGTGACCATATGACTAGATTTCCCTGGTGTTCTGGTAATCATCACTTGTTCCAGCATTATTTTTAATAGAGCCTCATTTCACTCTCAAATGGGTCCTGGTTTGAACAACAAATGATATGGTCAGTGTGGTTATAATTTGCTGTCATTACTCTGTTGGACACCCAAATTTGACCAGTAGTATCCTTTCTAAGCCAGCTTTTATGACTTTTTGAGAGAACTCAATTAGTTCTTCCTTTTCTGGCATAACAAAATTTTGCAGGGATTATACTTTTTCTGCCTCAGATCCATAATCAGCCATTTCTCTAAGAAGCCTTGTTTCATTTTAGTGACATTCAGAAACCAAGAATTGAATAGATCTTGATTGGGGAGAAGGGGAGTGAGAAAGGTAGGTGACCAGTTAGAGAAAGGCATTTCACGATAAAAATTTTAAAAGCAGACGGCCAGCCAAAGATACTGAGGTGGGAGAATAGGAAATTTATTCAGGGAATTCTGTGTAAAACTGAATGAATGGCATATGAGACTCCTAGAAAAAGTGTATTATGTAATATTAGAAAGAGGCATTGAGACCAGGTAATGAAAGACCAGACTTAAGTTCTTTGGCTTCATTCTGTATTCAAGACGGTGACATAATGGGCCTTGGAGTTAACTGGTTCTGGAAGCAGGAAACCCAGTTACGCTATTATAATCCACACAATCGATAATGAAGTTCTGAACCTGTGGGTAGGATAATGGTAATCCAAAGGAGGGAACTAAATTCAACAGACACTACAGCAGAGAAAGTGGAAAGGGGGATGGGAGCATAACAGAAGCATGACGAAGAGGCCCACAGTGTCAGATGACTCTGAGCTGTCTAACCTGAGTAGCAGAGGCTGGAGATGCCATTAATTACCATAGATAACACAGGAATAGGTGAAGGAGTAAGAAAAAGATATTTTATTTGGAAAAATCCCTTGGCAATATGATGACAGAGTATAACCTTATTGAAGTTCCATCTGGTACTGTATTTAGGAGACAGTAGAACAATATTTAGGAAATAAGGTTTTTGTTGTCACTGAAGGGTAACCATAATGAGATTCCCATCTGTGGAAAAGCATGAATTTGGATGTCAATAGGTCTCTCACGAGTTATTTCAGTTTCTTTATTTCAGAGAAGTGCATTTCTTGCCTCATTTCCAAATAGACAAGAAAAACCTCCAAGAATCCAGACTTTTCTTGTCACCTTGTAATTCCCTGGTATTGGGATTAACCCCTCATAATCTAAATATCATGTTCCAATTTAAATCACATTTTGGAAACTACAAACATGTTTTATATTTTACTGCGTTAAAAGCCCAATCTTAGAGCCTCTTGGAATTAATGTCAGCTTGATTACTGCCTCCAAGTTACTTTTTGTCTTTACCCAGTGTGCCTCCCCACTGCCTGATATAGAATAGTTTGGTTGCAAACATACTTTACCCACTCAGCCAGAGACAACATTACACTGGTTATATAGTTATGAGTCAGTATATTCATTTGTTCAAACGAAAGTCTCTGGAGAGAGGAAAGACAAGGAGACAGCCAAATAATCAAACTTGGGATTAACTAATTTCAATTAAATGTGCTCTTTTGAATATAAGCAAAGCAATAGCATCTGGCACAGTGTGAAATAAAGGAACTGAAATATTCTGATGGATCTGGTTATTAGTGAATGGCTATCTTTAATGCAGGAAACTTGAGCAATGTTAGTTATACATGATGAAGAAGGAATTTCTACTTTATCGCCACTGACAACAGGTTATGGCAAAAAGCAAAATGTGGGGATTCTAGTTTGAGCCCTGTTGTATAATACCTTGAATGAGTGTCTTAAATTTTATTGGGTTATCATTTTCTCTTCTATAAAGTTGAGTGGTTGAGGGTCCCCAAGGTTAAGTGATTCACTAGAAGGATTCACAGGACTTAAGGAGAAGAAAAAACTTTTATACTCAGAGCAACAGTTTATTTCTGTTCAAGGATACAGATTAAAATCGGCAAAAGGAAAAGGCACATGGGGGGAAGTCCAGGAGAAATCAAGCGTAAGCTTGTAGATGCCCTCTCCCAGTATAGTCGCATGGACACACTCCTAGCAGTGATGTGTGACAACACTTGCAGAGTGTTGCCTGTCAGGGAAGCTCAGTTGAGCCTTGGTGTCAGGGGTTTTATCGGGAGCCAGTCACATAGCCGTGAATCACCTACGTGACTCACCTTAACTACTTAGACTCCAGCTCCCCAGAGCAGAGACTTGATCACCATAAATCACATTGTTAGGGTAAACTGCCTTATCAAATTGGTAAGCCTGTGGCCCAAGGGCTCAGAACTTATTCCCTAGGAACTGGCCAAAGGCCAGTCCTGAAGATAGGCCTTCTCAGGAATGTGCAGAGTTTGAGCAGCCCAGGCCTGCTGAGTTAACCCTTTCCTACACAGGTGTAGAATTATGTGAGAGCTGAAGTCCCTTATAATTCTGATGTTTTATGAATGGATTAGTAACTCATAGCATATATATTGTAAAGAAGTTAATGCTTTATTTCATCTTTAAGATGGATTGGATAGTTATAAATTTGAAACCTTAAATAAAAGAAACGAGTTATACTGATGCTAGAAATAAAGCTGGATTGAATGTCTAAAATAAAAGAATGTATGTCTTATACAAGTCAACACGGAGCCCTGCTCACTGATGAATAAGCTTGCAAGTGGGAAGATGAAGATTTTCAGACTTGAGTTATTTTAAGGAAATCTAAGGGGAAAAAACTACTTAAGCTCAGTTTCAGAAACTAAGTTCAGTTAACATTTGATTGGTGGCAAATTAATGTTATTTTAAATTTCCCTTTGATGATAAATTTAAACATCTTTTTTAATGAAAAATCTTTGCAGCAGTTTTGTAAAATAGCTCGTTTTACTTGTCTAATGTGTCTCTCTTACACTCATTTTAAAGTTGTTTAGTGCAGTATTCCATATTTAGCATTTGTTACATAACTCAGGTATCTTCATTTTCCCATTGTTTTTTTCTTGAGCCATGGTTTTCTAATTGAGAATGGTTTTGTGTTTTTACTTTTGTCATTTTACTTTCTGTCAAATTTTAAAAGTGTTTAAAATTTTCTTTTTTAAGTTGAAATCTAGGTAAGTATATTTTTCCAAAGTCCATAACGTATGACTTTGGTATAAAATTTGCAAATTACCATATGGAATAATGCATCTTATTCTGCATTTGAAATTGCAGAATTATTTGAAATGGTTGAATTCAGTTTAAAGTACAGAAAACTCTAAAATTTAAGAGAAATATTTTATCTGAAAAAAGGCATTGGAATTAGTTTCATATAAAAGAAAGCCAAGTGTTCCTGTCTTATTCATTTTACTTAGAATTAACCCCATATACTAGGAATGGCATAGTGTAAAATTATCATATAAGCACTGAACTGGTGTCTTTTCTTTCACATTTTTATTGGTATTTTCTTAACCGTGTTTAAGTCTACCTTTCTGCATTGAGTATGTTTAATGTCTTTGGAATAGGAACAGAGCTGCTGTGTAAAAATGTCTTTTGCTGGGTCTAGAAATGGATCTTAGTTTTCCAGTTGGTAATGAAATCTTTTCTCAGAAAGAGCAGTCTTGTCTTTTATGGCACCTGCCTGGCTTATTAGCTAATGCGGTTTTCCAGCCATTCACAATATAATATCTACGTTTCAGTGAGTTCTTAAGTAGTATTTGGCCTTCTCCCACTATGAATAAAAATTATGGTAATGTAGAATACTTTTGAGCAGTAAGTCTTCTGTTTTGCAACACTCTAGTAGTCCTAGCTATTTTTTCTAGTATTTTATCTCTTCATCTTTGCTTTTCTAAAGAAAAAACCCACATTGGCAACTAAAGATTCTTTGGAAATTCTGAATTTGACTTGTCTATTGGTAAGAGACTTTACTGACCTCTCACTAAGAAATAGGCATTTAAAATTTTTTCACTCTGGTCCATTTCTGTTGAACAAATGTATTGATATAATTATACTAGGATCAAATAGTCAAAGGTGGATAAGAGACCATTCTCACCCTTGAAGAACTTACACTCTGGGCTCTTCATTCCATTTTCCCATCAAGAAAATGAAAGATTAAGCTTAGTATAAGCATAAATTATTCCCTGACTGTTTTATGTAGTTCCTCAGACCTTTTGACCAGAAGGCTTACTACCTAACCATGTTCAAACTAGCTTAAGCAGAAGTGTTCCCAACAAGCTGGTTCCAACTACTTCCTCTTCTGAGTAGTTAGCCAGAAACCTGGCATTGTTGCAACTCTTTCATGTCCAAGCCTCTAAATACCATTTGTCTTTTAGAGTTCTCTACGTTTTACCTAAATGAGGGCTTTTTGGAGTTTTATCCACAAAGCTTGCAATCTTATGTGCTTTTCAAACTCTTGTGGGACGCCATTTGTTTATAATGAAGAGAGTAGATGTATTGTCAGGTAAGGTACCGCAGCCGCAAATCCAGTAAAACATCCATCATCCAAGGCATTCTTTGAAAACTGTGAATTACTTCAGATCTTAAAAAAAAAAATAAATTCCCACTCTCCCCTGCAGTTTATATTACGGATCTATTAGACCCTAGTGAATTTTGCTGTAGCAACCGGCTTTCATAATCAGTTTGAAGGGTAATTTATTCTTACAATATGAGTAAATTAAATTTTGTGGCTAAATTATAACCTATCATTAGAACTACTAAATCCAATCCAAGAATAATGAAAATAGTTGTTTAAGACTTCTTCCTTTAAACGTGTATTAGATATTCTGAGTCAGAATGTATATAAATTTAGAATTTGGAGCAATTAAGAGATGATTTGAAAGTCCTGTCAATTTACCATGAACTTGTCAAGTAGACTGCATAGCAGACTCTTAGAAGGATTGAGAAAGGCTGTGGGTTAAATTTCGTCTTACCTGCTGAAGGGAATACTAACATTTGAGGTGCTGTCTATCCATTTGGAATAACACATCAAAGAGTCTTATTCTGAAAGGCAGTTCCTGATCTCTTCTGAATAGAAGTGTAGGGAGGGAAGAATAACTTCACAATATATATTTTATTGCAATTTTTGCATTGTCTAATGAACTGCGTGATTTATTAAATTCCTCAGTGTCTAATTAGGATAGTTAAAACCTCTTTCAGGTTTTAGAGGTCACCTGTGTTCATTGACTCATGGCCCCTTCCTCCGTCTTCAAGGCCAACAGCACAGCATCTTTAGATCTCAGTACCTCAGTATCTCTCCCTTTTTCTCCTCTTTCTCTAACTCATACCCTTCTGCTTCCCTCTTAGGAGGAGCCTTGTGGTTACATTAGGCCCACTCTGGGTAATCCAGGATCCCCATTTTAGGATCCTTAACTTAAATACATAATAAAGTCTCTTTGGCCATGTAAGGTAACTTATTCACAGGCTCTGAGCATGAGGACAAAGTTTATGTGTTATTCTTTCTCCTGTGCCCCCACATTTCTTTTAATTCTAGCTCTGCAGATACATACTCACCATCAGTTCTTTTACCAAAATTATCTCTTGCTGGCTGAACTCCTCCTCTAGAAGATTCCTCTGGAGACAAACACATGTATACTGTATTTCCTGAATTCTTGCAAGTTCAAAACTATTTTCTCTAGACCTGATTCTTTAGAGCTATTTGACTGTAAAATTCTTGGCTTACACTTGCTTATATTGAAAATGCTGCTCCATACTTATTTTTATTTTGTTCTTGATATCTGATACCAGCTCAGTTTTTTCACCCTTATAACTAAATTGATCTTTTTGGCCATGAGCTCTGAAGATTTTTTTCCTTTGTCTTTAAAATCTAATAGTTTTACCAGAATAAGTTTCATTATTGATTGTTCCAGGTCTCTTTAAGCTAGGTACATAGTAAACCATTTTGTTAAATTTTTTGGTTGTTTTTTTCCAGAAAGTTGTTTTAGAACTATAGTTTTAAGTACTGGCTTTTGTCTATTGTTTTTCTTCTTCAGAGACTCTGATTACATGTATGTGGGATCATCCTTTGCCACTTTCTTTCTGTCCCTTTTTCTTTATCTTATTTTCATTTTCTTGGTAGTTTTCTTGACTTTCTTCAGTGTTCCTTGTTGAATTTTTCTTTAAATCTGTTCTCTCTTTCTGAGATGGTTTTTCTTTTCTTGCATTTTATTTCCTAAGCTTTATCAACTGTTGATGCACTTCTGTGTTTTACCTATTTCTCTTCTTCAGTGTTTTAATTTCTCATTTTGCAAATTTTTTTGTATAGGCCCCAACTACTTGTTTGAGGCTCCCCAATGAAGTTTGCAGGGTTATGTTACAGTTGTCTTTTTGATGTTTAGTTTTTAGGAGAGAATCAGATAAAATATTTTGATTTACATTTTCCTTTTTATTATTAAATTAATTTTATATGAATTTGACTTTTTTTCTTTTCTGAACTGTAGACGTTTCTTATACAGGGCCCACCTTATGTCAGTATGGCAAAGTGACATTTTTTTAGTGGATAATGAGAAGGAGGACTTGGTTTACATGTATTTTCTTTCGTCTCTGTAGGGTCCTTAATTTCTCTTTCTTTCCTTTACCTACACTGTTATCACTAAAGGGAAGTGCACAACCCCTGTTTATCTAATTCTCCTCAAAGCAGTGCTTCTTGAGGCTGTCACCTTCAAAATCACTCGCTTTCAAGCCCTTCCTTCTTTGTAGTGCTGTGAATTACCAAGTCTGAGACTTGTGTTGAACACTTTGACCTTTTGTAGTACTTTTTGCTTTCTTGTGGTGCTTTTTGTCTGTCATTAATGCATGTCCTTCACTCCACTCTCTTCTTTTCCTCCTAGTATCTTAGTCTTTCATTCTCTGGCTCTGTATATTCATAAGCTTATAGCAGCAGTGAGAGCTGTTGAATTTGGTGTTAGTTTCTCTGCTTATAGGTATTTATCTACTAATAATGCTGAGGGCACGGTTCATGTTTGGTTTTATTTGTACTCCTTGTTGAATTTATTGTTTTGGAGGGAATATGTGGGTGGGTTGAGATTTAGGTAGTATCATTACCTTCTGCACTTACTTAAGTTCATTTTAGCAATAAAATTTAACCAATTCGCTCTTTAGGCTGATTTTTGTCTTACAGAGTAAAAAAAGGTGCTTGTAGCCAGCCATTGACAAACATGGGGCAAGTCTTAAAATTTGGATTTTTAACTATAATTTAAATAGCTTTATTAACTTGAAACTGCTTAAGGGAGGCCACTTCCTAAATTAGCTCATCAAACTTAAGACATTTTCAGCCAAAATATGTCACATAATGAATTTTTTTATATATACACACATATACAATTTAAAAGGAGTCCATTATTTATGTACTTTTTATATGGATTTGTTTTACGTACACATTTTTCACATTTATATTAGTGTACACAAAATGAAATTGAGTTTTTACTCTCAGAAACAGTGCTTTCTGATCTTTTTGACATTGGATCATCATTATCAATATTTGATTTTTTTTTTCCATTCTACTCTTCTTCCAAAACTCCAATATAGCTCTTTAATATAGAATCTGTGGTAATTTTTCAGAAGGAGTTACACAAACCAGTATGTACAAGGGTAGTCATCACATTCCTATTTATAAAAAGATCAAAAATCAGAAAATGTATTAATGTCCAGTAGTAAGAATTTGGTTAAATAAATAAGAGCAAAAAAACCAAAAATAGACATTTGCCCTGTTATTAAATAAAGCTAGTTTACAAAATACTATGGTCCTGTTTTTGTTTAAAGTATAATTTAAATATCATTTTCACTTAATGTTTGCACAGTTTTTGTCACATCACATATACACCTTACTGTCACTCAGTGTTGTTTTAAATTCAACTGATTTTTCTATTTAGCTTTCTTCTAGACAGTAATAAAAAAAAAATGTTCATTTTTTTCATGCGTATTAGAATAACTTGATAACTATTAATGTAGAAAAATTGCATTTTCATATGATCTAAAGTCATCCTTCATTCCCTTAGTGGAATGCATATCAAACTTAAATTCTTTTAAAGAAGCTTGTAGAAGGGTGTATAATAAAATTATAACCATGTAAACATTGCTGGTAATTTTACTTATTTTTCTTTCTGTTTTTCTGTGTTTTTTAATTTTCCAAAATAAATCTGGATTAATTCCTTCCATAATAGAAAAGTGTTTTGTGGGTTAGATTTTTTTTTTTAATCAAGAATTAAGAGACTTCCCTGGTGGCACAGTGGTTAGGAGTCCACCTGCCAATGCAGGGGACACGGGTTCAAGCCCTGGTCTGGGAAGATCCCACAGGCCGCGGAGCAACTAAGCCCATGTGCCACAACTACTGAGCCTGTGCTCTGGAGCCTGCAAGCCACAACTACTGAGCCCACGTGCCACAACTGCTGAGGCCCGCATGCCTAGAGCCCGTGCTCTGCAACAAGAGAAGCCACCGCAACGAGAAGCCCACACACTGCAATGAAGAGTGGCCCCCACTCATCACAACTAGAGAAAGCCCGCATGCAGCCATAAATAAATAAATATATATTGTTTTTTTTTTAAAGTAAGAATTAAAATTAAGTGTTTCTCTGTAAATCTCTCCATTTCTTTATAAATTGATAGAATTGCCAATGTCCTGAAATGTCATTAAAATAAGTAGTAGTTTCTTTAAATAATGGATTTCTTAAAAGCAAAACATGGGAATTTCTCATATAATAATGACAGTTTAAAATAAAGCTCATAACTAAAATTAGTTTGTTTTATTCTTTTACAGGAGTTGAAACCTGATATAGTAACTAAATCTGCTCTTGGTGATGATATCAACTTTGAAAAAACCTGCAAAAAGGTACTTCTGCAAGGGGTTGTATTTCTTTTAGGAGAAGTTCCTTATTTGTATTGTTGACCTACTTTTTTCCTTTCACTTTTTTCCTTGAAGAGAAAACTTACCAAAAGCCAGTTACTAAAAAATCAGTCAGTCAGTCAATCACCTGGTGTGATTATTTTTTAAAAAAGCCAATTACTATTAGTGTACAATGATTTTTCCCCATTTGAGCTCTACTACTGCCACCAAAAAATATTTTTATGGTAATTTATGAATTTTGCTTTGCTGTGATACCACACCCTCAAGGACCTTACAGGTATGTTGAAGTTAATGTGGCATTTGTGTGTTAGATAGCAGTTAGTCTGTTAATCTTACAAATTAGAATAAAGACTCTTAATTTTTTTCTTTCCAAATAGTTTTTATGAATATTTTATTTAATCCCTGCATTTACCCTATGAAAATTATTTTTACCCCCTTTTTGTAAGTAAGGAAACTGAAGCTCAGAAAGAATGAAGTGAGCTAATTAAGGGTATGCCACTGTTAGGTGCACAGTTAGGACTTTTACCCAGATCTTCTGCTCCTTGCATTTGCGTCACTTGCTTCATCCTTAGTATTTCCTCTTTTTCATTTCTACCCACTTTGCTAAAGGCTATGTGACAGTTCCACCAGAGAACAGATTTTTGGATTAATTGATTTTTATAACTCTATTACATTTCTTTTTTCACTTTTATTCACATTTGCTCTAATCTATATTATTTCTTCCTCTTGCATTTGTGCTTACTTTGCTCTTTCTCTAGTTTCTTAACGTGGAAGCTTAAATTACTGATTTAGACCTTTCTTTTTTCCTAATATAAGCATTTAATGCTATAAATATCCCTCTAAGCGCTGCTTTAGCTACATCTTATAAATATGATATGTTATATTTTATTTTCTTTGAGTTTAAAATGTTTTAAATTTCCCTTGAAATTTCACCTTTAACCTATGGTTTAATTAGAAGTACGTTGTTTAATTTCTGAACAATTGGTGGTTTCCAGGTATCTTTTTGTTAGTTTTCTTTATGATCCATGTGCATACTCTTTATGATTTTTATTCTTTTAACTTTATTATTTGTGTTATTTGTCCAGAGTATGGCTTATCTTGGTGAATATTTCATGTGCACCTGAAAACAATATTATATTGGGATCAGTGTCCTATAAATGTCATTTAGGTCAAACTGATTGATGGTGTTGTTCAGGTGATTTACATCTTTACTAACTTTCTACCTACTTGTTTTATTGTTGACTAAGAAACGTGTGTTGGAATCTCCAACTGTAAATGTCAATTTTCCTATTCCAGCCTTAAGGAAAAAAATACTCATAAATTCTACATTTATGTACACTAGCACTCACCTCTCTGCAATTCACTGATTTTAGCCATGTTAAATTTTAAAGCATTTTATTGTAAGAAGGTCAGAACATGAAAGTTTTTGTATGTTTGAGGGGAGGGAAGATTTGTTGTTGTCATGGTCCTTGTCAGGAAGGCAACACCAAAGTCATGAGCATAATTTTACAAACAGCTTCCTTATTTTATACTAACATGATTTTACAGTAAATATTCTTATTTCATAGCATTCATTCATAGAGAGGAAAAATTTTAGTTCTGTTATAGTTTTTAACTTGTGTCTTGGTCTATCTATATTTCTGACAAAATAATGACATGTTAGATAGAATAGTGGTAATTTATAAAAATATGGTAGAACATATTTGTTTCCTCTTGAGAGTTTAAAAAAATAATAATTTAAGGTTTTTACTAGAAAAATTTTTTTGAATTTTCTGGTTGCTGCATTCTAAAAGTATTTCAATAATATTTAATTTGTGATGAGAATAAAAAGCAATTTATTTTTAGTTGGCTAATACTATGTTTCCATTTAAATTTCAACACTAAAACTTGACAATATTATTTAATTTTAACTTGAAAATATCCAAAATAAAATATCCTTTTTTTTTTTTTTTTTAACTTTTCAGTCAGATTTTTTTCACTTTGGAAGGTTACTATTAGTTGATGTATGTGTAATATTTGTAGCATCAGGTTTTTTTTAGGGTATCTTCTTTCATTTACAACCCTTTGTTAAACCTTCCATTGTGTGAAATGTCATCCTAAAAACGGGGAAATGTGTCTACAATCACTTATCCATTTTTATTTTGTAATAGTAAATTCATTTGCATATTACTGTGTTTGTAGTCATGAGATTTATAATATTCACATAGAAAGTTTAGGATCTAACTGAAATATTGTCAAGCGAAACCTGATTGCATTTCTGCCCTTTTGGTATCTTCCTCCAAACAGAAGGAAGGAAAGGGAGGTGGAGAAGGAGAAAAGGAAAACAGTTCTGTTTCATCAGAGTTCTTGATGGAACCCTTGAGGATTTAGAGCCAAGGGAAATTGTCTTGCTTAAAATGATTTCAGATTCCTCCCAAGCTATTTGATTTCAACTATTTTGCTACTGTTTTATGTCATTTGTGATATTCTTTGATTGGATTCATGTTCTGTATCAAAATATGTTAATAAATTAAACCTCTGGAATAAAAATGAGGCAAGTAGCAGTGTCATGGAGAGAAGACTGATTAGTTTGCCATAGGAAGGGAGGTTAGTGAAAGATGACCAAAGAGGAAATAAGGCTATTACATAGAGCTCTGTACATTTGAAGCTGTCTGACCATCAGAATAGAGCAGAACAAACTAATTTGTGTAACTTCTTAGAGCTTGCACAGTTCATGCATATACATTATTACCTCAATTGATCTTACAACAATGATCTCATATAGAAAACATTCATGTGTGCACATGTGTGTGTGTACATGTGTGTGTAGTAATACTAGTAGTGTCTTCATTTTCCAAATTCAGAAAGGGGTTAGAAAGATTAAGTAGCCAGTTAATATTTGTATGAGAGTTTTAAAGCTAGAGAGTTTGGGGACTAGAACTGTGACATTTCCAGACAATTATTGCCAGAATTTCAAGGGCTTCTCAATTCAAAACATCTGTTATATGCAGAGCAATCGGCTAAGCACTATGGAAGAAAGGAAGGAAATAGGACACAGTTATATTAAACAGCTACAGGATGAGAGGAAGCAAATTAATATTTGTTAACATCTACCAGTTGCCTGACTCGTTAGATGCTTTATATACGTTAGCTTTCTCAGGGAAGATGATGATAATCTCATTTAACAGATGAGACAACGGGCCTAGAAAGGTAAAATATACCTATGGTCATAGGTAGTCAGTAGGAAATGTCAGATCCAAGTTCTAAACCCAGGTCTCTGCCTACAAAATGAAAGTTTAGGACAAAAGGATGGAATAAGTCCCATATATGTAAGACTGCATTTTGGAAATCATGGTGTTGTAGGGATTTTAAGAGTTCATTGAATACAGAAAAGTCTCCCATTCTCTTAAATGTGGACTCTAAGCCGTATTTTGCTTTGTTTGCCACAGTTCTTCTGATCCAGCTGAATAGACTGTTTCTTATTATATCTCTAAATGTTTTTAATAAATACAAATATGAATGTGTTGGTTTATATCATTAGGTAAAACCTGGAATTGAATTTAAGTCCAGTTAATGTTAAAAGTATGCTACTAGCATTCTACCTGTACTAGTTCATTTAGCGTCAGTTTGTTTTAAGGCAACATTTCAAAGGAATGAACATGGTGTGTAAGAGAGCTTTTTCATTTTTAGACTCTTGTTTATATTTACATGTACATTCTCAAAATTCTTTTCAAACTTGAACACCAAATGCTTTGTGTTCACAGTAAATACCCATATGCCAAAATAAAATGTGTCCATTAAAAAGTGAGGTGTTTTCCTTTTTTAATTTAATTTATTTGAAATGGAAGAAACTGGAGGTGTATGAAAACCACAGTTTCCTGAGAATTTTCCAAGGCAAACACTGTGTCAACTTCAAGTAATGAAAGCTGTGGTTTCCTTCATATCCCCCAATATTGTGAAGACTGTTCCATGCATGTGTAAAAACTATTTGTTAATCGCGATTACTTAGCCTTTTAAGCTTCAAAATAATTTTATTTAAATTTAAGAAGTATGGCTGTATTTGAATTCTTTTATAAACCTCCACATTTTCAGTCTCTCCTATGAAGTTTATCACATTCTACCTTGGGTTAGTTATTTGTGCATTTGTTTTAACCTTTTAAATTAGTGCAAGATCATGAACCTCAAAAGATGGTGTTTGTGTCCTTATGTGTAAGACTGTGCCTTCACATAATAAGGCATATTTATGTAAATATAAATATCTGTAAATATAAAGAGGGAGAAACTCGTGATAGTGAGAGGCCCGCGCACCGCGATGAAGAGTGGCCCCCGCCTGCCACAACTAGAGAAAGCCCTCGCACAGAAACGAAGACCCAACACAGCCATAAATAAATAAATAACTAAATAAATAAAATTTAAAAAAAAAAAAAAAAAAAAAGAGGGAGAAACTAAGTGAGGAAGGAAGATGGACAGGAAAGAAGTAAGGAAGGATAAAGAATTTCAAGTCCCTCATGACAGGGACTGTGGTACTGACTCTTGTGAGTTCCTACACTTAAGCTCAGTGCCTTAAGCAAAATGTAAATATCTCACATTGCAGCAGAGACCCAAAACACTGCCAAACGTATGAACCTGAGCCCTCTTGATTAACAAGCCTCTTTTCTTATGTTTATATTTAATTTCTTTACAAAAAGATTTGAGGGAGGCTTGGAGTTGGGTCACAAAATGAGGGAAAGTTATCTCAAATAGTTTAGAAGAAAACTTGTTGAGAATACTAGACTGAATTCAGAAACCTGACTTTGAATTCTAGCTTGTTCCTAACTGGCTAGGTGGTCTTGAAATCAAGTCAATACTGTTAGTCTAATTGTTAGATAAAATCTTTGGTCTATATTCCCTTTACCTCTTAAACCTCTTGTTAAAATTTGAACTTAAAAAATTAAATGAATGATTTCTAATTGCTTTCTTAAGAATAAAATTAGAGAAAGGTTTAAAGTGTTAAATTTGAAAAATTTTTATTAGAGAAATTTAAACATTTATTTAAATGATTGCTGTAATTTATAAAATTTGGTATTTTTAACTAAGACTTTTTCCAGATCAAACATTTTAAGAACTACAGGCATACCTCAGAGATACCGGGGGCTCAATTTCAGACCACCTCAGTAAAGCAAATAACCGCAATAAAGCAAGTGATAAATTTTTGGTTTCTCAGTGCATATAAAAGTTATGTTTACACTGTACTGTAGACTGTTAAGTGTGCAATAGCATTATGTCTAAAAAAATGTACGTACCTAAATTTAAAAATACTTCATTGCCAAAAAGTGCTAACCGTCATGAGTCTTCAGCAAGTTGTATTCTTTTTGCTGGTGGAGGGTCTTGCCTTGAAGTTGATGGCTGCTGACGGATCAGGGTGGCGGTTGCTGAAGTTTGGGTGGCTGTGGTGATTTCTTAAAATAAGACAACAGTGAAGTGTGCTGCATCGATTGCCTCTTCCTTTCAGAAACGATTTCTCTGTAGCAGGCAGTGCTGTTTGATAGCATTTTACCCACAATAGAACTTCTTTCAAAATTGGTGTCAGTCCTCTCAAACACTGCTGCTGTTTTATCAACTAAGTTTATATAATATTCTAAGTCCTTTGTGGTCATTTCAGCAATCTTCACAGCATCTGCACCAGGAGTAGTTTCCATCTCAGGAAACCACTTTCTTTGCTCATCCATAAGAAGCAATCCCCATATATTCAGCTTTTATCATGAGATTGCAACAATTCAGTCACATCTTCACTTCCAATTGTAGTTCTCTTGCTGGTTTCACCACATCTGCAGTTACTTCCTTCACTGAAGTCTTGAACCTCTCAAAGTCATTCATGAGGGTGAGAATCAACTTCTTCCAGACTCCTGTTACTGCTACTATTTTGACCTTTTCCCATGAATCATGAATGTTTTTAATGGCATGTAGAATGGTGAATTCTTTCCAGAAGGTTTTCAACTTACTTTGCCTAGTTCCATAGGAGGAATCGCTAGCTATGGCAACTATAGCCTTATGAAGTGTATTTCTTAAAGAAGACTTGAAGGTTGAAATGACTCTTCGATCCATGGGGCTGCAGAATGTGTGTTGTGTTAGGAGGCATGAGAACAACATGAATCTCGTTGTACCCCTCCATCAGAGCCCTGATGACCAGGTGCATTGTCAATGAGCAGTAATATTTTGAAAGGAATCTTTTTCTCTGAGCAGTAAGTCTCAACAACGGGCTTAAAATATTCAATTCAGTAAGCCCTGTTATAAACAGATGTGCTGTCTCCAGACTTTATTGTTCCATTTAGAGAGCCTGGGCAGAGTAGATTTAGCATAATTCTCAAGGGCCCTAGGATTTTCGGAGTGTTAAATGAGCACTGGTTTTAGCTTCAGTCACCAGCTGCTGGTAACGCAGCTAAGCTGCGTTAGCTTCTAACAAGAGTTGTCAGCCTGTCCTTTGAAGCCAGGCATTAACTTCTCCTTTCTAGCTATAAAAGGCATCTTCTTCCCAAAAAGGGTGTTTCTACGTTGAAAATCTGTTGTTTAGTGTAGCCACCTGCATTGTTTATCTTAGCCAAATCTTCTGGATAATATGCTACAGCTTCTACATCAGCACTTGCTGCTTTACCTTGCCCTTTGATGTTGTGGAGACAGCTTCTGTCCTTAAATCTCATGAACCAAACTCTGCTAGCTTTCCTTCTGCAGCTTCCTCACCTCTCTCAGCCTTCAAAGAGCTGAAGAGAGTTAGGGTCTTGCTCTGGATTAGGCTTTGGTTTAAGGAAATGTTGTGGCTTGGTTTAATCTTCTATCTAGACCACTAAAGCTTTCTCTGTTATCAGCAGTGAGGCTGTTTTGCTTTCTAATCATTTGTGTGTTCACTGGAGTAGCCCTTTTAGTTTCCTTCAAGAACTTTTCCTTTGCATTTACATCTTGGCTAACTGTTTGGGGCAAGAGGCCTAGCATTCAGCCTGTCTTGGCTTTCAGCATACCTTCCCCACTAAGCTTAGTCCTTTCTAGCTTTTGATTTAAAGTTAGAGACATGTGACTCTTCCATTCACTTGAATACTTACAGGCCATTGTAGGGTTATTAATTGGCCTAATTTCAATATTGTTTTGTCTCAGGGAATAGGGAGGCCCAAAGAGAGAGAGAGACAGGGGAACATCTCAGTGTTCAGTGGAGCAGTCAGAACATCAGTTGTTTGTTTTCTTATATGAGCGTGGTTTTTGGCGCCCCAAACAATTACAGTAGTAACATCAAAGATCAGTGGTCACAGATTGCCATAACAAATATAATAATAATGAAAAAGTTGAAATATTGCAAGAATTACCAAAATGTGATACAGAGACACAAAGTGAGCAAATGCTGTTGGAAGAATGGTGCCAATAGACTTGATAGACACAGGGTTGCTACAAACCTTCAATTTGTAAAAAAAACATAATATCTGTGAAGTGCAATAAAACAAAGCATGCATGTACATGTATAACATCTTTTATTCGTCTTATAAGAATGAAAATTTAAACCCTGAGTATTTATAAAGCATATAACTAATGTGTATGTCATTAACAGTTTTTCCATTTGCACAGTTTTTTCCCCATTAGAATATTTCTTCTACTCCCCAAATCATGAGCTACTCAGATTTGCAAATCAGTAACAGACCATCAAGAACAGATATGAATTAATTAAATACAGCTAGCAAATAAATAAAAGGAATTTTTTGTCTACCATGCTTCTATTTGCAAAGATTCCTTTACAAAGGGAAGAGGCTTGCATTTTTAGGCGTTTTTGCATTCCAGCTATCATTGCCTGCCTCTAACTGCATGACTTCAGGCAGGTCACTTACCATCTCTGGCTTTTGTTTTTTCTCATTTCTCTAATAAGCAGCTCTTCCAGATCAAACATTCTGGTAATGCATTTCAGTCCCCCTTCAAAATTCTTACTGCATCAGATATGAAAATGACAGGGCTGTCCTCTCTGTGTGTGGTTTTGTTTTGCCGAAAAAAAAAAAAATTAAATATTTTGTATCCCTCACACAATCTTAGCAAGATTTTTATGGTATTTCTGAACTGTATTATTTTTTTTAAATATTCTTAAACAACTCTGACATTGTCATATTTCATTGTAACAGGAATAGTTCATATTTCATTATAACAAGAATAGTTAATTCCCTAAGATATTTAGCAGTGGTGTTGTGTAGCTAGCTTTATCAAAATTCCACTTTATAAAAATTAGAAGCAGTAGGGACATATTGAAATGTTCATACACAAATACCATTGTGGTACAAAGTGGGTATGGCACGTACCTACAAGACAACATTTTTGTTAAATAGATTCCAGCTAAGTGAGAACTTGAGAAACCATTTCTTTTTTCTTTTTCTTTTTTTTTCTTTTATTCTAAAGATGCTGATATATTTAAATATTTTGGTAAAAAAGTTTTTTGTTTCTAGCTTTATTGAGATATAAATTGACATAACATTGTATAAGTTTAAGGTAAACAACATGATGGTTTGATATACATATATAGTATGAAATGCTTACCATAATAAAGTTAGTTAATACATCCAACACCTTACGTAATTTGTGTGTGTGTGTGTGGTGAGAACATTTAAGATTGACTCTTAGCAACTTTCAAATATTTGATAAAGTATTGTTATCTATAGTCACCATGCTGAATATTAGATCCCCATAACTTACTCATCTTGTAACTAAAAGTTCGTACCTTTGACTGACTTCTCCCAGTCCCTGACAACCACCATTCTGCTCTCTGCTTCTATCAGTTTGGCTTTTTGTAGATTCCACATATAAGTGATACTGTGCGGGATTTGTCTTTCTGTATCTGACTTATTTCACTTAGCATAATGCCAGATCCATCCATGTTGTCACAAATGGAAGGATTTTCTTCTTTCTCATGGCTGAATAATATTCTGTTGTATATATACTATACCTTCTTTATCCATTCATCCCTCAATTGGCACTCTGGAGGAATTTTGATAGGGATTGAGTTGAATCTTTAGATGGCTTTTGATAGTAGAGACATTTTAACCGTATTAATTCTTCCATTCCATGAACATGGGGTATCTTTGCATTTATTTGCGTCTTCCTCAATTTCTTTAATCAAAGTCTTATAGTTTTCAGTGTACAGATCATTTACCTCCTTGTATTTTGCTGTTTTTGATGGTAGTGTAAATAGGATTGTTTTCTTTATTTTTCCTTCAGATATTTTCTTGTTATTGTGTAGAAGTGCAACTGATTTGTGTATGTTGGTTTTGTATCTTGTAACTTCACTGAATTTGTTTTATTATTTCTAACAATTTTCTAGTGGAGTATTTAGGGTTTGCTGTGTATAAGATCATGTCATCTGTATTCAGAGACCATTTTACTTCTTCCTTTCCAATTTGGATGCCTTTTCTTTCTTTTTCTTTCCTAATTGCTCTGGCTAAGACTTCCAGTACCATGTTGAATAAAAGTGGTGAGAGTAGGCACCCTTGTCTTGTTCCTGACTTCAGAGGAAAAGCTTTCAGCTTTTCATTGTTGAGAATGATGTTAGCTCTGTGTTTGTTATACATGATCTTTGTTAAACTGTGGTATGTTCCTTTTATACCCAATTTGTTGAGAGCTTTTATCATGAAAGGATGTTGAATTTTGTCTTTTTGTCCATCTATTGAGAGGATCATGTGATATTTCAGCCTTCATTCTATTAATGTGGTACATCATGTATATTAATTGGTGGATATTGAACCATCTTTGCATCCCATGGTTAAATCCCACTTGATTATGGTGTATTATCTTTTGAATGTGCTGTTGAATTTGATTTGCTAGAATTTTGTCTAGAATTTTGCATCTTTATTTATCCGGGGTAAATAGTTTATCCTGTAGTTTTCTTTTCCTGTAGTGTCCTTATATGGCTTTGATGTCAGGGCAATGCTGGCTCATAAAATGAGTTTAGTGATGTTCCCCCCTCTATGTTTTTTTTGGAAGAGTTTGAAAAGGATTGGCATTAATTAGAGAAGCCGTTTATTTTCAACCCATTCTTCTTCTTATGTTCTTTTAAACAATTGTATTCCTACCAATGGAGTAGTGTCTATCCTAGCCACTGTTAAGGACAGGGATACTGCCTCATAGTATAAACTGGATTTTGTATTTATAGCTATTCAAAACTTGCCCAGAGATATAAAATTGTTCTCTGGTATGGAGTGATTACAGGAAGTTAAATGCCCACACCTCTTAGATTTCCTAAGTAAGCCACATTGTCATCACATACTAGCTGTCAAACTGAGAAGCATAAAGAATGAGAATATGTTTTATATCTTATGTTAAAGTACCTACTTTTATCAACAAAGTACTTTCAAGAGAATAATACTTTTATTTGCTGATACCGTTATCTGTTTTCTTTAAAAACACAAATTACGTATAATCACAGAACCTAAAGCTGTGGTATACCTAATTCTGCTTATTAAATTGTTATGTAATCATACCTGATTAGTAACTACTTAATTTTATAGACCTATATAGCTTGTAGACTCAAGCCTTCATGTTCTTCTTTGAACTCACTGCTGGTACATATGGGTGCATAAGCAATATACTGTACAACTCCAATTGTGACAGCTACAGTGTGAATGCCAACCCTGGGATTATGCAACGCAATGGCTATTTTTTAACCAATCTCACTTCTTATTAACCTGTATTCTCCCCAAATAAGTCCACCACAGTTATAGAGGATGACATATAAGAATAACATCTTCATTTATTAGACTAATACATAATTGTACAATTTTAAATCTTATTCTGGAGCCCCCACCCCACCTCTTTTTCTTTTAAGAGAATTTACTGAAATTAGATCACTAAGTCACAGTTAACTCTGGGATATCTTCCAGGGCAGAGAAATAGCATTGCTAAGTAAATTCAAAGATAAAATGATTCCTATCAAAGCAGTATTACTTTGAGTCAACACTAGACACAACACACAAGTATTACCACTGTTCTTCTAAAACTTTATAACTAAGATGGAAAGATATAGCTAGCTCTGGAAAGAAAAATACCCGGTTCATTAAAGCTTTTAGCAAGTTGTCAAAGCAGGGATTTGGTAACAGTAGTAAATATGGTTTTGAACAATTATACGTGAATACATTTAGTCAAAATCTATTTCGTATTCCCAGAACTTCTTATCTAAAGAAATTAACTCACATGATAAAATTAATTACTTTCTAGTTTATCTGCTTTACAGATACAGTTGTTCATATATCAGGAATTTTCTTTGAAGTGAATTGAATTTTTAGTAGCTACTCGGGAAATATACTGAAAGAAACAGTTAAGGAAAAAACAGATGCTATTGGAATGTCTTTTTCCCTTGTAACCTGAGGAAAGATTCCTGGGGTGTGTATAACATTTGTCAGTTGTTTTTGTTTCACTAGTTGTTTTTGTTTCACTGTTATTGTTTTTACATATAAATGTTCTAGAATTAGTCCTGAAGATTAAGACATACTGCTTCTGCACTGAATACCGAATTGTTTCTACTAAGCCGGAATCTCTTATTATGTCAGCGTTCAGGAAGCACATTTACTGCATTCAGTGCTATAACCTGTTGCCTCGATTTGGCAACAAAAGTCTGTCGTGGCAGTGTTTTTGTTTTAAATTCAACTTTTAAACATGATGAGCCTGCTAAAAAAATTTTTTTTTCTGTTTTCCTCAGTTCTTAGTTTACCTCCACTGAGGATTCTACTTGCATGTAATGTAGAGCAACATTACACTCTTTCTGTAAAGGACAGTATTGTAAATATTTTAGGCTTTCTAGGCCTTACAGTCTTTGTCACAACTACTCAACAATGCCATTGTGACATAGTGCAGCCATAGATAGTACGTGAATGAATGAATTTGGCTGTATTCCCATAAAACTTTATTTTTAAAAACAGACAGCAGGTGAGAAGTTGGCCCATGGGCCAGTTTGAAAATCAAATAGTTCTACAAGATTTTTTTGTGAAAATGACAGTTCTCTCTCTTGGTCTTTCCCCACTTTCAAGTTCAGTTGATTCTGACAGGATTTACCCCCACATAAGTATGTTTATATTAGTACATTTGAAGCATTAGTGACTTCCTGCTGTGGTTTATAAGGATTTAGATCTCTTTCCTCCTTCAGCCCCTGTGTCGTATATGTACCCTCCTTATCCCTTCTATCTTCCTAATATACTTGGGTTAGATTTAGATTAGATGAACATTTAGTGATTATGTTATTTTGGCTGTGAGTCATGTAGTGAGTGATTATTACTTTTCTTTTTCTGTATAATATTTCTACTTATAGTTTGTAATTATTATGTTTATTTTGTTGTTTTCTGTGTACTCTCTATGTAACACCAAACTCCTCATCAGTTATTGAAATCTCTCAAGACAGTTAATAACACTAGGTATTGTAAATCTAAATCTAAATCTCCTGTTACCATACTGGGCAGTCCTTTTGCCTGGATCTCCTGTTTCTTTTATCCCATGCCTACCTCATTCTTTGTTTCCTTCCTCATTTTAGTGGAACCAGTAGCTTCTAGGGAGAAAGGTTCAAAGAATGTAAACTTTTAAAAACTTCCACGTCTGAAAGTATTTTTATTCTTCTCTAGTTTGGAAATCATTTTCCTACAAATTTATTGTCCTGACCTCTAATTCTGATTCTTGAATTTTGTGCGTGTGATTTTATTTTTTCTTTCTGAAAGTTGTAGACCCCAGCATTGTGATGTGACTCTATTTTCATCTATTGTGTTGAGCCTTTTCAGCCTGAAAAATCATGTTCTTCATTGAGGTTTCTGTGTTAATAGCTTTTCTACAAAACTCAAGCCACTGTGTTTGACCCATACTTTCAGCAGCGCAGCTGGTCACTGAGTAACACAGGATACCAGCAATAGGCTTTCTTGCCAGATTCTCTCATGTTTCTCCTAGGTAGATAACATGAGTAGGAAGTCCTGTATTACTTCAGGAAACCCAGCAAGGAGTTGAAGAAGCAGAGATATACCATGTTTTTGGATTGGAATAATCAATATTGTCAAAATGACCGTACTACCCAAGGCAATCTATAGATTCAGTGCAATCCCTATCAAATTACTAATGGCATTTTTCACAGAACTAGAACAAATAAATTTTTAATTTGTATGGAAACACAAGAGACCCTGAATAGCCAAAACAATCTTGAGAAAGAAGAATGGAGCTGGAGGAATCATGCTCCCTGACTTCAGACTATACTACAAAGCAACAGTAATCAAAACAGTATAGTACCGGTACCAAAACAGACATATAGATCAATGGAACAGTATAGAAAGCCCAGAAATAAACCCATGCACTTATGGTCAATTAATCTGTGACAAAGGAGGCAGGAATATACAATGGAGAAAAGACAGTCTCTTTCAGTAAGTGGTGTTGGGAAAACTGGACAGCCTCATGTAAAAGACTGAAATTAGAGCATTCTCTAACACTCTATACAAAAATAAACTCAAAATGGATTAAAGACCTAAATGTAAGACCAGATACTATAAAACTCCTAGAGGAAAACATAAGCAGAACACTCTTTGATGTAAATCACAGTAATAATTTTTTGGATCTGTCTCCTAGAGTAATGGAAATAAAAATGAAAATAAACAAATGGGACCTGATTAAACTTAAAAGCTTTTACACAGCAAAGGAAACCATAAACAAAATTAAAAGACAACCTACTGACTGGGAGAAAATATTTGCAAACAGTGTGGTTAATTAACTAACAAGGGGTTAATTTCCAAAATATACAAATAGGTCATACAGCTTAATATCAAAAAAAACAAATAACCCAATTAAAAAATGGGCAGTAGAGCTAAGTAGACATTTCTCCAAAGAAGACATGCAGGTCAGCAACAAGTACATGAAAAGATGCTCAGTATTGCTAATTATTAGAGAAATGGAAATCAAAACTACAATGGGGTATCACCTCACACCAGTCAGAATGGCCATCATCAAAAAGTCAACAAATAATAAATGCTGGAGAGGTGTGGAGAAAAAGGAACCCTCCTACACTGTTGGTGGGAATGTAAATTGTTGTAGCCACTATGGAGAACGTGTAGAGCTTCCTTAAAAAACTAAAAACACACAGCATAGGTGACTATGCTGTGTGGAATACAATATAGTTAGAACCTTTTAAGCTGAAAGAACACAGTATGTTGCTTATTGAACATTCTAGGGAAATGAGCATATCATTCTGAATATTCTCTTTTTTGCTCATTCATTATCTTATAGAGGAATAAACTGCTTGGACAACTTAAAAGTAATGAGTTGTTATTTATCATTTGAATAAGCAGTAAAGGTTTCTTCAAAGTAAAAAAACAAAACAAAAAAACTAAAAACAGTTATCATATGATCCTGCAATCCCACTCCTGGGCATATATCCAGGGAAAATTCTAATCCGAAAAGATACATGCACCCCAGTGTTCATAACAGCACTGTTTACAATAGCCAAGACATGGAAGCGTCCTAAATGTCCATTGACAGATGAATGGGTAAAGAAGATGTGATAAACACACACACACACACACACACACACACACACACACACACACACACACAATGGAATATTACTCAGCCATAAAAAGGATGAAATAATGCCATTTTCAGTAACATGGATGGACCTAGAGATTATCATATTAAGTGAAGTAGACAGAGAAGGGTAAATATCAAATGATATCACTTATATGTGGAATCTAAAAAAATGATACAAATGAACTTATTTACAAACAGACTCACAGACATAGAAAACAAACTTATCGTTACCAAAGAGGGAAAAAAAAAAGGAAACCCAGCAAGGAGTTGAAGAAACAGGATTGGCTTAACACTGTACTTAATGAATAGTCTCCAAATGGACTATATTTCTTGGAGAAGGCTGAACAGAGACAGTGTCTAAGAGTCAGAATCAAAGTGTATTAGTTTCCCTAAGGCTGCTGTAACAAAGTACCAAAAACTAGATGGTATATAACAACAGAAATTTATAACAAAATACCAAAAGTTAAATGTTATATGACAACAGAAGTTTATAATATTTTCTTGCGTTTCAGGAGACTAGAAATCTGAAATCAAGGCATCGGTAGGGCTGTACTTCCTCAGAAGGTTCTAGGGAAGACCCCTTCCTTGCTTCTTCCAACTTGGCTTGTGGCAGGGTAATTCCAGCGTTTGCCTCAGTGGTGTTCCCTTTCTGTCTCCCTGTGCCTCTGTATCCAAGTGTCCTCCTTATAAAGACACCAGTCATATTAGATTTAGGACCCACCCTAAACCAGTATGCTCTCCTCTTAATTAATTATATCTGCAATGACCTTGTTTCCAAGTAGGATCACATTCTCAGTTTCTAGTTGGATATAAAATTTGGGGAGGATACCATTTGACCCAGGACAGAAGGTAATTAGGCAGCAAATCGTCCTGGCACAGGATTTGCACCAGGTCTAATTTAAAGGAGTTGTTCTCTGAGGGACTCTACCTAGATAAGTTCTCCAAACAGAATAGATTTCAAACTGTTATCATCTTGCTTTTACTTAGGTACTCATAAGTGTTTATTACTGGGAAGGAAAAGGCCTTATTGGGCTGTTAACAATGAAGGGTAAATTTAAAGTAAAGATGTTTAAAGCTGATAGCTCTACTTTCACACACTAGTGAAATTTTTACTTGCTTCATGGAATATTTATTGAATGCCAACTATTATCAGTTATTGTCCTAGGCACTAGGTCTACAGGAATGTGGAAGACAAAAGTCCCTGCCTCACAGATATGAAAATATCTGCACTGGCGTGCCGTGTTGAGTGATGTGAAGTAAATAGTGATGGAAAGTGTTTTAGTTCAGATAACATTTGAGCAGAGACCTGAATACAATGAGATGATCAGCCCGTGTGTATTTGGGAGTAGAGTATTCCAAGTAGAGAAGAGCTTGCAAAGGAAGAGCCTAAGCATCAGAAGGCAGTAAAGCTTTAAAAACAACAGATAGGGAAATAACATGATCTGGTTATGTTTAAAAGCTTGCTGTGACTGCTCTATGAAAATTGACTGTGAGAGAACAAGAGGCAATAGAGAATGACCAGGTGTGAGCTTATTACATTGGTCCAGGTGAGAGGTATTGGTGATTTGGTCAAAGGTAGTAAGTAGAAATGGTGTAAGTGACTGGTTCTGGATAGATTTTGCAGATGAAACCACAGGATTTGCTGAAGGATTTATTGTGAGCTGTGAAGAAAGGAGAAATGTAGTGGAAGAATCATTTGAGTTTTAGGCCTGAGCAACCAGAAAAATTAAAATTACATACAATAAGATGGGAAAGACCATAGCAGAAGTAGGTTTAAGAAGAAAGTCACAGCATTCTCTTTTAACATGTCAAGTAGGTGGTTGGATATATGAGTCTGGAACTCAAGTTAGAGCTTGAGGTAGAAATTTGGAAGTTTTCAGCCTACAGGTGATATTTAAAGCAGTCTGAATTATGAATTTTCTAAATGTATAAATATTAATGTATGTATGTGTATATATATATGTATATAGTCCCATTCAGTCATCATCAAACATCTATAAAGTGTTGGCTATAAGCCAGGCACTGGTGGAAGGTTGTGAGAATACAGTAATGGTACTAGTCTTTCAAAATAAAAATATATAGCATTTGATAATTTCTAGGTCTCTAGTAAATGGAACTTCAAGCATTATAGTAGTCATGGATTATATCACCCAGCTTAGTACTAATATGTTACTTGATTCTTTCATATTATTTTAGTTTTCTTAACTAGATCTTTTAAACTCTGAATACAGGAGCTATATTACTTTTTTTTTTATTAATATCACACATGATGCCTACCACAATTCTGGAAAGATATTAAGTACCCAAAGAATATTTATTAATTGATTACATGATAATTTTAACTGTTAAGAACAGTAGTATTTTTGTCAGTGTGTTATCTTTAGCATGGATTACAGGTGAGTTGTCTAATTAGAATATTAACAAATTCCTGTTCCCTAACTCTTAACTTTTAAAAATTATAATGGATTGCATTTTATTCACTTCTTAGTAGTGTTACGTAGTTTTTATTCCCATGTGCTTGTTACTTCAATTTGCAGCCTGATTCTACTGCAACTGAAAGAGCAGTTGCCAGACTAGCAGTGCACCCTCTTCTGAAGAAAAAAATAGATGTGCTAAAAGGTATGAATTAAATGACTTTTAAGCCATTTATGGTACATGATTTGAATAAACGGCCATTCATTTATTTACTTTTATGGTGCTTTTCTCCTTTTGAGGATCTTTTATATTATAAATGTCTCTTTCAAATATTTCCAAATGTGGGAAGCTACCTGACAATATAGAAGTTATCTGATGTCTGAAAATATTTTGTATTTTTTCTAAATTCCTATTTCCTAAATTTCTAAAATATATATTCATGATAATATTGAATACAATTGATTTTCTAAATATTGGTATAATTCATATTATTACTTATGATGTTGCCACTTAGTCACATAATTTCTATTTATGTATGTACATTTTAAAATGTATTGAAGGAATTAAATGCTTCTGTCACAGATTAGAAGATACTTATTTTTATGTCTGAAAGCACAATTTATGGTATTTACAATTGTATTAATACATTATTATTACAGAAATTAAAGTTGCCATTTTATTCTATTTATTTGTATTTAGTGAAGTTTTTACTATT
This sequence comes from Eubalaena glacialis, assembly GCF_028564815.1. Classification (NCBI taxonomy): domain Eukaryota; kingdom Metazoa; phylum Chordata; class Mammalia; order Artiodactyla; family Balaenidae; genus Eubalaena; species Eubalaena glacialis. The sequence goes on from NC_083719.1 coordinate 101,151,392, forward strand.
CTTAACATCCATACATGAAGGAATAAATTTTCTTTTAATTTTAGAGATTTAAAATGGATACCTCTGAGCATTTTGTATATGTTTGGTTTTGTAAAAGTCAATAGATTTCTTTGTAAATTCATACCCATTATATATATGTAATATAAATTCCAGTCATTCTCTTAAGTATTTCCAAATAATTTAAGAAATACTGTACTAAAACAATAATGTTTTGTATTATTTGTTTCAATGCTGAAACAAGCCATATGCTGTTTCTCTTGCAGCTGCTGTCAAAGCCTTTAAAGATGCAAGACAAAATGTTGTTGAAGTTAAGTCATCAAAGAATGCTTCAGAAGAAAATGATTCCAAGGACACTTTGTGTTCAAACGACGATGCCAGTAAGTTACAGCATGAAGGAACTATTATCAGTGAGCAAAAAGAGAAAGAAGCCAAAATATTGGCAAAGAAACCAATAAATAATTCAAAAGAAAATATAGCCAAGATGGAACATGGACCCAAAACAGTGGACATTCCAAATTCTCTATCAAAGCCTTCTGAAAAAGATTCTGCAGTACCCTCTGAACCCCAGAAGATACCTGCTGACCCCAAAATGAAAACATTTAGTCAAACCAAGAAAGAGAAAGAGTCCAGTAGCTCACTTGGTGTTAACAGTGATGGAGAAGAATTACATGAAGAAGAGAAGGAATATTTTGATGATAGCACAGAAGAAAGGTTTTACAAACAGTCTTCCATGTCTGAGGATAGTGATAGTGGTGATGACTTCTTCATTGGGAAAGTCAAACGGACACGGAAGAAGGAAAGTAGTTGTCATTTTTCAGTTAAGGAACAAAACCCCCCCAAAAAATTGTTGCCTGAAGAAGATATACTTGAAACCCATCAGGATATGAGAAGTGATAAAAACAAGCCACGTACAGAAGCAAGGAAGTTTGAATCAGTGTTTTTCCATTCTTTATCTGGATCTAAAAGCTCTGGAAGGTAAGAGTATTTTTTCATCCTGAAAGAATTATTAGTTCTTAATTTTTCAAAAGATATGAAATAACCACACATCCTGACATTGAGATACTATCTCTCATACATAATTCTAGTTTGTACAATACATCCTATAAAGTTTAGACTTGGCCCTCTCCAACTTTATATTGGATAATATATACAAATACACGTATGATAATGCCACATTTTTCCAACCTCATCAGAAAATGAGACAATATAGATAAATAATTTGTCTAATTTAATTGTCTAGCTAATTTAAGTTTATTCCTTTGATTATCAAAGTTTTGAAACTTTTAGTTAGCTTTTGGTGAAAACTTTTGAAAATTTCTCACATACCTCACTTTTTAAACAGAACTGTCTGAAAAAAATGTGGTGAGTTTTTTTGTTTTTTTTTTTCTCTTGTTGACCCAGGGCATTATTGTAAAACTCAACCGTTTTATTATGTATTTCTGTTTCAGTAGATAAGACTGCTTGCCCTAACAGTGAGTTTCTCCAGACTGCTTTGTATTTGGTGATGCTGTCATCCTTATCCCTTCTGTTAATCACTACTTTTCATAGCTGTTTTGTTATAAATCAATAAGTTTAACTTCATTTGTAATTCTAATCTGGTAGGGGATATCTTCACATTTTAGAATAAAAATCATGGTTAGCTATTTTCTTCCATAAACTTTTTCTATAATTTATAGGTCAGGCATAATTTTTAGTAGAATAGAAAAATGTGATGTTGAAATTTTCCAAAAAAGTCAGAGTATGGAAAAGACACACAAACCATCTTTGGAGCCTTGAAAATTATTACATTATTTCATATATCTCCCAACTGTGCCTAAAAAAGCTACAGTTTTTCCCTCACTTGAAAATTAAGCACCACTATCCCTTCCCTCTCCCAAAAAAATGTTAATCTTAATTTTTGTTATATGTGATTGTTATATGGGACTCATTCCCCCTGTAAGATTTTTGAAATTCTTTGTCTAGATAGTTCTCAAAGGTACAAGGTAACCAAGACAGGATATTTTATGGCCAGAAATCCCTATACGGGTGGTGAGAGGAAAATTCCTACATGTTTCTGTAGTAATATTGGGGTCTAACAAACCTTTGATGTAGCTAAAACATGGGGTTTTCATAATTTTTTTATTCGTTTCTGGGGGGGTAAAGGAGTATGATAGTTTTTTTTAATGAGTTTTATCAACATTTTTATTATGTTATCTTCTTAAAGTCAGAGGATTTGTTTATCTTTTAAATGTCCTAATGGTGTTTTTCTTCTTTTAGAAATTACAGTGAACAGGCTCCAAGAAGCAAAACCCCAGGTATGTATGAATGACTGTCTGACTTCCATATGCAGTTGAGCAATGCTTTGCCAAAGAGCATGAAAAATTCTAGTTGCTTAGTAGCCTGAATCAATTATGTACCCACAGAAATGGAAATAGAGCGTCTTATAATTATCAGAATAATTTTTAAATTTTAATTATTTTTTTTTACCCTCTATGTCCTGCCAGTAGGAAATATGTTAGACAAAAGTTATCAGGAAATATCGGGTCTATTTAATTTATCTTGAACTAATCGACATATTCTTTGAGTAAATTGCTGTGTAAGTTCCATCTTAGTCAACGCCATGCCATTAAACATTCAGTAATAAGTATGTTACTTTCAGGGTTGAGAGTGAAACCAGATTTTCAGATTAATTCGTAACAAATCAAATTTAATATATTTGGGTGGTCTGACTTCTGTACATAATCCCAAACTCTCACTGATTTAAAATAATAAAAATTTATTTCTCACATTACAGTCTACTATGAATCAGCACAGGGGCTGTGTTTCACATAGTCATTCAAGGATCAGGCTCCTTCCATCTTTGGCTCCTTTCTACTCCTGTTCCCAGGTATTCTCCATTTGACCAACAAAAGGGAATAGAGTACATGGAGAATTTTGTAAGAAGTTTTCATGGGCCAGGCCTGAAAGTGTTAGGGATCAGTTCTGCTCACATTTCATTAGCCAGAATTTAGTTACATGACCCCATCCTAGCCAAAAGGGAGCTAAGAAATGCAGTCTAACTATGCGGCTGGGTGGAAAAAGAAAGTGGAATTTCTTGAACACATAACTGTCTGCTGCTGACCATCCTTTTGATCATCAAATGGTAATTTCACTTTTTTCTCTGGTAATTTCTCAACACATAGAGCACACTATGTGCTTCCTTCCTGAGGAAGCCAACCCAAAGTCCCATCCAGTCATTGTATCCAGTTCAAAGCCTAGAATCCCTGAGTGATGATGCAGTGCTTTCCATCAGATCTCATGATGTGACTGCTCAAAATTTGGTGACCTGTGCACTAAAAAGACACACTGCCTGCCCACAACTCAGACCAGATATTTAGTGGCAGAGCAGGAACAAGGTAACCACAATAAAAACTCTCAATCAGTTAAGGGAAACATGGGAGGTGTGCAACATGTCTACTACCTGAGCAAAGATTGTGAAGAATCTATGAGGAATTTTCTTATCCACTGTTCTCCATGGTCTCTGACTGTGTTCTTGGGAGGGTCTTTGTTCCATGGCCACAGCTGAAGTAGACAGTTAGTATGATCTTCTTGGGAGTTGCCCCAAGTGATTAGTAAAAATATATGATCGTGAAGATGGTTTAAAGTCTTAACAGTCAGGTTTTTTCCAGCCTAGGTTTGTGATTTCTTTCACAATAAAAATTCCCTCTGACCTCTTTATTTCCAGTCAGTCCATCAATGAGCTAGTCACCACACCAAAAATTCTTTCCTAGAGCTATTTTTCAAACTTGCCTTATTTATGTTGGTGGGTCGTTCCCCGCCCCCGCCCTCCGGCCACTGTCCCAGTCATTCAGTGTCTGTTGCATTCAGATTCTCAGGTTTGGTTGAGACGGCCATACCTTTACTCTTATCTCTGCTCCAGGGCTAAATCTCTTTGGGCCTTTACTGCTTAAAATCTTTCTCAGTCTTATCTCTTACTGTTAGGAGTCCAAAGGCTTTTCTAAACCTTTAGGTCCCAAATATCTGAACCCTCTCTTCCCTTTTGATTCTGCTTGTGAGCTGGCCAGTTCTTTCCTGAACTCTTTTTTTTTTGTAATACTTTGCCAAAGAGCCATCAGTACACTAATCTTTTTATTCTTTCCAGCCACTTACCCTTGTGCTGCAATTCCATAGGCATGTAGCCTACTTCCCAAGTTTTCACTGGCAACAGTTTTACCTTTTCCTTAACATATACATAGGATGCTCACTTTTCAGCCTCAGGTATCCATTTCCTTACTACCTACCACTGAACTGCAAAGCCCGTGCCAAATTTTTATGTTATTTTAATGGCTGTATTAAAATACTAGCTTTGGCAAATACGTGGCCTTATATTCACAAATACAGAATAACTATAAATTTAAGACACTCCCACATTTTCCCGATGAGGAAACCCAAGTAAAACATGTTTTTGTTTTTAGTTTATAAATTTATAATAATTTATCCATTTGTTTGCTCATGCAAATATGCTTTACATAATTATGTAAAATATATATCAGTTTAGAAATATTGCCTTATTCAAATTTCAGTTTACATGAAACAATTTCATTTAACATTTAAATTCATCACTATCACTAGAGGCATTCTTTGAGTATTATAGATTTCTAGAGCACATGTGATTTGTACAAGATATGGGACATTTTGAATCTGTATGCAGTGATGTTTTGGAAATGTTATCCCAACTGTACACTTGCTTGTATAACATTATGACATTTGCTTTTTAAGATCTTTAAAAGGCTTCTGACAATGATGGCTAACTTGCAGTGGAGAAATTATACACCCCTAGGACTGATTAATAAATCTGTATTAAATTTTTTACCTCTCTTTTTCTTTCTGATTCTATAAATATGTATTGATTCAGTCTTTTCAGGCCAGCATGTCTCCCAGTACTTTGTTCAAAATAATATAATTGAAGTTTCTCATAATAAGAGAGGTTTGTAAGGACTAGAATACAAGTTGCCACCCTCATATCTGGTGGATAACTTTATGGTTAAAAAAGAACTTAGTCTTAAATTTGAGCAGATACACCTTGCAATCACAACTTTTTGTTCAATAACAGAAGGGAGTGGAATCAATTAACAGCCCTTACAACAGCTCACCTATCAACACTGTTGGATTCAATATTTTAGTTAAAACATGTGAATTTTCTGGCTACATTGCTCCGCACACAGGTATCATATGATAATGAATCATATTCCTTTAAAAATACAAAATGCCCCTCCTTTTTAAATTTTTTTGCCTTATATGTTGTCTGGACTGTGTTTCTTAATATTAGTGTAAATAAGACAGCACAGCATATACTAGGAGGCATGCAACAGACATCTATTTACAACGATTAGAAAGCATGTGTCCCAAAATTGACTGCTCATCTGTGTATTTCAACTTCAAACTTCCCTGTAGGACTTAGATTTTACACTGTGAGGTATTCCATTTAAGTAAAACTAAATTTCTTCCTTAAACACTGATTTGAGAAGATAAAATGTATTTGTTTTCTATGCTATTTATGTATAGACTTAGTTTTCATTAATTTTGCTTTCTCCTCCAGATTTTCAGCAAATTGAACCTCAGATCAATAATCAGTTTAATAAGAGTGCACAAAGAGGATCTGAAAATACAAAACAGAAATCACAGCTGCCTCTTCATCCTTCATGGGAAGCAAGCCGGAGGCGAAAAGAACAGCAATCCAAAATTGCTGTGTTTCAGGGGAAAAAAATTACCTTTGATGATTGATTAGTACTATTTTTTTGTGAACTTCTCTATCTAAAATTTGTTCTTCTTTTTTTAACCTTTCTTCTTTTTTTTTAACCAGCCCATTATTTAAATATGTATTTGAAGAAGTCTCTTTGAGTTTGGTTTTGTCTTTTTTTTTTTTTTAAGTGTGTTCAAGTTATGTTTAAGCTTCCACAAATCAAGTGGATACTTAAATTAATTTTAAATATGTCAAGACTATTCCCTCTATAAAAGAATATTGAGATGTTGGCTGTCCCAGATTTTCTCATTTGTGCTAATCATGAAGCATATTTCACTAGTTTAGCTGTATGTTTCTTTACTTTGAAAATAAATGTTGAGGTATATTTAAAATAATAATGGAAAAATATGAGGAAATTGTAGCTATCTAAAATAGATCATTTTTGCTGAAAATTGTTCTTGTTAGCAAAACTAAGATGGTAACTTTTATTATGGGTATACAGATAATAAATTATATAAGTAAATATTAACTTGTTATAGTTTTAATTATTTGTAATTTTTTGGTTTTTAACTGTTTTAAAATAGGTTCCCAGGAAAATTTTGGATTTCTGAATTATGCTTCACTTAGTTGGACAACATTCATATTTAAATGTAGCAACACAACCAAAAATGTGTTTTATATTTTACTGCATATAACATTTCTGTCAAATCAAGAATGTGTAATATCTTGACCATGTGTTCTTATTTTTTTTTCAGGCAGGGCTTTATTGGGGTCCCTGCTGCAGCAGGGGGCAGCGAGAACCAACAGCAGGTTCTCTTGCTTGCTCTCTCCCATGTGTTCTTACAGAAACAGTTTTTGAGGAATCATAGATTGGAATTTATAAGAACAAATTCTGAAGGAGATGTGATTGAAGGAGCATTTGTACTGATAGCTGAGCAGAGGTTATGAGATAACTCACTGAAGAAGGGACTGCTTTATACTTCATAGTACTGTTATTTAAAAGGAAAACAGGATTTTAAAAATCCCTTCAAATGTTTCACTTTTTGCTGCTCTGAGAAATTAAGGTTCTTGGTTAACTAAGTAACGCTAACTAAATTCTCTGTTTTCTATGCATTGGTGCTGTTAATGACAGAAAAAACCTTCTGGTTAACAGGAATTCAGAAGCTCTGGAAAGTCATTTTTATCTTTTTCAAGAGCTTAAGAATTTAGATAACTAGAGCAATAGAATTCAAGAGATCATACAGAAAGAAAATTATTTCTGCTGTATTAAATGCAAAATTTGGTTTTTTCTCCTTTTTTAAATTTTTATTTTTACATAATTCCAATTATGTCAAATTGAAATTAATTTCAATTGAAATTTTAATTATGAAGAATTACTGCAGGAAAAGTTAAAAAATAATGTCTCTATCCCTACCCAGATTTAGCCGAACTGTGAGATTGAGAGCACTGTCTGTCGGCTCAAGACGTCTAACCCCAACTTCAAGGAATTAGGGTTTGCCTACAAAGTTAGAGGAAAGAGCCCATACAAGACCACTCTCACTTCTGACACCAACTGCAGGTTCGGAGATTGCAGGGGAGGGTTCCCCAAATACACTCAGGTTCAAAAATTTGCTTGCAGAACTCACTGAAACCTATTATATTCCCAGTTATAGTTTATTACAGGGAAAGGGTACAGATTATAACCAGCCAAAGGAAGAGGATGCTTAGGGCAAAGTCTATGAGGGTTCTAAAAGCAAAGTTTCTGTTGTCCTCAGGTTGCTTTACCATCGTGGCATCAATATGCACAGAGTATTGCCAATCAGAGAAACTCACTTGAGCTTTAGTGTCCTGAATTTTTATTGTGGCTTCGATTTGAAGACATGATCAGTTGATTGCCCGCATGATTGTTGCAGATGGATTAAGAATACCGAAGTCCCCATCCTAAATTACATGGTAGGTCTTTTTTAGTGCATCCAGCTCCTGCCCTAAACAAAGACACTCCTATCAGGTATGACATAGAGTGCATCCACGAAGCTGAAGGCAAAGGCACTTTCTCTCTTTGGGCAAGGCCAGGTCCTTTACTACACAATATCCTTCACCCAAATTTCCCAAATATTAACATTTTCCTATATTTACTTTATCCTTGGCTGTCATCCTCCCTTCTCTCCTCTCCTTTTTTCCTTCCTTTTCCCCTTTCTCTTCTTCCTTTTTTTATCTTTCTCCCTTTCTCTCATCTCTTTTCTTCACTTCATCCCTCTCTCCCTCTCTCCCTCTCTCCCTACTCTCTATCTCTCACCCTTTTATCATTTCCATCTTTTTCTCTCTCCCGTTTATATTCTCTCTTTAAAAGCAAAGTCATTCTCTATTCTTTTGTATTACCACACTCCAGTTATCAAATATTCAGATTTTGACAATTTCCCAATGTCTTTTTACAGCAACAGAAAGTGCAGCATCATGCCTTACATACAGTTGTCACCTTACATTCACTTGTCATCTCTCTTTGGTTGAGAACAGTACCTCAGTCTGTCTTAGGATTTCATGACATTGACATTTTTCAAAAGTACAGATCTATTTTACAGTGTCCCTTTATTTGGGTTTGTCTAATATTCCCATTATCAAATTCAAGCTCTGCACTTTTGGCAGGAATGTTAGAGAAGGAATGTTGTATTTGTCCTAGTGCATCATATCTGGAGTTAGGTGACAATGTTGATATGGCTGGCCCATTACTGGTAGTATTAACTTTACTTACTTGTTTCAAGTGGTATCTATAAGGTTTCTCCACTGCAAAGTTACTGTTTTTCTCTTTGTAATTATCTTGTGAGGAGATACTTTGAGACTATGTTTAATTCTGTCCTGAAACTTTCATGCACTAGTTTTAACGTTCATTCATAATTCTTACCTGAAACAACTATTGCTATAATAATTGTAAATGATGATTTTTTTTTATTTCATCTTTTTACTACACTTTTTAGATGGCTTTTTAGAATAAGGAAGAGTCTTCCATTTTCTCCTGTTTACTGAGTTTTTAAATGTATTTCAGTATTATCTCATGGGGACCTCTTTTTTCTACTTTTCTATTTATTTTTTATTAATCAGGTATTTTTTATTACTTCATATTATCTATTATTGGCTTATGAGGTTTACTATAGTATACATCTTTAATTTATCACAGCCTAACCTCAGGTAGTATTTATACCACTTTACATATGGTCCAAGTACCTTACTACAGTACACTTCAGTTTTTCCCCCCAGCTTTTGTATTATTGTTTATATACTTTTTGCTTCTACATTTAACCGTATAGTACATTGTTACTGATTTTGCTGTAATGTTCCACTTGTCTTTGTATCATGTCCATGTTTTTCTCTACTTCCTGGAACATACAGAACATTCATAGTTGTTTTAATGATCTTGTCTGGAGCAGTTCCCAACTTGGGACAGTTTTTACCCACAAGGTATATTTGGCAATGTCTAGAGATATTTTCAGTGTCACAACTGGGGAGAAGGATGTTGCGTCTAGTGGATATAGGCCAGAGATGCTGCTCAATATTCTACAATATATACAACAAAGAATTATCATGCCCAGAATTTCAGTAGTACTAAGGTTGTGAAATCTTGGTCTAGGACTCATTTGGCGCCACTACTGAGGCATTACAGTTCTAAGAACTCTGCCTAATTCTTTGTTAGGAAATTTTTCTGTGTGTCTGGTGAGAACACAAACTATACCTGGACCTGTGTTAGCTCCTAGGATTTTTCCACTAACTCTTTTCTAGTGACATTTTCCCCCTGGCCTTGTTAGATTCTTTATATACATTGCACAGATCAGTATAATACAGTTGACTTGAGGGGACCGTTATACAGATCTCCAGAGCACTTTTTCCTCTTCTGTGCATCTCCTTCCTCTCTATTTTTTTACCTCACAAATTCTAGTCACATTAACCTATCTAAACTTTGAACTGTCTCTTCAGAAAGGCCATTGGGCTATTTTGGGTTTCCTTCCCCCTGCACTGTAATTTGGAAATTCTTCAGACAGTGAGCTGGTGTACTTAGAGCACTCAACTCATTTGAGTTCTTTCTCTCAGGTATTAATATCCTGTACTGCTTTTTGTGCATTGTCTGAAACCTTTGTTTCATCCACTTTGTCCAGTTTTCTAGTTGTTTAATATAGAAGAACAAATCTAATCCCTGTTATTTCATAGTGGTGGGAAATAGAAGTTCTTTATTTTGATGGTCAAATTATCCTTAATTTGGTTGTGGAAGCCCCCTCAAGCTGTCTCCTCTGTCCTTTTGGCATGTAAATCCTTTTCTGTAATAGTGAGGAAGGTGGTTTCTTATTTTCCACAATATATTTACTTATTTTCTCAACCCCAGAGTACACAGAAGTTAACTTCAGAATTGCTGACTGATACCTTTGCAAAATACAAGTCTACTAACCAAACTTTAATTTATGTTTAGCGTTCTTTTTTCTTTAGCCTGAGGGCATATGGTCTCAAAACTAAGTTTGCAAGTTACCTGGGATAATGTCAGCAAAAATGGCTGAGTAAGGACATCCAGAAATTCTTTTTCTCCATTAAAAACAATGAGAAAACTGTCCATATTGTCAGAATCAGTGTTTTCAGAACTGTGGAATTAACCAAAAGCTTACAGCAATCCAGGGAATGTTATTTATTAAAAAATGGCTGAATCTTGATAGGAACAGTATCTTTGTGACACTCTAACTTGCCCTATTTTCATCCCCCACTCCCCAAATCCATCGTGTCTTGAAAATCAACAACCCACAGTCATGATGAAAGCCTGCAGCCTGGCAGACACTGGAGGGGCCAGAACAGGGTTGGAGCTTATTCAAAGACACATTCCCCGAGAATTATTATTATTTGGCCAGTATGGTAGTTCACTGGAAGACCCCATGGCAATTCTGTTTTTATCTAACTTGACGAAGAGCTTTCCCAGTGTGAAAAGCGTTTTTCCTGAGATCACTTTTTGAAATCAATTAGAGGCAATTGTTAACATCACAGCTGCCTGAGGCAGTTGGGGAAAACAAGAAGTTAATCAAATTAAAAGGAAATCTGGAAAACTCAATATCTTTAGGGAATTTGATAAGTTTTGACAAATTTCCTGGAATTAAGGAAAAGTCACATGAATGACAGGGCTATGTGCATGTTCAGGAAAGTGCCGAGAAGGCCCTAAACCCTCACTTCTGGTTGACTTTGGGGGCTCTGCATAAGCAGGAAGTGAAGGCTGATGTGGAATTGTCAACTTCCTGGCCAAGTGTTGAAGGTGTACCCCAACACACATACCGACTCTCAGCAAAATGAGAGAAATATCAATTGCAAGCATTAAGGAAATCTTTGTCCAGTTATTAGTGTACCACTAAGCTAACGAAGCAGAGACTTTAGTGACCATATACAACAAAGAATACAGACTTCACAAAAATAGTTCAAAGAAGTCACTGGACAACAACAAAAAATAGCAACAACAACAAGCCCTGAGGAGAAGAGAATATCTGATTTTGGAGTTGCAACATTATATTATTTAAAATGTCTAGTTTTCAACAGAATGTTGTAAGACATACACAGAAATAAATTGTGGCTCATATATAGGGTGGGGAAGCAATCAATAGAAACTGTCCCAAACAGGTCCAAACTTCGGATATATTTGACAAAAACATTAAGCTATTTTAAATGTGTTCAAAGAACAAAAGGAAACCATATCTAAAAAACTAAGAGAAAGTTTGAGAACAATGTCTCATCAAATAGAGAATATCAGTAATGAGATAAAAATTATAAAGAAGTTTAGGAGTTGAAAAGTACATTACTGTGAAACAAAACTTTCAACAGATAGGTTCAACAGTATGTTGGAGCAGACAGAAGAAAGATTGGGTAAACCTAACAATTGATCAATTGAGATTATCCAGTTAGAGGGAAAAAAAATAACGAAAATTTCAAAGATTTGTGGGGATACCATCAAATGTACCAACACAGGCATAACGGGAGTCTCATATGACCCCACATTTCCAATCATAGCTGTATACCTGCAAGAGAATTGAAAACTTGTTTAAAAAAAAAAACCTGAATATGAATTTCATAGGAGCATTATTCGTAATAGGTAAAAAGAAGAAAGAACCCAAATATCCATCCACTGATGACTAGATAATTAAAAGTGGTATGTACATGCAATGGAATATTATTCAGCCATAAAAAGGAATGAAGTATTGATACATATTGTGATATGGATGAACTTTGAAAACATCATGCTGGGCTTCCCTGGTGGCGCAGTGGTTGAGAATCTGCCTGCCAATGCAGGGGACATGGGTTCGAGCCCTGGTCTCGGAAGATCCCACATGCCACGGAGCAACTAGGCCCGTGAGCCACAATTACTGAGCCTGCGCGTCTGGAGCCTGTGCTCCGCAACAAGAGAGGCCGCAATAATGAGAGGCCCGTGCACCGCGACGAAGAGTGGCCCCCACTTGCCGCAACTAGAGAAAGCCCTCGCACAGAAACGAAGACCCAACACAGCCATAAATAAATAAATAAATAAACCCAAAAGTTTAAAAAAAAAAGAAAAGAAAACATCATGCTAAGAAAGAAGCCAAACACAAAACAGGGTTCCATTTATATGAAATGTCTAGAATACGTAAATCCATTGAGATCAAAAGTAGATTAGTGATTGCTAAGGGCTGGGAGAAGGAGGAATAGTGAATGCTAATGGGTGTGACATTTCTTTTAGGATTGAATGTGTTCTGGAATTGGATTGTAGTTTGGTTGCACAACTTTGTGAATACAAAAATCCACTGAATTGTGCACTTTATAAGGATGCACATTATTGTATGTGAATTGTATCTCAGTTTTTTAAAATAATAATAAAAAGTTACCTGGGTTAGTGGTTTTTTTTTCCCCTCTCCTTCCTTCCATATAGTACTTCATTTGAAATGCATTTTAGTTCATATATTTATGATGGTATTTAATTTGAAGTATTTTTTTCTCCATCCTTGGTAATTTTATTTATTTTTTTTTTTATGTGTGTGACACGTTAACATTGTTCCATATGTTAGAGCTGCACAAAACAGTATACTCAGAGAAGTGGCAACTCTGCCCTTCCAATTGTTTCTTTCCTTTCCACCCCAATCCCACCCACCCCATGTAGATAGTCAATCTCATTGGTCCGTGGTGTATTCTTCCTGTGTTTCTATTTGCACAGATTAACAAACATGTATATATTCTTATTTCCCCTTCTTTCTTACATAAAAATTGACATTTCCTAGATACTTTTATGATCTTTGCTTTCTTCATTTAAAAATGTATTCTGGAAATCACTACAAATCTGTCAATAGAGACCTTCCTTGTTTAAAATAAAACAAATGAATGAATATAACAAAACAGAAATAGACACAGATACAGAGAACAAACTAGTGGTTACCAGAAGGGAGAGGCTTGGGGGGAGGGAATTAAGAGGTACAAACTACTAGGTATAAAAAAGTTATAAGGATGTAATATACAGCACAAGGAATATAGCCAATTTTATAACTTTATATGGAGTATAATCTATAAAAATATCAATTCACTATGTTGTACACCTGAAATTAATGTTGTAAGTCAACTATGCTTCAATTAAAAAAAAAAAAAAAATGTGTGAGAGGGACGGCACCCGCTATTGCTGGCTTCGAAGATAGAGAAAAAGGATCACAAGCCAAGCAATGCAGGTGGCCTCTAGAAGCCTTCAGTTTACATCCAGTAAGAAAATGGGTATCTCAGGCCTACCCCTTCAAGAAACTGAATTCTGCCAACAACCTGAACGACCCACGAAAAGGATCCTCCCCGAGAGCCTCTAGAGAGGAACACAGCCCTGCTGACACCCCGATTTTAGCCCAGTGAGACCCATGTCAGAACTACATGGGTCTAAACTACAGAACTGTTAGATAATAAATTTTTGTTGTTTAAGCCACTACAGAATATAAATAAATAAAAAATGACATTGCACCTATCTATCAATTTATTCACTCATCTATGTAGGAGCCTATAGGTTATTTTTCATATTTTACAGCTACAAACTGTTTCAAACAAAATATGAACCAGCAGTATGTATTTTCATATTGTTGGAGGTATGCCTTTGGGGTAAGTTCCTAGAGGTAACACTGTTATGTCAGAAGGTAAATGTATATGTAGTTAAAAATTGCCAGATTTTTTTTCCATGAGGGTTGTAACAATTTGTATTTTCACCAGCAGCATGTAAGACAGACTTCTGTTTCCAACACCTCTCCAGTAGAGTATGGTGTTTTACATTTTTAATTTTGCTAATTGGATAGGTGAGAAATGTCACTTCAGTGTAGTTTTCCTATACATTTCTCTGATGATGGGCATAGTTGAGTACTTTTTTAAACTTTGGGGGACAATTTTATATGAATTTTTGTGAATATTTTCTGTCTTGCCCATTTTTCCATTGGTGAGGAGTTGGTTTTTCTTTTTGTCCTTTTCCCCAATTTTTTAAGATTTATTTATGTTTTTCCTGTTTTGTCAATTGTCTTTTTATTTGCTTATAATCTATTTTTATTTTGTCTGCCTTTTTCTAATTGATTTTTTTAATTTTTATTTTATATTGGAGCATAGTTGATTTACAATGTTGTGTTAGTTTCAGGTGTACAGCTAAGTGATTCAGCTATACATATACATATATCTCTTCTTTTTCAAATTCTTTTCCCATTTAGGTTATTACAGAATATCGAGTAGAGTTCCCTGTGCTAAACAGTAGGTCCTTGTTGGTTATCTATTTTATATATAGAAGTTTGTATCTGCTAATCCCAAACTTTTAATTTATCCCTCTCTCACCCCTTTTCTCCTTTGGTAGCCATAAGTTTGTTTTCAAAGTCTGTGAGTTTGTTTCTGTTTTGTAAATAAATTCATTTGTATCATTTTTTTATATTCCACATATAAGTGATATCATATGATATTTGTCTTTTTCTCTCTGATTTACTTCACTTAGTATAATAATCTCTAGGTCCATCCATTGTCAGTTGTCTTTTGATTTTATTTATGTCATTTACATTTCTATCATGTTGTTTGTCTGCCACTTATTATATGTAATCAGATGTACTGGTTTCTCTTTTTATTTCCTATTATTTCATTTTTGCATATGGATTTGGGATCATAGTTAGAAAATCTTACGCTACTATTTGTTTTCTACTTGGATACAAATATTGCTGTCCCTGCTTTCTTTGTGTTTCCATTTGTCTGGAATACCTTTGACTATCCTTTCATTTTTAGTCTTTCTGAATCATTCTGTTTCAGATGTGTCTCTTGAATAGAGCATTTTGTTGGGTCTTTATGAGCCAGGTTGAAAATCTTTCCATATAATAAACCTTTTCACATTTGTTGATAAGATGATTATGATTGCTTTCAATTCTGTCAGATTATCTTATACTGTAATTATTATATTTATTTTGTTCCTCTTCATAATGTTTGCTGTGTTCTCTTTTTAAAAAAGAAATTCCTAAATTTGGCACTTAGGAAGGTTAGTATTTCTGTTCTGGTAGTTATCTTTGTGCTTATACCTTTACTTAATGGCTTTAGTCCCTTATTCTTTTATTCACAATCTGTATTGTCCATTTTTAATGATATCCCTTAAGTATCGCTTGTTGCCTAAATCACAGCTAATGGGTTTATTCTACTTTCCTTCTTCCATCTGCATTCCCTTCCAATTTTTAATTGCATTAATTTAATGTCATTGGAACATACAACACATAACATTGAACATTATTATATAACATATTATTCTACCCTTATCCCCACCTTAGTTTTAGCCTTAGATTTGCAGTTAAGTATATTAAAGCTAAATTGCTGAAGTTTTCCCAGTTATGTTTTGTTTGGATGAAGTTCATTTTCTAGTACATTCCTCAAAAAAGGACTCATGGAAGGAATTATTTGAGCTCTTGATATTTAAATATTTTTTCTGCAGTTTTCATACTTTAAAAATTTTTCTGTGGTTTTCATACTTAAACATTATGACTGGATCTTGGTATTGTGGCTTTCTGAACAAAGATCCTGCCCCTCTTCCTTGTGGCAGCTAAACTTTCATTGCATCTGTGGTGAATCTTGTTTGGGAGAGTTTCTTGCTACTTCCCAAGTTAGGAGATCTGGGTGAAGGATAGCTTCTTGACCTTTCCCAGGAATACAGAGTTGTTTTTGTTTTTTGTTTTCCCTTTTACACTTCCAAGCCACGGTGAGTCTTTATACCTGTGTCCTGGCTAATTGTTTGATGACCTTACCGTGTCTTTTTTTTTTTTTTTTTTTTTTTATTTATTTGTTTATTTATTTATGGCTGTGTTGGGTCTTCGTTTCTGTGTGAGGGCTTTCTCTAGTTGTGGCAAGCGGGGGCCACTCTTCATCGCGGTGCGCGGGCCTGTCACTATCGCGGCCTCTCTTGTTGCGGAGCACAGGCTCCAGACGCGCAGACTCAGTAACTGTGGCTCACGGGCCCAGTCGCTCCGCGGCATGTGGGATCTTCCCAGACCAGGGCTCGAACCCGTGTCCCCTGCATGGGCAGGCAGATTCTCAACCACTGCGCCACCAGGGAAGCCCTACCGTGTCTTAAGGCTTTTTTCTTAGTAGGGAAGGATCCCGGTGGGTATTTGTGTCCTTCCTGTAACAGTAACCTCTCCTCTTTCAGGTCTGCGCCATCAAGGAAAGTTTTCTCTTATCTTTGCTCTGTCCCCCATCTTTCTCCTGAGTGCCCGGTGAAGGCCCATGGAACTCCCATACCCTTTTGAGTACGTGACATCCCTAAATAATTCTACTATATTTTCCTCTAGTACTTGTATAGGTTTATGTTTACCTTTAGGCCTTAATCTTTCTGGAATTTACCCCAATTGGCAAACTGCTTAAACCAATTAGTTACAATGAATCTGCATTTCTCAGCCTCTCCTGAAGTTAGGTTGGTGTCATGTGACAAGAATTACTTATTGGAATATGGGTGAAAATTATGTAAACCACTTCCAGGTCTGGCCCATGAAATCCTCTTCTCTCCTCCACCCTTCTTTTGTCCCTCAGCTGGGTGTCAGTTCCCAGGGAGACAGTAGAGGACCCCGTTTTTAAGATGAAGAAAGAACCATCAATGTGGGAACGTCAATCACTGTGAAAACCATAGTTATCCACCTTTTCCTCCACTTAAGCCAACTGGACTTAAGTTATCATCAAACAAGCATCTATTGTGTAAAACCACTGAGAATTTGGGCTTTTGTTTGTTTGTTTGTTTTTTGATAGTACAAGGTATTACTCTGATGCAGAAATTGTTGGTAGAAGAAGGATGCTACTGTAACAAAAATCCAAAATTCTTGGCATTGGTCCACCATACAATCAAGATGGAAACTAATATCCAGGGCTATAAAAGTGGAGATTTCTGCATGCAGTAACAAAACAATATTTTAAATGGTTATTTACAATTACTTGGAAGGTGGACCACATGCTTACTGACATCATAGTACGGAGAGAGGCTGGAGAATGGAATGTTCGTAGTGAATGTTGATTGTTACTATCTGCATTTATCAAAGTGATACAAAAAACAAGAAATGGGATGTAGCAAAAACTTGTTAGTTTGAAAGCAGAAAAAAAAAAAAAAGTAAAAGGATGAGAAAACCATGGCTTCTAGCCCCAAATAATAAGAGATTATGGACAAATGCCCACTAAGACTTCTGGCTCCACACAGTTCTAAGTAAGGGTGTGGCATTTCCTCCTAAACATGATGACTTTAAGCCATGTTGGCAAATGAGGGAAAAAATAAGGCAGGCTTGAGAATTATATTTAGGAAAGAACTTTGGGGGTGCTATCAGCATATGTGACTGAATAGATACCTTTCCCTCAAAAACAGTAATCTGCTTTTTTTTGTAATGCCAAAGAAATTGCAAGACTGGATTTCAATAGCCTTCAAATGTTCTATCATTACTAGTATTTTGGGGCTCCCAAACTTGCTCAGGAAAGAGATGGGTTGCAAAAACTGTAAAGGCCCCCAGTGAGGGCAAGATCCCCATCATTTGTATCAAATGTAATAATGGACCAAAAAACCTCCAAAAAGGTAGATCCAGAGCTTTGAAGAACATTGAATAAGTAGTTCCTTCCAGATAGAAAACCTGAAATCAGGAAAATGTCCCACTGCCAGATAAGAGGGACCTCAAAACACCTGCCAGAAGGATGTCATAACTACTATAGACCATCGCCTTCTGTGTGTCTCCCATGTTCCCTTTACCAGATGGCAGTTTTTATTACAACTGTCCTGTCCTTGCTTCACCACGATAAATTGGGCCTGCTGGCAGTAGAGAGATTTCTATAACATCTGTTGCTGGTGCAAGTGTCACTGGAACCTCAAGTGGCCATATCTGGAACTGGTGGAAAGAACCATGCATTATTCAGAGATCCTGGACATTGAGCTGGTTGCAATAACTGGATGGAATTTTGGCTTGTCTCACTTAGGGAAGGAGGGAATGTGCTCTATGTGGTAGGGCACCTGGTAACCAGAAGGACATACTATGTTAGAAATTGGCTAAAAGGTGTTCACTTAATCTATTTCTTCTTTTACTTAGGTAACCAAATATGGCTAAAAGTGATTACATGATTTTCACATGCCCCACAGAACTTTCCAGGCAATCTCCACGTTTCTTTCTTTGTTTTCCAGCTAGATGTTAACATCTTGGGAAACCTTGCAAGATAGATTTTTTTTTTTTTTTTTTTAAACATCTTTATTGAAGTATAATTGCTTTACAATGGTGTGCTAGCTTCTGCTTTACAACAAAGTGAATCAGTTACACATATACATATGTTGCCATATCTCTTCCCTCTTGCATCTCCCTCCCTCCCACCCTCCCTATCCCACCCCTCTAGGTGGTCACAAAGCACCGAGCTGATCTCCCTGTGCTATGCGGCTGCTTCCCACTAGTTATCTATTTTACATTTGGTAGTGTATATATGTCCATGACACTCTCTCACCCTGTCACATCTCACCCCTCCCCCTCCCCATATCCTCAAGTCCATTCTCTAGTAGGTCTGTGTCTTTATTCCCATCTTGCCACTAGGTTCTTCATGACCTCTTTTTTTTTTTTTTCCCTTAGATTCCATATATATGTGTTAGCATACTGTATTTGTTTTTCTCTTTCTGACTTACTTCGCAAGATAGATTTTGAAGATAGTGAAATTTCTATCAGCCAGGGTTCCTGCATGGTGGCATGGAACAGATCCCCACAACCCTACCCAGCCACCTGTTGAACTTCACATGAGTAAGAAATAAGTATTTGGTTATGTCACAGATTTAGAGTGTTATCTGTTACTGCAGCTAATAAGTATATGATATGTTGTTGGGATCTAACTATTCTAGTTTTTCTGAAATGAATATGGTTTTAATGCTATTTTTGAGTAGTTGGATCATCCCTTCTCTACTGATTTGAAATGTCACCATATAAGCACAGCATTGTTCCTAGGCTCTCTCTCTTTTCTGCTTATCTGTTTCTCTGATCAGATATTACATTTTAAATTATTATAGTTTTGTATTTTCCTTAGATACCCAGTAGCCCTGTTTACGCATAATTTTTTTTCTCAGAATTTTCTTGGCAAGTCTTTTGTCTTTTCTTTAGAAACAAATTTTAAAATCAGCTTCTAAGTTTTATTTTAAAAAATTGTCTTGGGATATTAATTCTGATTACTCTTAGAATTTTTTTGTAACCTGGGAGGTATTTGTGTTTCAAACATGTTCTTATTGTTGTTCTCTAGTTGTATAAAATGATGGGTCTGCTTCCATGGATGGGCCTAAAATATAGAACTGTAGAAGAAATGATATGAACAGGAGCAAGTTCAGTAGTCTAAGTATGACATCATCATGCAGAAATTAAGTAGCCTTAAGTTGAATACTGGAATGTTATTTGTACTTTGAACATGTGTTTCTCCTCAAGGGAAAACTTGTTTTGAAAGAAAGTCATTCTCCATGCTGTCTTCAGGATATAATTAAAAGGATGTTTTTCAGTAAAGACAGTCAAAACTTAGAGGGTCAATGAATGGAGGAGGATTATTTGTGTTTATTTTTAAACTAAACATGGTATGAATATTCAGTGTTTAGCTTAGCTCTCTCTGTAATGGACGGGAGTTCGTAGTCTTCACATATACCAACAACCAGTTTAACTTAGGTCTAAAGTAGGTGTGAACTAGTTCTGATTTTGTTTTTGTTTTTTTTTAATCATAGGTACCACCTGTGATAAAGGAGAGGTTCGCAAGCCCTATCAAATTTTTAAGGCCTGTAATGCTATAATTGCCTTATCAATGCTTAGAATTTTCTTACTTTAGTGAGTTCTGTAATTACATTACTAATGCTTAGAATTTTCTTACTTTAGTGCTTGAATTTATATTCTCCGCTTTGATATCTGCAAGGCTCCCTCCCTCAGTTTTGCAGGTCTCTGTTCAAATGTCAGCTTATTAGGGAGAGCTTCTCTGATTTCCCTTAGAAACCAACTGATTATTCCTTCCTCTTTGCTTGGTTTTTCTTCTGTGACATTCCTAGAAGTGCATGGTAGTGCTCAGTTAAATATTTGCTTTTAAAATACATATTCTATAAATATTTGAATAAATATTATTATTGAATAACTAATCATGGATATATACAAGTTTTTTCAGCATATCAATGACTCATATAGTTGAATACCTGAAGCTGCCAGTTAGGAGGCTATTAGAATAATCCAGGTAAGAGATAGAATGGCTTGGACT
The DNA here is from genome assembly GCF_028564815.1 of Eubalaena glacialis. Lineage (NCBI taxonomy): Eukaryota > Metazoa > Chordata > Mammalia > Artiodactyla > Balaenidae > Eubalaena > Eubalaena glacialis. The sequence goes on from NC_083719.1 coordinate 101,171,799, forward strand.
TGGATGGTAGCAGTGGAGAATGAGAATGGGAGAGAAGGTAATGTTTGATTATAGAGGAGAAAGTATGAATTAATGCTGGAGAAAAAGTATGAAAATAATTGAAATAAGAAACAGTATGATTACTAGGCAGCATTAGAAGCTCATTTGAAGTTTACTGTAATTAATTTAAAATGAGAACAATTAGCACAGCCATTTGTATTTTCATTTTCTATGACCTATTTTTTGACCATATTTATTTGGGGTTCTTAGTCTTTTTGCTACTGGTTTGTAGGAGTTCTTCATATGTTAGTGAAATAAGCCCTGTGCCTACCATGATTTGCAAAGAATTTCCATTTTGTCATTTGTCTTTTGACTTTGATTTTTTTTTCCAAATAAGGTATTTGATTTTTGTTCATGTTATAAATGATATCTAATTTTTAACCTCCTAACTGGTTATTGTTGGTATATATGAAGGCTAAAACTTTCTCAGCTACCTTACAAAACTCTCACTGTTTTTTTAATAGTTACTCCACTGTTTCTCCTCCATCTTCCCAGGTTCAGAATTATACCTTCTTCAGATAATGATCATTTTACTTGCTCCTAATTTTTGTAACTCTATTTCTCTTACCTAAGTAGAATGGCTAGTACCTCCAATACAACATAAAATAATAACACTGAAAGTGGACCTCTTTGTCTATTCCTGACATTAATGGAAATGCTTTTAGTGCTTTCACTTAAGCATGAAGTTGACTTTTAGATTTAGAAAGATATGTTTTATGAAGTAATGATCTATTCCTCTTATTAAAACATATTTTTTTAAAATCAAGAATGGATGTTGAGTTTTAACACATGCCTTTTAAGCATTTTTGAAAGTTATTATGTGATTTTTCTCTTTTGTTCTTTAAAGATTTAGTGGAATAATTCTAAAAAAACCATTTCTGCCTGGTGTATTTCTCTATTTTTTCTATATTAATTTATCTATTTAGATTTTCACCTGAACTCAATTTTATATTTTTCTTTAAAAGTAACCTTTTCAGGAATTACCTGGCGGTCCAGTGGTTAGGACTCGGTGCTGTCACTGCAGGGCCCCGGCTTCAATCTCTGGCTGGGGAACTGAGATCTGCAAGCCACACAGTGTGGCACCCACACAAAAAAAAAAGTAACCATTTCATCCATGATATATATTTTATTTGCAGAGCTAAACAATGTAATCTCTTGATTTTTAAAATTACCTCTACAAATTTGGGTGAGTTCAGTCTTTTATTTTGTGTATTTATGTTTTATACTTTTTTCTAGATTAGTTAGTGGTTTACCTAAGTAAGGTATTCAGTTTTTTCTTTGTGTGGTCTTTTAGCCGTATACCAAAGATTCTGATACATTGTGATTTCTAGGCTACTTGTTTTCTCTTTTCCTACCTTTTTCCAATTGCATTTCAGATGTTTTTCCTATTTTCCTTCTCTGCTATTTTGGAATTTCTTTTGGTAATTACCCTTTAAAATTTAAAGTGAATATTTTTAAAAATTAAAATTAACCTCAGTAACTCTACCAGCCTACTAAACAATACATAAGCTTCCTAACCCTTTGATCACTTTTTTATCTTGCATGCATTTGTGTCAAAAATTTCAGTTCTGCCTTTTAACTTTATCTCCAAATTAGACATTATCATTATTGTTTTATACAGTTAATGTTTATATAGATTTACTCACATGTTTACCAATTTCTTTGTTGATCAATTTTTTTTTTTTTTGTCTTTGACCTTCTTTCTGGTATCATTTTCCTGCTTTCCTAGGTGCACATTTTTCAACATTGTATAGTGAAGATCGGTTAGTGGTAAGCCCTCTTAGTTTTTGTCTATTAGAATAATGTCTTTATTTCAGTCTCATTCTCAACTGACATTCTAGCAGGGTAACTAATCTTGGTAAATAATTATTTTCTTCATTAGTATGAAAATATCTCATTGTTTTCTGACTTTGTTTCTATTGAGAAGTCAGCTGTCAGTTACATTGTCATTCTTTCTAGGCAACATTTGTGTGTGTCAATGATTCTTTTATAATATGAAATATTTGAATTTTTTTAATAGAGGCTATCTTTATCATTGTAATTGTATATATACACAGACATACTTAATACTCTATTGCTTTAGAACATGGGTCATCAAACACTTTCTGTAACAAGTGAGAGAGTAAATATTCTAGGCCTTGCAGCCCATAAAGTCTCTGGTGGCCACTTGACTCTGGTGTTGTAGCACAAAAGCAGCCATAGATAATATGTGAACAAATGGGTGTGGCTGTATTTCACTAAACTGTATCTACAAAAACAGGTGGTGTATTTGATTTAGCCAATTGTCCATATTTGTTGACTTGCTTTAGACAGTGTATTCTGAATAATGATTAAATTAAATTGTTCTTCTTCCTTTCAGCATTCTTTCCTCCATTACTGACTATTAGTCAGTGATATTATCTTTCTTAGGGTTTATCTTTATACTAATAAATCTAAGAATAGGCAGATGGATATATTTATCTGATTTCAATGACATATTTTGACCCAGCTATAAAAATATGAAAAAGTAGCAAATTTTTCTTTGCTTTTTCTTCCCTTCTCACTGTTTGTTATTTATACCATTTCTACCTTATGAAGGTTTATAGAATTTACATTCTGTTCTATCACCCTAATCTTTGTTGGTCACTTGACTTGTTGAAGGTCACACAGCCAGTAAGTGGTGAAGCTAAGATGTGAACTGAATAGCCTGTGTTGTTAACAACTACATCATGCTGCCGTATTTTTTGGAAGATTGGATAATCTTGGTACTAAAATTAACAAAGATTATATTATGGGGAGTGGGAGGAGCTGAATCATTTACAAATGTGAATGGGAAAATGTCAAATAATACTACAAACCAACTTCTCTATATTTTTTAGTGTTGTTCAGTATTACCATGGTTAATTAAATGATAGGAACTGAATTTGACTAAATGCATCATTCCAGTAAGACAAATAAAAAATCTTTTTTCATCCCATTAAAACCCCAAGAGATTCATTAATCTGTCCATTTCTAAACAAAGCACTTAAAAAATCTAGAAATAGAGGGGCTTCCCTGGTGGTGCAGTGGTTGAGAATCCGCCTGCCAATGCAGGGGACACGGGTTCGAGCCCTGGTCTGGGAGGATCCCACATGCCGCGGAGCGACTGGGCCCGTGAGCCACAACTACTGAGCCTGTGCGTCTGTAGCCTGTGCTCCGCAACAAGAGAGGCCGCGATAGTGAGAGGCACGCGCACCGCGATGAAGAGTGGCCCCCGCTCGCCGCAACTAGAGAAAGCCCTCGTGCAGAAACGAGGACCCAACACAGCCAAAAATAAATAAATAAATAAATTAATTAATTAATTTAAAAAAAAAAATCTAGAAATAGAAGTTTAATTTCTTAATGTGAAAATGGGTATCTTAGACTAATAGCCAATATTGCATTTAATGGAGAAATATTGGAAGTTAGAAACGTAACAAGGATGGCTGTCATTATACTATTATTACATTTTCACTTCACATTGTTTTAGAAAGTTGAAGCCAGTGTAGTTAGAAATAAAAGAAATACAATAGGTATAGCTAACAGGAAAGGAAGAAATAAAATTAACATTGATTCTGCCTCTGCCTCATTTATAGTGGAATTTCCCATTCATTTTATTCCAATTTTATTGCAGTTACAGTAAGGGTGTTTTTTGTTTGTTTTTTCTCCTCATCTTCATGTAAGGTATCCAAGTTCCCTCACCCCTTTCTCCAGGAGGACCCACAAGTATTCAGGACTGTTGAATGACAGGTTACCTGTAGGTAAAAAATCAGAGAAACTTTCATTCTGCTCCCCGAAACTCTGAAAGTTCTAATCCTTCCTCTTTCTAACCATCTTCCTCATCAGGTTGAATTCCCACTCTACCTTTCTTTTACTTTTTCCAGTTCCAGTTTTATTTGTTCTTTTGAAGCCAGAGAATACAGTCCTACAAGTACGCCTATAAGAACGATCTGGAGATTGGTTCAAGATGGAGTAGAAGGACGTGCGCTCACTCCCTCTTGCAAGAACACCAGAATCACAACTAACTGCTGAACAATCATTGACAGGAAGACACTGGAACTCACCAAAAAAGATACCCCACATCCAAAGACAAAGGAAAAGCCACGATGAGATGGTAGGTGGGGTGCAATCACAATAAAATTAAATCCCATAATCGCTGGGTGGGTGACTCACAAACAGGAGAACAGTTATACCACAGAAGTCCACCAACTGGAGTGAAGGTTCTGAGCCCCACCTCAGGCTTCCCAACCTGGGGGTCCAGCAACAGGAGGAGGAATTCCCAGAGAATCAGACTTTGAAGGCTAGTGGGAATTGACTGCAGGACTTTGACAGGACTGGGGGAAACAGACTCCACTCTTGGAGGGCACACACAAAGTGTGCACATCAGGACCCAGGGGGAAGGAGCAGTGACCCCATAGGAGACTGAACCAGACCTACCTGCTAGTGTTGGAGGGTCTCCTGCAGAGATGGGGGGTGTCTTTGGCTCACTGTGGGGACAAAGACACTGGCAGCAGAAGTTCTGGGAAGTACTCCTTGGTGTGAGCCCTCCCAAAGACCACCATTAGCCCCACCAAAGAGCCGGGTAGTCTCCAGTGCTGGGTCGCCTCAGGCCACACAACCAACAAGGAGGGAACTCAGCCCCAACCATCAGCAGATAAGTGGATTAAAGTCTTACTGAGCTCTGCCCACCAGAGCAACACCCAGCTCTACCCACCACCAGTCCCTCCCATCAGGAAGCTCACATAAGCCTCTTAGATAGCCTCATCCACCAGAGGGCAGACAGCAGAAGCAAGAAGAATGACAATCCTGCAGTGTATGGAACGAAAACCACATTCACAGAAAGATAGACAAAATAAAAAGGCAGAGAACTATGTACCAGATGAAGGAACAAGATAAAACCCCAGAAAAACAACTAAATGAAGTGGAAATAGGCAACCTCTAGAAAAAGAATTCAGAATAATGATAGTGAAGATGATCCAGGACCTCGGAAAAAGAATGGAGCCAAAGATCGAGACGATGCAAGAAATGTTTAACAAAGACCTAGAAGAATTAAAGAACAAACACCTAGAAATAAAGAACAAACAAACAGAGATGAGCAATACAATAACTGAAATGAAAAATACACTAGAAGGAATCAATAGCAGAATATATGAGGCAGAAGAATGGATAAGTGACCTGGAAAACAGAATGGTGGAATTCACTGCCATGGAACAGAATAAAGAAAAAAGAATAAAAAGAAACGAAGACAGCCTAAGAGATCTCTGAGACAACATTAAACGCACCAACATTCGCATTATAGGGGTCCCAGAAGGAGAAGAGAGAAAGAAAAGATGTGAGAAAATATTTGAAGAGATTATAGTCAAAAACTTCCCTAACATGGGAAAGGAAATAGCCACCCAAGTCCAGGAAGTTCAGAGAAGTTCAGAGAGTCCCAGGCAGGACAAACCCAAGGAGAAACATGCCAAGACACATAGTAATCAAATTGACAAAAATTAAAGACAAAGAAAAATTATTAAAAGCAACAAAGGAAAAATGACAAATAACATACAAGGGAACTCCCGTAAGGTTAACAGCTGATTTCTCAGCAGAAACTCTGCAGGCCAGAAGGGAGTGGCATGATATATTTAAAGTGATGAAAGGGAATAACCTACATCCAAGATTACTCTACCCAGCAAGGATCTCATTCAGATTCGACAGAGAAATCAAAAGCTTTACAGAGAAGCAAAAGCTAAGAGAATTCAGCACCACCAAATCAGCTCCACAACAAATGCTAAACAAACTTCTCTAAGTGGGAAACACAAGAGAAGAAAAGGACCTACAAAAACAAACCCAAAACAATTAAGAAAATGGTAATACGAACATACATATTGATAATTACCTTAAATGTGACTGGATTAAATGCTCCAACCAAAAGACACAGGCTTGCTGAATGGATACAAAAACAATATCCACATATATGCTGTCTACAAGAGAACCACTTCAGACCTAGGGACACATACAGACTGAAAATGAGGGGATGGAAAAAGATATTCCATGCAAATGGAAATCAAAAGAAAGCTGGAGTAGCAATACTCATATCAGATAAAATAGACTTTAAAATAAAGAATGCTATAAGAGACAAGGACACTACATAATGATCAAGGGATCAATTCAAGAAGAAGATATAACGATTATAAACATATATGCATCCAACATAGGAGCACCTCAATACATAAGGCAACTGCTAACAGCTAGAAAAGAGGAAATCAACAGTACCACAGTAATAGTGGGGGACTTTAACACCTCACTTACACCAATGGATAGATCATCCAGATAGAAAATTAATAAGGAAACACAAGCTTTAAATGACACAATAGACCAGATAGGTTTAATTGATATTTATAGGACATTCCATCTGCAAACAGCAGATTACACTTTCTTCTCAAGTGCACATGGAACATTCTCCAAGATAGATCACATCTTGGGTCACAAATCAAGCCCCGGTAAATTTAAGAAAATTGAAATTGTATCAAGCATCTTTTCTGACCACAACACTGTGAGATTAGAAATCAATTGCAGGAAAAAAAATTGTAAAAAACACAAACACATGGAGGCTAAACAATATGCTACAAAATAACCAAGAGATCACTGAAGAAATCAAAGAGGAAATCAAAAAATACATAGAGACAAATAACAAAGAAAACAGCAAACCAAAACCTATGGGATGTAGCAAAAGCACTTCTAAGAGGGAAGTTTATAGCAGTACAGTCCTACCTCAAGAAACAAGAAAAATCTCAAGTAAACAATCTAACCTTACAGCTAAAGGAACTAGAGAAAGAAGAACAAAGAAAACCCAAAGTTAGTAGCAGGAAAGAAATCATACAGATCAGAGCAGAAATAAATGAAATACAAACAAAGAAAATAATAGTAAAGATCGATAAAACTAAAAGCTGGTTCTTTAAGAAGGTAAACAAAATTGGTAAACCTTAAGCCACATTCATCAAGAAAAAGAGGGAGAGGACTCAAATCAATAAAATTAGAAATGAAAAAGGAGAAGTTATGATGGAAACTGCAGAAATACAAAGCATCATAAGAGACTACTACGAGCAACTCTATGCCAATAAAATGGACAACCTGGAAGAAATGGACAAATTCTTAGACAGGTATAACCTTCCAAGACTGAACCAGGAAGAAATAGAAAATATGAACAGACCACTCACAGGCACTGAAATTGAAACTGTGATTAAAAATCTTCCAACAAACAAAAGTCCAGGACCAGATGGCTTCACAGGCGAATTCTATCAAACATTTAGAGAAGAGCTAACACCTATCGTTCTCAAACTGTTCCAAAACATTGCAGAGGAAGGAACACTCCCAAACTCATTCTATGAGGCCACCATCACCCTGATACCAAAACCAGACAGAGATGCTACAAAAAAAGAAAATTACAGACCAATATCACTGATGAATATAGATGCAAAAATCCTCAACAAAATACTAGCAAAGAGAATCCAATGAAACATTAAAAGGATCATACACTATAATAAAGTGGGATTTATCCCAGTGATGTAAGAATTCTTCAATATATGTAAATCAATCAATGTGGTACATCATATTAGCAAATTGAAGAATAAAAACCATCTGGTCATCTCAATAGATGCAGAAAAAGCTTTTGACAAAATTCAACACCCATTTATGATAAAAACTCTCCAGAAAGTGGGTGTAGAGGGAATCTACCTCAACATAATAAAGGCCATATACGGCAAACCCACAGCAAACATCCTTCTCAATGGTGGAAAACTGAAAGCATTTACTCTAAGATCAGGAACAAGACAAGGATGTCCACTCTCACCACTATTATTCAACATAGCTTTGGAAGTCCTAGCCACGGCAACCAGAGAAGAAAAAGAAATAAAAGGAATACAAATTGGAAAAGAAGAAGTAAAACTGTCACTGTTTGCAGATGACATGATACTATACGTAGAGAATCCTAAAGATGCTACCAGAAAACTACTAGAGCTAATCAATGAAGTTGGTAAAGTTGCAGGATACAAAATTAATGCACAGAAATCTCTTGCATTCCTATACACTAACAACAACAGATCAGAAAGAGAAATTAAGGAAACAATCCCATTCACCATTGCAACAAAAAGAATAAAATACCTAGGAATAAACCTACCTAAGGAGGTAAAATACCTGTACTCAGAAAACTATAAGACACTGATGAAAGAAATCAAAGATGACACAAACAGATGGAGAGATATACTATGTTCTTGGATTGGAAGAATCAATATTGTGAAAACGACTATACTACCCAAAGCAATCTACAGATTCAGTGCAATCCCTATCAAATTACCAATGGCATTTTTTACAGAACTAGAACAAAAAATCTTAAAATTTGTATGGAGACACAAAAGACCCCAAATAGCCAAAGCAATCTTGAGGGAAAAAAATAGAGGTGGAAGAATCAGACTCCCTGACTTTAGACTATACTACAAAGCTACAGTAAACAAGACAATATGGTACTGGCACAGAAACAGAAATATAGATCAATGGAACAGGATAGAAAACCCAGAGATAAACTCATGCACCTATGGTCAGCTAATCTATGACAAAGCAGACAAGGATATACAATCAAGAAGACAGTCTCTTCAATAAGCAGTGCTGGGAAAACTGGACAGTTATATGTAAAAGAATGAAATTAGAACACTCCCTAACACCATACACAAAAATAAACTCAAAATGGATTAAAGACCTAAATGTAAGACCAGACACTATTAAACTCTTAGAGGGAAATATAGGAAGAACACTCTTTGATGTAAATCACAGCAAGATCTTTTTTGACACACCTCCTACAGTAATGGAAATAAAAACAAAAATAAACAAATGGGACCTAATGAAATTTAAAAGCTTTTGCACAGCAAAGGAAACTATAAACAAGACGAAAAGACAACTCTCAGAATGGGAGAAAATATTTTCAAACGAATCAACAGACAAAGGATTAATCTCCAAATTATATAAACAGCTCATGCAGCTCAATATTAAAAAAGCAAACAACCTAATCAAAAAATTGGCAGAATATCTAAATAGACATTTCTCCAAGGAAGACATACAGATGGCCAAGAGGCACATGAAGAGCTGCTCAATGTCACTAATTATTAGAGAAATGCAAATCAAAACTACAATGAGGTATCACCTCACACTGGTTAGAATGGGCATCATTAGAAAATCTACAAACAACAAATGCTGGAGAGGGTGTGTAGAAAAGGGAACCCTCTTGCACTGTTGGTGGGAATGTAAATTGATACAGCCACTATGGAGAACAGTATGGAGGTTCCTTTAAAAACTAAAAATAGAATTACCATATGACCTAGCAATCCCACTACTGGGCATATACCCAGAGAAAACCGTAATTCAAAAAGACACTTGCACCCCAATGTTCATTGCAGCACTATTTACAATAGCCAGGTCATGGAAGCAGCCTAAATGCCCATCAACAAACGAATGGATAAAGAAGAAGTGATACATATATACAATGGAATATTACTCAGCCATTAAAAGGAACGAAATTGGGTCATTTGTAGAGACATGGATGGACCTAGAGACTGTCATGCAGAGTGAAGTAAGTCAGAAAGAGAAAAACAAATATCATATATTAGCGCATATATGTGGAATCTAGAAAAATGGTACCGATGAACCAGTTTGCAAGGCAGAAATAGAGACACAGATGTAGAGAACAAACGTATAGGCACCATGGGGGGAAAACAGGGGGAGGTGGGTGGTGTGATGAACTGGGAGATTGGGATTGACATATATACACTAATATGTATAAAATAGATAATCAGAACCTGCTGTATAAAAAAATAAATAAAATTCAGAAAAAGAAAAACCTTTGAGTGACTGATTGCTGATTTTCAGAAGTGTTTTGTGTGTGTTTTATGGGGGAAAGAGAAGGAACTCTTAAATAAATCTCTGTAATTCATAAAAAAAATAAAAAAGAAAAAAAAAGAAAAGAAAAGAACTCATCTGGCACTTCAGGGGTAAGTTTTTTTTGAATCTTTGTTCCTGAGTGAATATGAACTGGGAGTAGAGAAATGACAAATTGAGGATAAGTGAGAATGAAAAGGGAGTAAGAAATACCCTGAAAACAACAAAATAAATACTAAGACCTAGCCCTGCTATGTTTGCAAATAGGAGTCTATACATAGTTTATAGGGTTCTTTGGCAAGCACTCAGTAAATAATAGCTATTAGTTCTTGAGAAACTCATCTGGCTGCCAGTTAATCCTTTATAACCATTATCAGTCTTTTAGTCACGTTGCTGATAATTAAAATTTTAGGGCAAAAGTCTCCTTTAATTCATCGAGGCTGGGACCTGGAGCTGTGTCCTGCTTGGTGTAGGATACCGTGATTAACAATGCAATGTGGGAGAAGTATTCCCCCAAAAGGAAATCAGGGTGCTAATTTCTTTTAAATAGTAGGAAGACATGGTGTTAGCCAAGAAAGAGTAGCTGTCCACTACAAGTCTAGTAAGAGAGCATGAATATATGTGAATCTATAAAAAAAAACAAACACCTTAATAGAGAAGTGAAGTCCCTGTGTGTACCCCAGGAAGTACTTAACTCCTGGAGAGACAAGAGGGGTAAGGAGAATAGTCAGTTGTCTAGTTTGGCCAGAGAAGACAATGCACAAAAGTAGTAGATATGAAACCAATAAAGTGGAGAATAACGGTGAGATAAAGGTAGGCCTTGAATGTCATTTAAAGTTCTTGAAATTTAGTTTACAGGAAATTGAGAAACCAAATTTAAAATTGAAAAATCTGAGGAAGGAGAAAGCTATGTACTTGTGTAGAGATTTGAAGCAAGTAATATAACCTCCTTGCCAAGTGTCCTTAGCTTTTTTGTATTTCCAGTAACTATCCTCTTTGAAATTGTTCTAGGTCAAAGTTTTCCCATGATATTTCAAGTCAACAGATCACTTGTGTAAGGTTAAAATTACCTTTGACATTAAGGGGAGAAAAATATACACGCACATGAGAAAAACAGCTCCAAAAACAACATTTTGGCCTTTCTTGTGAAAGAGCACAGCATCTTGAATGTCTTTTATAAGGTTCCAAAACTATCTCAAATTACTAAAAGAAAAAAAAAAAATAAGATCAGTTATCAAGTTTCATGTTAAATGTTATTTAATTTAGTAAAGTGCATTAATGAAAGAAACAAACAGTTCAATTCAAATGAAAAAGCAGGGCTTCCTTGGTAGCGCAGTGGTTGAGAATCTGCCTGCCAATGCAGGGGACACGGGTTCGAGCCCTGGTCTGGGAAAATCCCGCATGCCGCGGAGCGACTGGGCCCGTGAGCCACAGTTGGTGAGCCTGCGCGTCTGGAGCCTGTGCTCCGCAACAGGAGAGGCCGCGATAGTGAGAGGCCCGTGCACCGCGATGAAGAGTGGCCCCCACTTGCCACAGCTAGAGAGAGCCCTCGCACAGGGGCGAAGACCCAACACAGCCATGGATAAATTAATTAATTAATTAATTAAAAAAAAAAAAGCATATATACCATTATGGAATACTCACTGTTCTTTTTTTTAAGAAAATCACTTATTTTGACCTAAATGAGAAGGAAATCCAAAAAAGAGGGGATATATGTGTATATATATATATGTATATATATATATATACATATATATATATATATATAGCTCATTCACTTTGCTGTACAGTATAAACTAACACAATATTGTAAAGCAACTGTACTCCAATAAAAATTTTTTTAAAAGAAGGAATAAGTAAAAAAAAGTTAAAAAAAATTTAAAAATCACCTATTTTGAAAATTTGATAATGGATCTAGCAGTGATCAATAATGGCTGCTAAAATGAGTAGGTGAAAATCTGATGGGTTCTTCTATATTGGATGGATCAGACTGACAACACTGAACCCACTAGTCATTCTTAACATCACCAAAAGATAGATGGTAGAGACATCCTGGGCTTCCTCATATGATGCAGTTATGAAGGACACACCACCACGTATCATGTCTTCTTGCTCCCCCAAATCAAACCTAACCTACATCTGGTCAAGCCTCTAGATTTGACTTTTCATAGGAAATACAAGGAACAGAAGAATGTATTAAGTGACACCACCAGGATACAGTCTGCAAAATCTAGAATGTGGAAAATTCTATGAGACAGTAGGTATTCTATAAAAATACCTATTTTTTCACACACATTAAGAGCAAGATAAAGAATGATAAAAGGGAAATATATATATTTTAAAGAGACTTAAAACATAATAACCAAGCCAATTTGAATGCTAACTAGATATCTGATGATATTAAGGAACTGTTACCTTAGTAATTACTGCAGTGAAATGAAAATTATTTATTGATGACAACCAACTTAAAGGATTTCAGTGGAACCAGGATGGAAGTATTGATTTTGAGTGAAGATCTAAAATACTCTGATAGGGCAAAGTCTAACTCTTAGATTTTTTTCTAAGTACATTCAAATGAGACCAATGTTTGAGGTTAAAGCACTGTTATTGGCCTCTTGTTGATCATTAAGAGAGGACCCCCTGTTGCTAAATTGTGAAATCCTGTACATGATGAGAGAGAAGAGGAGAATGTCATTTTTTTCCATGTCTCTAATACTCAAAAGTATTCCTTTTAGAAAACTGGGGAGAAGGGGGCAGGAAATAAGGTTATGTGTGCCTAGCTCCTGATAAACCTTCTCAAACTCTGAAAGAGTAACAGAATAACTCCCTGCGGATGAAGAGGCAACTCTGGTCAGCCTAGGCCTTGGAGAATATCTTGGCTTTGTAGGTCACTTTCCAGAGAGCTAGTTGCCTAAATTAGTGAAGAGGTTTTCATTCCCCACTTTCCCTGCCATTGAATTATACCTACTCTACAGGGACTGTAAATGTGTTAGAAGCATAATGCAACTAACAGAAATAAAGAAGGAAATGTTCCCTCTCTAAGATATCCCTTCCAGACCGAGTCTCTCACTGATGGTCAAAGACAAACAACAGGGAAGAGGGATAGTAGACGGGTCAGTGAGAATGGGTAGCATTTGGAGGAGCAAAATCTTAAAACAATGGCTCTTTTTCTTATTTGTTTTCCTTTTCCTCTTTGGATGGATTTTTTTTTTCTTTTTTTTCTTTTTTCTTTTGCAACTTCAAGGTGACTGGTTGAATAAAAAGGAACTGGGATCTTCTCGCACTTGTAAAGATGAGCTTCCCTCCTGAAATGCCCTACTAAAGACTTCGTGAAATGGAAGGCAGGGTGAGAGTGAACATGCTGTTCAGACTTGCCAATAGGGGAGGTGAATAATCTTGAAAGGGAGAGCAAGATGGCATTACTTCTTTCTGGGTGAATAGTCAGCCCTTAGATACAGAGAATATTGGGTTCTCTTAACAGAAATTAGGTGGGTGAGTATTTTGGAAGGAAATGTTATGAGTTGAATTTTATAGATACTGATTTTATTAGTCTTTTTCTGGACATAAATTGAGTGACTTGCTGGCTCCCAGTAATCTTTTCATTGGCAATACCCATCATAACTCACCCCCTTCCTCTGGAGTTATCATTGTCCATGCCCCACCTTCCCCTTATACCCACACATGAAGCCAAAAATGCAGTCACGTGCTTTGGATGGGAGCAGCCATCCTCTTACTTGACTCTGTCTCCTTGACTTTGGTGATTTAATAGGGTAAAGAACTTGACTCAGTTGGACCTGTCATAGTATCCACAATGACTAGAACTGACATTGGCACATGACCCAGACTGAGCCTATGAAATGCCTTCCCTTAGAATTTTCACACTTGAGTAACAGGCTAATGCCATTTTCTTTCTGATCAACAAGCTATGTTGGTGTGTACCCAGATCTGCAGGCAATAAGGTTTGCATCCTTATTGAGAAACTAAACTAAGAGAATGAAGTTGACACACAAACAGAGAAAAGGTAGCAAGAACGTGGTCTTGATAGTATTTGATTTCCTGGTTCCATCTCTGCTCCTGAGGCAAACCCTAACTTGCCCCTCCTCTGTTTGGTTACATAAGCCTAAAAATTCCTCTTTGGAGTAATCAAGTTTAAAATGTATTCCTGTTACCAGAAACCAAAGAGCCCTAAAACAAAAGTGAAGTGATCACAACTATCAGATTGTTTATATATCTATGAATCTTAGCCCCAGCATCAACCCAACTATAGATTGTTATAAAAGTTCTTTTCCTAAAACCATCTCACTGAAAAACTGTCATTGTAATAATTGAAAATGGTTGATTCTAATGGTTTGCTGTATGACAATGGTATAATTCACTAGTTTGCAAAAGACTGGTTGGCAATATTGGCTCCAAATTTTTCAAGCTCCAAATGTATGCATTAGTTCAGTAAAGATATATGAATAAACATCCAGCATTATTGATTCATTTTTAAGAGGAGTTATCTCTTAAAAGTTTCTATCATTGCAGTTGTCCTTAGTCCCTGTTATATACAGTTGTGTCATGAACTCTGGCTTGACTTGGTATTTAAAGGAATTAGGAACTGGAAATATTGTATTTCTAACATTGGCAAAGACATGTTCTTGGTCATTGTATTGATGGTTCACCTTGTGGTTTGTGGCTATTTTTTCTATCTCCAAAGTTGGTGCCTCTTATCAACAGTTTAAACAGCAAATTATTGGGAGCAAACTGTAAATACATGCATATATCCTTCCAAGTCATTCATTACCAGTTTTGTTTTTCCCTGCCCACTGTGAGTACTAAGATTTAATTGAAATTTACTTAAGCTATGCTATTATGTATAACATAATAATTTCAATTATACAAAATGAATGAACCATGAAGAAAATGACTGGTTCATCCTGAATGTTATAAACAACTAACATGTAGGAGAGGAGAGATTTTAATTAGGTTATATAAAGCTTTCAAGTTACTTAACAAATAAGAAAGATCTCTGTTTCCTTCTGAAAGAGAACATGATTTAGAAGCTGAAATAATCGTTTCCTTTGAAAGGACCCTATTTAACCATGCAGTTTTTTGGAAGCAAGGCAGGCAGTAAATTGGTGGGTTTCAAGTATTCCTGTGTCCTACAGCACAAATGCTACCACTATCATACTTTAAGTAATTTGTAAATGATCTTATTTTTATGAATTGATAATTACTTAATATGTCATATTCCAGAGTTTTCCAAGAAGAAAAAAAAGCTTAACAGGATAACAAGTGCTATTTAAAATTTAAAAAAAAAAGACTTGTGGCAAAATAAATTTGAGAAACACTGGCTAACAAACTGGTTTCTTTCTTGCAGGGCTTCTCAGAATCTTTAACATGGTAATATGTATTGTGAATCACCACCATAAAGATAACATTTCCCATAGTTATTTTACTGTGGGGTTCTTTTTGAGTAGAGTATTTGTGAAACTAGAATTCCTTAATACATGCTTTAAGTGATTTATTCAACCTGTGTGTTAATTCCCTACTAATATCTGTGGCAAGGATTAGAAATATTAATAAATGAGTAACTTAAGGCAGTCAAAGTTTCTGACAGAAGGAAAATCCTGCCTTCCCCTATCTTTGGTTAATGAGCTAATAATAATGAAGTGTCTGAAACACTCAACACTGATGAAAGGTAAACATCTTTTACACTAATATATTTTGCCTTGAGCAGGCGAGGAAAGCAGGAAATTGGTGGTTTCCAGTGTCACTAATGTCCTGCTAATGTCAAATCTGAAAATTGCCAGACATAAGCCTACGTCTACTTTACCTGCAAGAGCTCCTTAAAGATGAATTGTTCGTGGGTTAATTTTTCAAATTGTCCTCCCAAAACACATGCCCACAGTTTGGGGCCTGTTCGTCCTCTCAGGTTACCAGCTTCCAGGCTAATCTGGTACACGTTTAAATAAGGATTACTATGATAGCAATGTTTTTCTTCATATAAATAATTTGTATCTAGAGCTGGATGTGTCCCCTGGGTATATATATGCTCTTGTATATTTCTAAGAAATGCTAATCAAAATAGAGAGCGGTTATTCTTACAATGCTTGCCCTGTATCCTTGGAAGTGGTTGGTAATGATGACAAAAGTTAGAATCTGTTCATGTATGATAGTGTCTTTTTAAAACGTCAGCTAGATTTTTATCCATCACAGACAAGTTTCAAGTCATGTGAGCTTGTTAAACAATTTGTTAATACAAAAGACAATTAAGCAAAACCACCAACCATACACATGGCTTTAAGATCTTAATCTAAAGTGAAATTCATATCATTTATTTATATGTAACAATAAATGACCACTCTAGACACTTGAAATCATTTATTCAAGGCATTTTTACATAATCTTGCAATCATAGTGTAGGCATATAATAAAAGAATGTGAGAGTGTAAAGAAGAATATAAAGCCAGTGTCTGGGCATTTAAAATAAGAGCTCTTCAAAAAAGTTAAAAATGTTTTACAACTAGAATTCCTGAAAAATTTGGGAGAAACTAAAACTTCATTAAAAACATTACAATACCAAATCACATGTTACTCAGTTCGTAGCAAGCAGTTATATATTAAATGTTTATATCCTGTGAGCTAAGACAACACATTTTACATTCAAGTTGAAATAATTCAGCACCATTTTGGCTAGAAGGATAAATGAAATGCTTTAAGTGTTCAAAAGTGGCCCAGGACTTTTGGTAGCTGGGAATGAAATATGGCTATTGATTGAATATATTGATTGCGAATATGAATTCTAAACATAAAAAATATAGAAAAGGGTAATTTTTACTTATCAGTTATACTGTTACTATCAAAACAAGCTATTTTTAAAACAAGATATCTTCTGACCAGAAATTCAATATTTTAACAAATTTGGTAAAGATAAATTCTTAGTACCATGATAATTTTAGTGAACTGCATTTCCTCTACAATCTAAGTATTGGGAACGTTTATGAGTGTGATTATCTCCTATGAGGTCAAGGAGAAAAAAAAAACTGTTCATTATTAAAAATAATGCCTAGTGAATAATTAGATGATAGCAATTGCGAATAAAGTCATTATGTAAAAATATAAAGATTTCCTGGAAATAGGCAAGTTATGTGTTTGTATGTTATGGTACTGTTGCGAGACTGAATCCTAGCCTCAAAGGTCAAGACATCTTTAATACAGACTGTGGTCTGAATAATTATGAGGCCACTAATATGGCATGTGGAAGACTCACTAAGTTATCTTCCCATTTAGCTGACTTTTTCACAGTTCTTATTAGTTTAAAAACCAGTCTCTTTTCAGTACTCAACATTCTTTGTATCATTTCTACTTCCTGTTTAAAAGATTTTTTATTTAGAGTTTGGTAAGACTGGATTATATTTTTTATTTTATTAATGGATAAATTTTACCAGGTAATCATTATCTGTGAGTCTTGGTGGTTATTCAGAGAAGAGATTCCTTGAGGTTCAAAAATATTGAGTGTTAAATCAATACTTGTGAGTTATTTGGGAGTGTTTAGGGGTGGGGAGGAATATTTATATAAGGAATAAGCGAGAATCTTTAGCCTCTTAATCGAAACTTTTTTTTCTAAAATCAATGAAATAGTATGTGTTATATTTAAAAGGCAGACACTTCAGGGATTGGAAACATAGTTTTAACTATTAGTAACACATACATGCATATATCTATTCATTTTTAACTTTTTTTTAAATAAAATATGGTCATGAAAAACAGTGCTTAAAACAGAAATTTTTTTAGACATGTACTTATGATGTTAAAAATGAAATAAGCTGAACCTCATGGGTAATAATGACATTTCAAATACTTATTGAGGTTAGGGACAATCATTTTCCTATCCCAATGCCTAGCATGTGAGTGCCTAGTGTATATTAGGCCTTTAAATGATGATAGATGTACAGATAGATGGAAGGCCCATGGAATGATAGTAAATACATCTTCTCATATGTATCCAAAGGCCATGATATTAGCTAGTTTTTAGTATAGGGGTAAGGATCTTAATGAACTGGTAAGTCTTAAATCTGTAGATGCCAGTCTGGCTCAGTATTAATACTGACAGTAGTTTTTGTTTTTAAAAAAGCAAGTATATTAAAATATCTCTGTTAGAAAAGATTACAATTTAAAAGGATCATTCTACAATCTTAAAACTAAAAGCAATTTAAGGCAAAGAGGTACATCAAAGAAGCTATTCCATAGCTCAGATACTAGCTCAGTGGAAGTTCTGGGTCTCTATCAAGCTGTATTGTCTCTTGGTAAGTGTGTGCCCTGGCAGATGAGGATCATGTGGCCCACTCTATCTGCCCTTGATTACTGTCCATCTCTAGCCCCTCTTGCCTTGCTAGGCACTAGTTGAGTGCAGAACGGTTATTTGTAGCTGGTGTTGACATTACAACTCTATGACATATAATACAGGGATGCCAACTCACTTTTAAATTCTACCTAATGTGTCCTGGCACTGGAAATACCTTGCTTGAGATTTTAATACTGGTTAAGGGAGGAAAACTTCTGCTTAAGCACCACTAACTTAGAAGTGTAATTTGATTTCTTTCTGTACCTTTTGAATCTCGGAAAAATAGAAATTCTCCAAATTCTGTTGCGGCACATGGTTTCACAGTTTAAAATAAAATCACAGCTGTCTCATGCAACACAGTCCTTGGTTTTGCAGAAAGTTGTGTTTGTTTTCCTTATTCACCAACATCTCAAGTATATAATGCTATGCGCTTCGCTAATTTGTATTATATTTCATACACACACAAAAAAACATGTACGACTGATTCCTGGATGACCTAGGATACTGTTCTTGTATCCATATACATTGTCATTTATTCTGGATAATTTAAAATTTTTCAGTCTTATTCTTTTTAAAGCTGATCATTTTAAAAATGTAGAAAAGTTGAAAATCCTAAGGTGTTTTTCATTAATATTTCTAAGTATTTTAGAGACAGTTGTGGTTTGGGGGACTTGTTTGAATGATTTTCATGTAAGCAAGGACATATTTTGGCTAATAGTTTAATATACTTAAGTGCATACTATCTCTGGATGTATTACATCTATCATCAGAATAACTTCCCATTAACACAGCTGTCCTATGTATAGCAGTCCCCAGAACAGTAATTTTAAGAATGCCAATTAAAAGGTCTCCGCCCATAGGAAAACTAAAGAATAGAGGGGAGCATCAACAAAGGTCAGACAGGAGTTGGGCAGCTCAATTACTTAATTCATTCCAAAACAAAAGCTGACTTAAGTCAGAATGAAATTTTACACTTGACAGAAAGAAAGGAGTTTATCTACTAATTTTAAAATGTAAACATAAATTTTATATAGGGTGTAACTATCTGAATACATATATTGCCATTTCTCTGCTATATAGTAATATTTCTTGACACCAATGGTAACGTGTTTGTTCCTTCCTCAGCACCAAATGTGTCCATATCTATTTAAACAGTAGGAGCCTCATTTCTAAAGTAATCTATGCTAGGACATATATAAAGCCAGTTATTATTATGGTTCACTAAAGTTTCAGAACTTTAGAAAATTCTCAGTTTAAAATAATTTTGACTCATTCACTGAAATATTTTTTTTGTTTGTTTTGCACTATAATTTCAGAAGGAGCATAAGAAATTTGGATTTCTTTGAAAGAGCCAAGTGTGCAATTACAGACTTGAAACACTGCGTTAATTCACAAAGTAATGTGAATGATAATATTAAAAATTTCCCAAATAATGCCGATTTAAATGTTCAAAATCCAGTTATGTGCTTTGTTACAAAACAGTCCAAACAAAAATTCCTTTGTTGTTTTCTGTTCTCTCTTTCAAAATACATGAATCCTACTGAAGTTAATCTATTTTTTCCCACTTCAGAACACCAGGTACTGATTTATCCATTGGAAGTTTTGGCTTGCTTTCTAATACCTAGATTAAGAAAACAAAATAAGACAAGTTATTAACCTGATAATACTCTGAATGAGTATAGTAGAGAAGTTTAAAGTCACCTTTTTAAAATATGTGTGTGTGTGTATACAGATAGATGGATAGATAGCAATTTCCCTCCACCAAAGCGATAGTCACCTTCTGAAATTATCCATTAATACATTATTTTAATACTGATTTGAGGAAAGTGACTATGTCAGTAGCAGAAATTGTATGCCTGATACCTACAAACTTGATGTTTAGAGTTAAAAGAAACATCCTCTGGAACAATCAAGGCTAAAGCAGGATTTATAGGAACAGCAGCCCTGGCTAGGTGAGTTCACTCCATGCAGCAAGTGTGGCATGTCCACTAAGAAGCAGGTTCATGACCTCTGCACTGTCCTGCATTAGTCCTTTCCCAGCATGGTTCTGGATGTAGAATGTTACATTAACAGGCCGAGACTGGGTCAAAGCCAATAAATCTAATATTGTATTTATGTTGTGATCATAGATCCCCACGTAAATGAAATAAGAATCACTTAGTCCAAATCATAAACCATCAGTTTCCAAATAGTCATTTCTATGAAAAAAGAACTTAATCATGGTATCTTAGAATTGAACTGGGCCACAGAGTCACCTGGTTCATACGTTGGGTTTACAGTGAGGAAAATGGAGATAGGACACATCAAAGGCACACACTTTCTTACTGGGTGGTTTTTACACACCAATAGAATGCTCTCAAATATTTGATTAGCATGAAAAACGATCAGTGAACTAAGAGATGATGTGTCTTTAAGAGTTAAAAAAAAAAAGTACAATAACGTTACCAAGGGAATCACACACACACTTGCTTACAGAGCCACGGACTGACCACATGGCTTTAGGCAAGATACACACCTTGCTCAAGAAACTTCAAAGACTCCCCATGGCCACCAGGATGAAGTTCAAACTTTTTAGCTTGCTCTTCAGTGCTCGCTTTGATCTGGTCCCACATTTTCCATTCTTTTTGCCCATGAAACTTATGCCTTAGCCAGACTAGAAGACTTGCTTTTCCAAACATGCCCTGCAATTTCTTCTTGCCATGCAGTTGCAGGTGATGTTGACTCCTCCCAGCATGCCCTTCCTTAACTCTCTCCAGTGCAGTCCTCCTCAGCCCTCAAGGCCCAATACAAATGCTGTCCTAAAGCCACTCCTGAATCTCAGCCAGAGAAAATTTCGCCTTCCTCTGAACTCTGATCCCTACCAAGGGAGGCGAAAGTGAAAGTCAAAATATAAGAGGTGAGCCTCATTCTAAAGGTGAGGGTTTCTTTCGCAAGTCAAGGTTTCTGTACTTCTCCCATGATTTTCCACTCGTAGAGAAGTATGAGCTCGTTATTTTATTATAAATCACTACCTATGGGTCCTTTCATTTTTTCATATTTTCATCTGATCAATATTGCTCATTAAAATTTTACATCAACCACTCTTGCAATTTATAGTCAGTGACAAGTGGCTAAAAAAAGAGAAAGAAACTATGCTGGAACAAAATAATTTTTATTTGTTCTAAATATCTAGCAATATCCAATTCAATGGATTCTACTGATGACAAGCAAGACACCTTCTATACAACAACAGAATCACCTCACCAGACCTTTTCCTCATGGGAGGGCAGCAGTTGTACCTGAGAGTCACTTAGCTTATTGTAGCAGAGGTCATCCTGTTTTGACTGCATTTTATTTTACCCCCACCATGGAATTTTCATATTGTATCAAAAATGAAAGTGCCAATGAATACATAATGAGTGAATAAATTAAGGAATTATAAAAATTAAGAGAAATTAATCCACTTATTTTAAATTATTTTACTTTAAGTTACTTCTCTTCTGGGGATTTTCAGTTATACGGTGATCAGCTCCACACAATATGGGCCACAAACAGCCAGGTTTTCTGTATTTTAGGCATGTTCAGAATATATTTGATAATCTTCTTTCAGTGCTACACCTTTGCTGTCATAGACTACATCTGTCTCTAATGCTATGATGACACTTAAAAAGCACAGGCTTTGCTCCTCTATGGAAATAAGGAAAAGGCTCCCCTCCAAGGTGAATGTAGCCCAATCCACTTTAAGCTCCACCTTCCTCCTGGCTAGGATCCCCAGTAGTGGGCAAAATATGCACAACCAGATAGGTTTATCTGTACTTTGGAAAGCCCATAAACTACAGGTTCATCTGCAGCAACCACTGTCCTGGTTTGTGTAGCAGGGAGAAATTTCTATAAATTTTAAGTTTCTAGTGTAGCTCTGTTAGACACCTTTCTGCATGATCCATGGGCACTGACTGGTGCCTCTCACATCACAGCAAAGCTGACATGTGTTCAGTATCACTCTAATGGTGTTCTTCTGTTGGGAAGGTATCACTGACAGGTGGCATATGTAGTTAGAATCTATAACCCAGCATCACTAGAGCAGGCAGTGCTTAAGGGGTCAGGGTGGGACAGAGAGACAAGAACGCAAAACTACCCTTTAATTCCTCTCATCAAAGCACCACACCTGCAATATTTATGTGCTGGGATTCCTTCTAAGCTTTCATTCAAAGAAGGGTTTCAGGACTAGGAAAATTATGAAGGCACCTCCATACAGCCCTCCTTTTGCAGGGTATTCCCCTATTACTTGTGTTTGTAGAACTCAAATATGTGAAATCTTGATTTCTACAGAACAGGTGGTCTGACCTCTTCAGCTGCATACTTTAAGACAGTCACTTTCAAAGTGTACTTTGAAGAACTCTAGGAATTTCTTCAGGGCTTCTTCATGGACTATGGGGAAGAGGCAGGAAAGCCAACTCTCTGGGCTCCCACAAGGTTATCCACCCAGCATATTGCATATTTTACAGACTCAGCTGCCACAGGCTTTGAGGGTAAACAGTGTGTTCTGTGTCTTGTCTTAAAAGCTAAGTTTCAGGGTGATAAAAACCTGAGTACATCCCCTCCTCCATTCTCTAGCATTATCAAAAAAAGATCAGCTCTAATTATGTCATAGTACAGACTCTACCGTTTTCTACCTTTGGTCTATTTTACAAGGAAGCTGCAGTAGTAGTGAAAACAAACGTGTATAATGCCTATCAGTGAACTAAAGCTCATTGTCAGGAGAATTACTTAGCTAGGCAAATAGGACTCACGGTGAAATTGTGCAGCCCGAGGCATACGCATGATGTCCTGTGTAGCGAATCTCACAGCGGACGACATTGTTGGTATAGTCTGACTCAGGCACCAGGTAGCTGGGGTTCACACTGACCTAGGCAACACAAGCATCATCTGTGTTTCAGATTTGATCAACAGTGTTTACTGGTTAATTTCTTCCTATTTTCACAGGGCTAGAACGGAGGCAATGTGCTCCAACTAAATCAAGCAGGGAGGGGGTGTAAGTTAGGCACGTGGCTCAACTCTGGAGAAGTTATCGAAGGAGGCTGTATATTTTTCCCTGAAGTTCTTTCAAATAAGAATTTTTAAAATATAGCTAGGTTGGTTTAGAAGTACTTCTGGAAGATGTATAATTGCTTGAAGGACCATGATTATTTAACATTGGAATCCAGAGAAGAGGCCCATGAGTTGCAACTGAAATAAATTATGGGTACATATTCAAAGGTCTCTACCTTTAGAATATAGTTTCCGGGTTTTACATCTGTAATATCAATCCACTGGCAGTCTATGTCTGCATTATAGGTATCATAGCAGCCAGGACTCAGCCCCTGAAACAAATAAAATGCAAAAATTAAAAAGATGGTATATGGCTAGAATGTGCTAAAGAATATGCTTATTATTTGCAAATTAAATTTTAAGTTAGTACTTACAAGAGTTTGACATAAAACTATACTTATATTGCATCTCCTTTGAGAAGTATATATTACTCAGCCTTATAGCACCTCCAGCTAAAAAAAATACAGGACTAATATAAGTAGTAGTACATCTCGCTTCTTAAAATTGTCATAAATCACTAGTGATAAATACAATCTTAAGTGACAAAATAGGCCTCTACTAAAATTCTTGAATATTATCAGTTTAGGAATAAAGGCCATGTAATAATCAACTTGACTCAAATATCTTGTTATCAGTGGAACTCTCTCCAATTTCTCTTCTTGGAAATTACCTTCCTATACTCTGAATACCCAAGATACTCTGTGTATAGATTTTATGGTATTTATCCTTCTCTCCTCTATATTATAATCATACTATATAAGAATATATCTAACTAGAGATTGTAAGCTCCGCAAGGACAGAGTCTATATTGCATTTTTGAATAGTTAACACTTATGAAGTATGTATTATATGCCAGGATCAATTAAACATGTTAAATATATAAATTTAATTCTCACAACTACACGAGGCAGGAGGTAGTATTAACCCATTTTACAAATAAAGAAACTGAGGCACTATAAGGTCAAATAGCTCACCCAAGAATATACAGCTAGTTAATGGCTGAGCTGGTTTTGAGTTTAAGCATTTGGGGTCCAGGGTCCCTGATTGTAACCACCACACTATGTTCTTTTTCACATCATCGCTGAGTATTTTGTTGTATTAAAGGGATGATTGCCACATCAACTCTACTTGCAAAGATATTCACTTCAATAAGTAAATGAGTGCCTTCTACAGGCTGAGAAGAGAAAAACACCACTAAGATATGGTCCTTGCTCTCCAGAAAGTTATAGCCTGGTGAAATTTGCTCAAATTGGAGTCCATAGGTATATTCTTGATTCCACTGGTTCTTCATCAGACGTTTTAACTGTTGTATTTGCAGCCTAATAGTAGTCAAAATGAATTAAAAAGTATAGGCTAGAATCATTTAAACTCAATACCACGATTTAATTTCAGCACCCAAAATTGTTTGGTGCTTAAGATCACCTTGGTCACCAGAGAGATGGCAGAATCATCTAAAGCGTGTTCTACCAGTGCTGGTTTGCCTGTGGTTTGATTTGGGAAGAATGGGGGAGAATTGTGCTGTCATACAGCACACAATAGTACAGATAGGCCAAACTCAAAAAGTACCTGTGCCACAGCAGTGAGAACCATTTTCCCACTTTGGTCCATACCAACTTGTGATCATTCGTTAACCTTATGTTGAGTAGTAAATATATTATGAAGAATTTTCCGTTTCTGATTTCCAGCACATAATTCTGATTCTGGCACATAATATATATTCAGTAAGTGTTAGCTATCATTGTTGCCACTACTACTACTACTGCTACTACTACTACCACCACCTTCATGGCACTGTAAGGGATTCACTGGATTAGATACCCATTTAAGACTCGTTTAAATAATGCTACAATGCTTATCTTACCTTTAAGTGAACAAAAGAGCTTTAAAGAATGCTGAAATTGCCACTCTACCTTACTCAAGTGGCAGAATTTAAGTATAAGCTTTGATTATTGGAACTGGCAAACAAAAAAGGAGTTTTTCAGGGCAGTAAGCAAACAGGCATTTCCTGTATTCAAACTTTTAAAACTTTTTAAAAAATGTAGAACCTTAGGCAAGGCTGTAGAGATTAACTATTTGGTTTTAGCAAAACATAACTGTTTGTTACATAAATTAATGAGGTTAATGTAACTTTCCAGTTTCGTATATATTTAATATGTAAATTTGTTATCTAAGAACTTACATGAAAGTATAAATATAAAGAAGTCACATCTAGTATTACTTTTGGATACATTTAAAAACTTTATAATACAACTAATCTAAGTCAATACTGGGACTTTGTGAGAATTTTTTTTTTCCCTTTAAATGAAGCCCATGTTCGAGAAACACCAGTCTAGTGAAAAACACAAATACATTAGTCATTTGTAGTGTAAGACCTAGTGAATAATGGTTAAATAGGACACAAAAGGAGGATAATTAACAAGAAAGCTACCTAGCTGATTCACTTCGTTATAAACAGAAACTAACACACCATTGAAAAGCAATTATACTCCAATAAAGATGTTAAAAAAAAAAAAAGAAAGCTACCACATAAAAAGAAGTAGGGTCACCCCCCACGGAACTGGGGGACTCACATGCTATAAACACCTATAGTCTTAGATTCAAATATTTCAGCAGTGAGCTGTCCAGAGTGCCTCTTTTTCTAAAGGAAGAGAATAAAATAAACTCCAGGTCCGCTGCACAGGCCGGTGCTGGGGGACTTGGAGATCACTGAGGGAAAAGGGGGCCTCTATATACACATATGTGTAATGTGTGGGTAGGTTACATCTCTTTTGCTTAAAGAGTAAGTGCTGTCCCAGGGCGAGAGGAATTGAACCCTTACCCCTCCAATTGCTATGATGTTCTAAGCTGAGACAAAGAAGCAAGGATAACATTTAGGTCACCAGAAAGCTTCCTGCCACAGCCCTGGAATTTGCTTCCCAAGATGCCAGCTGCTGATCCTTTTGTGCCCTGAGTTATGTACATTCACTACTCCCTGCCAAGATTTCCTCTGGAGTAAAATTATAATGTCCTTTTACAAATTAGGGTTTCTTATGGAAATACTGGCACAGCTTTTAAATGACACACATTTTCCCATTATAAGACATACAAACTGCTTAGGACAGCACTCTTCTTAAAAATCCATCCAAAGGACATCTGACATCAATTATACCGTAGGTTTAAATATATATGCATGGAGAAAGAAACTGTGTCCTTATGCTCTTCTTCATATGATTAAAAGAGACATTTTTTAAAGTACTTTTTAAGAAACTTATTTTCTGGCCTTTTGCTAATCCCAATCACCATTCTATTTTTAGTTTAATAGGTAGAGGGAGGAATAGTTTTGCAGGTGACAAAACAGAGATATCTTTTCTACAATTGCTTACCAATCAAGTTAAAGAATACAGAATGAGTGCAGAAACTGGAAACCATTAGGATTTTTTCAGATAATAAACTACTGCTTTTCACTGTAGAACATAACAGGTAGGCACACTGACTTTCTGTGATGATGAAATACTTTAAAAGTAATTTGGATCATCAAGCCATCACTTTCCTTTTCCCAATAATTTACCATATGGACTAGATGACCCCCTAAATAAAATAGTTTTTTTAAAAAGACAAGCTGCAGGAAAGAAAATAGAAGACTGTTTTCTCTCTGAAGTCTGTGGGTTCTTGATTCCAGGTTGCCATCCTACCTGTGTGTGTGCAGTACATGCAAATCGCCTATGGTAGCCGTAGTCACAGGACGTGTCCTCAAGACAGAAACTTGCTTTGTGGCCTTCAGCCACTCTCCTCTGGGTGCTGGCATCAAGCAGGTCATAGTGGCTGAATTCATCCATGCTGTGGTAATGTCTAATGTCCCACACAACACAGAGACAGTGGTCAGTAACATACAGAGAAAGCAATGAGGAGTCTAGATGACATCCCCACTGCTTCCCGCACTTGTTTTCACATCAGAATTGAGATCAAGTTGATCTTCTTAAAGGTAGACTCATGCTAGATTTTTTTTCCAGGACAAAAATCTATCAGAATTGTAAGGCTTTAACTCTGCTACTAGGAAAAAAAGACCTACTTTGAGTATTTTGCTTTTCTATTTCACCCTGTTTTATCTTTGAATATTAAATAGAGATAGATAGTAAATTATCTTGTTTAAGTGAAACTTGCCATATGTTCTCTAGTATATCTCCTTTGGCTGCCACCACCAGTGCTTCATTCCAAAAAAGAAGAGCACTTGTCTCTTGGGAGGTTTCTGTGAAATTTTAAAAAATTGTGTTCTCACACATTTAAAATCCTTACTAAAATGCAAAGGAGAAATAAAGGCATGTTTTATCCACCATTATTATTTAACTAGTATAAACTTTTATTTAGAAATAATTCTATTTTATCAGCAAATTAGGTGCTCACATCTATTCTCCTCCTTTCATTAAAGTGAAGTTGCGGAGCTGTTCATCTTCTCACATAAGAAAGAACAAGAAGAAATGGCTTGAACTATAGAAAGTTTAAGGGCACAAAACAGGATTTCCTGGCAATAAACACCTAGGCAAGTTACCAAGTCAAACTATAGAATTACCTTATGTGAAAATATTTAAATTTAGGATAAAACAAGCAACTACCTTGGGGTTGATACAGGCCTTTTAAAAGATTGAGGTAGGCCCTTCTCAGTTCATGGAGTAAATCATCTCCATCTTTCTTTGAGAACGGTATCTGAATCCTTTTCATAATGTGTGATCTTTATTAAACGCTATGAAATGCTAACTAACTGTAGATGATCTTGACTGTAATAGGCTTTTTTAGAACTCTTACCTGTAGTGTACTGGGATAAAATTCTAGTGAAGCTAATTGCTGTATCCTATCAACAGTTTTAATAAGCTGGGCTTAGAGTTTCCAGTTTAAAAGATAACAGGATATAGTAGTTGATGTATTATCTTAAAGATAGATTTCCTTGATTATGTCAAATTACATAGAGAGAAATTCTAAATGTAAATAACAGCAATTTTCTCCCTTTGTGTAAGAATTTGTCATATCAAGAATCACCTATAAAATGAAAAAGCAACTCAAAAGTACCCAAGAGGCCCATTCACTTACTGGTGACAACTGTGCCATTCCCAGGAATATCTCGGTCGGCTTGGTAAGAAATCTGATGTCCCTTGGTTTTTCACTCTTTGGGGAAATCTTAGCAGCACCCTGTGATCATAATCTCTGACATCTGCCCTGTATGCTGAGCTGTGATTTTGAAAAAAGAAACATTATTATTTTCACAGAATATTAACTAAAGACAAAATTACAAGCAAAACCTTTCCATTCTATAATGGTCACTACCCCCTTCCCCCAACTAGGCTATCAGTTCCAAGAGACCAGGGCATTTTGCATACATTTTTTTCTTAAACAGTTAAATAAGATGTAAAGTGGGGAAGTAACTCTAATAAAAGAGTATTCCCAGATTAGATAAATAATTTAGTAACTATCTTTAAAACAACGGCATTACTGTAGTAATATCATAGGGAATGCAATGGTGTGTGGTGCAAGACTCAAGAATGAAGATGATGAGCTTGGATTTCTTCTCTTCTTTTAGCTGGACAGTTATAAAGGAAGTGGAAGAAATTTACAAAATAATTTTTTTCTTATTTATTTTGTGTGAGTATATATATTTAAATACTATTGATGACCTTATTTTACATTAAAAAATATTTTTATGCATCTTATCAAATCATCTTTTGCTCCCTCTGCTGGTTTCCCAGCAGCAAACTCAGGGAATTCCATTCCCCAAATTGCTAAGATTTTATTTTAGGACTAATGCAAAAACAAAGCTCTTGCTCATGCTCTTATTCTGGCTGAAGTAATACCAAAATAACTAAGTTAATTGTGGCTTCAAATAAAAGAAGAAAACTATGACGCCCAATAAGGGGCGCCGTACTGGCAAAGTGGCTCCCAATCTTTTAAAGGGGTATTGACAAGCTCTTCCATTACAGTATTTTTTCCACGTTATAGTAGTTTAATAAAACCTTATTGGAAACAGTTGGCTCCAGAGTTTAAGGATCTTGGAAAAAGAATAGGAGACATTTCCCTCCCCCCCCCCACGCTCCACACACACACACACACACACACACACACACACACACACACACACACACACACACTCTCCAGGATAAGGGTTTGTTTCATCTCCCTGACTTGTGCCACAGTTTGAAAGTCAGAACCCACAGAAATCTTCACAATTTTAACTTTCCATCCAGGTCAGCATGCCCAGGAGAACACGTTCCACTTCCCAGCTCTTGTCTGCACGGAACAAGAGTGGTCAGAGCCAGGCACTTGAGCAGCAACCCCCGAACCAAGACGGAGGAGCTGGGCCGAGGAGATACAGCGGGTACCGGGCCGAGGAGATACAGCGGGTACCTGGCCAAGCAGTTTTCCTCCGCAGCGCATCTCAGGTTGTACATGGCCGTCTTTTGCACGTACGTGGACGCCTGGATGTAGTAGGGGTCGGGCACCAGGTCCGGAAGACCTAAACGTCAGCCAGGCGATAGGCAAAACAGTGAGACAACTCAGCGGCCCTCACCCTGGCTCCGGGTCCCTCCATGTCCCTTACTCCTCACCCTTCACCCAGCCGGACTGCGGTTGTAGGGCTGCGGCTAGCAGAAGAATGGGGACACCCAGGGCTGCAAAGCAGTGTGGAAAGAAAGCAGGAGGGGCCAGGCGCGCGGTTTGCACCAGATTCCAGGGCTGCCTCTGCAGGAGCAGGGGGAGGGATGGGATCTGCATGGACTGAGGCCTGCCGCGCCCAGGCAGCCACGTCGGGGAGCCACAGAGTTGAGGAAAGAGTGCGCGGGTGTTTCCGGCGACTTGTGGGTGCTTACCATACTGGAAGTAGCCGGTGCCATATCCGGGCCGGTACCTGCTCCCAGGCCTGGGCCTTTCGTACGTGTCGTAGTAGTTGTAATAGGGGTTGTCGTCGGTGTACTTGTAGGGGTTGTACGGGTCGTCGCCCACCATGCCGTCCACGTCCACGCGGTTGGGCGGCCGCAGGTTACTGAGCGCCGGGAGCTCTCCTGGCGCCGTCTGGTTACCGGTGCGCGGGGCCCCAGACATCGAGTAGCCAGCTTGGAACCAGTGGCGGGCGGCGGGCCTGGGGCGGCCAGCTGCGGCTCCGGACGAGCCGGCCGTCCGCGCCCGCGCCGCCACGGTGCGGTTGTTGCGGAGCAGCAAGATTGGCGTGCGCAGCTGCGGAGCGGTGGCGTTGGCGGCGCCCGGGGCGGTGGCGCCCGGGTCCCGTCGGCGCTGTGGCTGGTACTGCGCGCCCAGGCTCAGCAAGCTGAACACCTGCCCGTTGTTCTCCCATTGGATCTTCTGGCGCCAGGCGCCCGGAGCCGGCGGCTGCTCGCGCGGGGGCTGCTGGTGGCCGGCGGCCGGCGGGGCGCAGCGCACGAGTGCGCAGAGCTGCAGCGGCCCGAGCAGGAGTGCGGTCCAGGCGTAGCGCATCGCTCCCTTTGCTGGATTGTCCCCGCTCCGGGAGGACGTAGCTCGGAGGAAAAAAAAAAAAAAAGACGGGGCTCAAATCACGCGAGGGAGGGAGAAATCTTCAACTAGGGAGGCGGACTGGGCTCGCGTGTATCTCAGTCCCCACCAAGCAGTGCCAAGGGTGGGCTGCAGACCCTCTCCAGTAAAGGCGGCTGCTGGGACGTGGCACTCGCCTCTCTCCTCTTTCTCAGTCCTTCTGGAAGGCGACGGGGAGCGGCGTGGCGGCCCCGGCGAACGGGCAGTGTCTGGAGTGAAGGAAGGAGGAGAGATTTTAAACTTTCTGGCACATTTGCAAAGTTACACAAGCCGTTCTGGCCCGGCCGCCCCTCCGCTATTTGTTCACGTAATGTGATTGGAAACGTGCAAGGCGGACAGCTCCTCGCCTCTGCCCCTCCCTCCCCTCCCCGTCTTGTCCTCCTCCCCCCAGACACGTTGCACAGGGAGCGTTAAGGGGAAAGAACAAAACGGAACACACATCCTGAGACACACTCGGCTTAATCTGGGGCGAACATGCAGGAATTTCAAAAGACTCAGACAGGCAAAGCCAGCCAGGCCATGGGGCGACGCCAAAATATGCACGAAGAAAAATGCTATTAGGTCACCAGCCCTGCAGAGGCGGGAAGTCGGGAGGTGGGGAGGGTACTGGGGGCGAGAGTAGGGGATGGGGGGAGGGGGGAGGGGTGGGCGGAGGAATGATTGTGACTAACTTATACATAAGGAGTTAACCAGACAAATTTCCCAATGCACACGCCTCGCTTTTGTGGGAAGCGCCTTCAGCAAATAAACCCCAAGATATCAAATTTTGTTTTTCTGTGTGTAGGTAATATGAGAAATGGGTTACAAATTTATTTCTTCCAGTGAATATTTTAATAACCAAAAGTAAAATTTTACAGGGAACAAAGCCAGCTAACGCTGACGTGATGAATAAACCTGTCTCTTTCAAAATGCCGGCCTGAATTGTGCTTTAAGTGGAAGTGAAGAACCATCTTTCATTTCCACAGTGTCTCTCAGGAAGTTTCAGTAAAGGGGGCTAGAGCAAGTCTGCCTTAGCACTCAGAAGGCAGTTTCAAATATGCATTTCATCTGATTTTTTTCTCTTTATATGTTTAATAAGGAGGTTTGACTTTGGATTAAAAACAAAAACTTAAATAACCATTTGTTAAATGTTGAAAAGTCAGTAAAGAATCCTTTGGTGTTTGATTGATCTTCCAAGCTAAAGAAAGAGGTTGATGAAGAAACCGCATAGCACAGGGAGATCAGCTCTGTGCTTTGTGACCACCTAGAGGGATGGGATAGGGAGGGTGGGAGGGAGGGAGATGCAAGAGGGAAGAGATATGGGAACATATGTATATGTATAACTGATTCACTTTGTTATAAAGCAGAAACTAACACACCATTGTAAAGCAATTATACTCCAATAAAGATGTTAAAAAAAAAAAAAAGAAACAGCCTTGGGTTTCAGATTTTGGTAAAGAGAAGGGAATGGGAGCGGCCAGAGGAGAATGTGTAGGAGGATGTGGGTAGGAGATAGGTAATTCTGACTGGAAAGGGATGCTTAATGGACGAGTTGTTCACATGCCACTCAGGGTTTGGGCAGTGCTGGAAGCATTTCAAAGAAAAATATTTAACTGCTTGATTTAAAACTACATTCGGAACCAGGTTTTATTAACCTTTTAATTGGACTCATCATTGATTGGGCCATTGTCTAGATACACTTCAATATTCACCTATCACTGTTGGTCTCTGTCTCTTGATGATTAACCACCACATTTGGGTTGTGTTGTGGACCTCTGCTGATTTGACTGCCCAACACACATTTCACTTGTTTTCTGGTCAGAACAACTGTATTTTCCTTTTGGAAACTTCCCCTACCCAGTTGCATGGTGGGACTGACTGAGCATTCATGAGACTTCCCCCACTTCAAGCGGTGGTCATTAGACTCAAGCATGGCTAATCAAACCATCTCCCTAGAATTCCAATCTTGAGCAGAAGTACACAAAGGTCAGAAATGTTGGAGCCCGCTCTTCCCGCTAGTACAGAAAGTTTCTGTGAGTTGTTGCTACACAGATCCCCCTTAAGGTGTCTTAGGCCAGTACCTTGGTTCTTCAGCTTTTCCTTCCATTTTTCCACTGCATTCCTTTGTGGCTTAGTGTGGTCAGAGTCAATTTCTGTTGTTTACCACTCAAGAACCCTGACTGACACTAAGGTGAGGGTTGGCTGGTTCTCTCAGGTAATCAGATCTCATGAGATTCTGAACCCAAGGTGATGTGTTTGGCTTTTACTGAGTCAAGTTAGATTTGCTCTGCCATGTCCACACACCATCCTTGATCACAAACAGGTGTCAGGTGGAAGCTTGCCTATGGATTGCCAGATCTCTTACTTAAATGTTGAAGATAAAAATTCAAGTGCAAATCCCATGGATGATGGCAGGTCAGCAGTGCTATCCCTCTGTATGAAGTTCAGAGACATCTCTAGCTATCATGTTATAGACTTGCGGCAGAACTTAAACTACTCAATTCCCCAAACGCACTAAGAGAAGGAGTAAAAAGAAGAAGCAGGTGTATATAATTTGGATGAATGGGCCAAATTATAGGAGAATCAGGAAGGGAGAGAGTGTAATTATCTCTCATCAGAAAAATGTTCTGTATTCACCCATGAAGAGCTCATTCGCCAGAAAAGAGAAGCCCACAACTGCTAGGGCTTGACCACACATTGCTGAGGGAAGACCTCTGTTATGGAGTTCAGACTGTCAGAGTGGCAGACCAGAGTGTCCCTTAATGGGAGGGTAGAAAATTTTTCCTGGATCTTGGATAAAATACTCTTGCTTCCAATCCTGGTGTTTACATAAAAAAGCTGTGTATCTTTGGACAGCTGACTTACTTTCCCTGGCTCTTAGTTTTATGTAGGATTCAAGGAGTAACTCAAATCCTTTCTAAAGTATTTTCCCTGTTTTAAAATCACTGATTTTTGTGAATAGCCAAGTAACTCCAGTTACTTTCAATTCATTCACTATAATGTTTCATTATGATTATTAATATTTAATTGAATAACTCCTTTAGTTGGACTTTAAAGCTTTGGATGTATTTTATGTGTGAGAGTGTGCAGACTGCCATTTTCCCTTTTTACATATTTCCCATCAGAAATTCAGTGTACTTTTGTTTTACACATATTTCTTGAATACAGTTATACTGTGAAGTGTAGTATACCATAATGGTGATTTGCACACCTGGGCACTCAATGAACGTCAATTGATTAACTCATTATCAAAATTTATGGCTGAATGAAGTTCATCATTTTTTTCAAATTTGCTCCAACAGACTTAAAAATTTCTTGTCAGAATAAAATAACTAGAATAGTAATGTGTGCACTATTTATTTTCTTTTAAACACACAACACTACTTTAGGGGGGAAAACACATTACCCTTTGTTTTACTTCCTAATGAGATGCTTAGTTGCTTTTCTTTCTCTTCCCCTTTCTCTAAACTCTTTCTGCCTTACGACTCAGCCAGCTGAAAACAAACATGTGGCTAGCACATTGGGGACAAATGAAAGTGTTTGCAACCCCTACAAGAGACAGTCTAGCCACACATTGTGCCTTCTGTTCAATGACAAAGCTATTATTCACAAAATTGGAGAAACTACAGTTCCTTCTACTCAACACTGAAATAATCATGAATAATGACAATAATAACTGCAGCTACATCAAGATACCTTTGCTTTTAGCTTTAGTAAGATCCATAGCTGATTCCACTTTGACTCTGAGATCTTCTTTTGTGGACAATTCTACAGTATATAGCATAAGAGGAAAAGAGATGGAATGACGCTATTTTTTTCAAGGTTCTAGAATATCGATATCAAGAATTTAAACTGCAGTGTCTGTCACATTGCTTAAGAAGTGAAAGTTGTTGGGACTTCCCTGGTGGTGCAGTGGTTAAGAATCCGCCTGCCAATGCAGAGGACACGGGTTCAAGCCCTGGTCCAGGAAGATCCCACATGCCGTGAAACAACTAAGCCCATGTGCCACCACTGAGTCTGCACGCTAGAGCCCATGAGCCACAACTACTGAGCCCACATGCCACAACTACTGAAGCCCACGTGCCTAGAGCCCGTGCTTCGCAACAAGAGAAGTCACCGCAATGAGAAGCCCACACACCGCAACGAAGAGTAGCCCCGCTCGCCACAACTAGAGAAAGCCCGCGGACAGCAACGAAGACCCAACGCAGCCAAGAATAAATAAATAAATTAAAAAAAAATTTTTTTTTAAAAAGTGAAAGTTGCTATAAGACTGTTCTGATATTTGTAAACTGTATTCATATATGTGGGATAATTCATATAAATGGAAAGTAGAGTTACACAGAAAGCCAGAACACTAATGCCTTGGTGGAAGGACTCTGGGTTGAGCACAGATTCTTTAGTTTGGGGTTCAGGAAGCTCATACAAATGTCGTTCATTGGTAGACTAATGTTCATATGTGCTTTGGTGCCATGCAGTTTGAAAACATCACAGAGAATAAAATCAACAAAGAAAGTGGGAAGTTGGAGATGTGTAAGTGAGAAATGATTGAGAAAAAAGGTAGGCATGATATCTAACACAAGGGAGATGAATTGAGAGGTGAATGAAGACACTAAGCACATTTTTGAAGGTAATTTAGAAAGGAGTACAGCGTGAACCAGAAGTCTTTGAACCAGAAATCTTCTTACTTAGGGTAAAATGGAGGAGAAGAGCGAGTTAGTTTTGAAGTTAACAATGTGCTTATGTTCCCCTCACCTCGTTCTTTTTTTTTTTTTTAATTTATTTATTTATTTTTAGCTGTGTTGGGTCTTCGTTTCTGTGCGAGGGCTTTCTCTAGTTGCAGTGAGCGGGGTCCACTCTTCATTGCAGTGCGTGGGCCTCTCACTATCGCAGCCTCTCTTGTTGCAGAGCACAGGCTCCAGACGCGCAGGCTCAGTAGTTGTGGCTCACGGGCCTAGTTGCTCCGCGGCATGTCGGGTCTTCCCAGGCCAGGGCTCGAACCCGTGTCCCCTGCATTGGCAGGCAGATTCTCAACCACTGCGCCACCAGGGAAGCCCTCACCTCGTTCTTATCTTCTGCCACATACCACTTCCAGGTACTCGCTCAAATATAAAAAGTGGACTGTTGGTACACACTTGTCTCTGTGTCAAGGCTGAAATGAAAAAAAAACTGTAAACAGACCGGATAGAAGAATTCCAGAAATAATGAATTTTAAATATATCTTGTTTGGTTACTTATCCCCTTGGGCCACCTAGGGAATGGAAAAGTGGAGCTTAACCCTAGGGAATGGAAAAGTATTTTTTTCTAGTGTCTTTAATGCATATTCATATGTGATTAAGTGAATAATGTTAGTCACTATAACAAAATGGGAAGATGAGAAGGGGTGAAGTTATGATAGGAGAATGAGTCTTTGAAATTCAGTTAATCAGAGTTCAAAGTAATTTTGTTACAATGACCACAAAAATAAGGGGTCAGCCTTATTTTTGGCAAAACTGCCTACAAATGAAGTCCAAGTGATTCGATTGGACGTGATGGACTGTCCATGACAAAGAATCCACTGTTCTTCATGCCATGAGTTGTACTAGGGTCATTCTTGTTTTTAATTGATATAATGAAGTGTGTCCTTTGGTCCATGTCCTGCCTTATTTGCTGCTTCTCAGCTCTTCCTGGATTCAGCTTCACTGTCTCAGAACCCTAAAAGTTATTTAATACAACCTGGATATGATCCTCTGAGATGGTGGGATAGAGGTCAGGAGAACATTTATGCTTAACTAAGGTGTCCCCATCTACTTGTCACATGCTATGACTGCAGTCCACCATCAGATTGTTTTCCCTCTGCCTTAACTTAACCCAAAGTGCCCTGCCTTCATTTAGTGTCCAGGAGGACTAAGACCACAGATTACTAACAACCTATTGCAAATTATATGGAGTTGTATTTTTTTCTCTCTCTCCTGTAAGACAGTAGTTCTCAGAACATTTGAGGGTGTTATGGATGTTTGGAGTAGAGGCGGAGTGAAGAAAGATTTTGATGGGACTCTAGAGGTGAAAACCTGTTTACTAATCGTTGCTCGAGATGAGCTTTGAGAATCATTGTTCTTTCTCTTTCTGTTATTATTAGAAAATTGCTTATTTCACCATCTCACTTCTTCTTGATTATATAGCACCTTAAGCAAAGAATCAAAGACTTTTATATCATGGCTCTTAAAGCTATGAGAGTCTTTTAAAGCAGGTCCAGTTAGTTATATAGTTAGTACATTGTTGTAAACATGGGTTTCTTTGGCTTCTATGTATTTTCTTTTCCTACTTTTCAACTATTTCATGGATCACAGCCATCCCTTCCAGAAAGGGGCAGATAAAAAGAGAAAAATTGAAGCTCATAAAGTCTGTGGGAACTCTGTCTCCTATAGGTCACATAATGGCACTGAACAGTTTGGCCACTATTCTGGGCTACTTATGGGAACAAGACAGGCTTTTCTGCCAGTGACACATCTCTTATACTTTATTCTCAACAGTCTATATAAGTTTTTGCAAATAATTAATACAAGAGCCTATGATACAATGGTATATTTGAAAACATTAAATGAATTGATTAAATGAAAATATTAAATGAATATTAAGTGAAACTTGTAAATGAATGTATACAACCTCAAAATGATCCATGACGAAGGAATCTCTCATGCCCAAATAATGAGTTGAATACACAGGGCCTTTTCAAACTTGCTAAATGGATTCTCAGTAGAAGAAGGAAATAATAAGGAAATGAATAGTAATAAAAATAAGCAACTTAATCACTCTCTTTAAAGGACACTACCGGTCCTCTCATTAACAATAAGCATTTCTATTTCTTGTCATTTGCAATGCTTCTGGCACAGTGTAAAGTGCTTAAATGTATTACCTCATTTTATTCTCACAACAACCCTGTGAGCTGGTTATTAATACTTCCATTTTATGAATAGAAAACAGAAGCTTAGATAGATTAAGCAACACGCTCAGTTAAAAATGGACAAAACTAGATCTTGAACCTCAGGTTTTATCCTGTTATAAACACTATATTACTCTTGCCACGTGAAGTAGAATAAAGGTAAGTAATAGTCTCTTTCATTTTCTTTCTTTGTTTTAATTATTGGAAAATTAGGCTTAGTGACTCACTGAAGGAGATTGTGGCCAGGTCAATTAAATGACTAGCAATGACTATTTACCTAGTGCCTAAGGGTAAATGGCTTTGGGATAACTGGTTGATGGAGACAGACAGTCCTTGGATAACTATTACCTCTACTATTTACTAACAGGGAGTTCTTGGATGAATTAACTATTCTGAGACTCAGGTTTCTCAACCAAAAATAAAGATAATAAGACTTATCTTGCAGGAATTGTTGTGAGGATGAAATATTTGTAAGTATATGGCAGAGAATCTAGCTTACATTAGGCAGTAAGTAGATGATAACTGTTGTTAATGCTTGGTACTTGGACATTACAATTTAAAAGTCAACAAGACTATTTGTGTATAAACAATTATGCAGAAAGGAGTTTTCTCTAAACATGGAAAAAGAGACATTATTTAATTTTTAAAGTGCCTGTTTTGTTACTTTGAGGCAAGAAGATTCTTTAAAAAATAAGTCAGCTTTATTTAACTATAATTTACATAAAATAAGATGTATAACTTGCAAATACACAGTTTGATGAGTTTTAACAAATGCATATGTCTTTGTAATCAGCACCACAATCAGGATATAGACTATTTCCATCATTCCATGAAGTCCCCATGAGCCCACCCCACCCCTGCCCCAGGAAACCACAGATCTGATTTTTTTTCACCTAGATTAGTTTTATCTGCTCTAGGACTTCATATAAGTAGGAATTATACAGCAGATATCCTTTTGTGTCTGTTCTTTTGCTCAGCATGTCTAAGATTCATCCATGTTGCTCAATCTGCAGTTCATTTATCTTTCATAATGAGTAGTGTTTCATGCTATGAACATACCATAATTTGTTTATTTGCTTGTTTGTTTTCCAGACTGGAGCTATTATGAATAAAGCTGCTATGAGTATTCATCTACAAATTATTCAGTGGATGTATTTTTTATTTATTTTTGGTAAATATTTAGGGGTAGAATTGCTGCATCTTTAGAGTTAGGTATGTGTCTACTTTTATAAGAAACTATCAAATCTTTTTATAAGTAGTTGTATTATTTTACGTTCACACCAGCCGCATACAGAGATTCCGTTGTTCCACATCCTTGCCAACCCCTGATATTTCAGTCTTTTTCCATTTTAGTCATTGGGTGTGAAGTGGTATTTCATTGTTATTTTAATTTGCATTTCCTTAATGATTTATGATTTTAAGCATTACTTTCATGTGATACTTTTTTGTGTGCTATACATTTGTGAAATATATGTTCAATTTTTTGCCCAATTTTTTTCTTATATTCTTATTAAGGTGTAAGAATTGTTTATACATTCTGGAAACAAAACTTATGTGAGACATATGTATTACAAATATTTTCTCCATCCATGGGCTTACCTTTTCATTTCCTTAATGTCTTTTGAAGAACAGGAGTTTGTAGTTTTGATAAAATCCAGATGATCGATTTATTTTCCTTTTGTATCCTAAGAAATCTTTTTCTAACCCAAATTGACAAGATTTTCTTCCAAAAGTTTTATAATTTTAGCTTTATGTTTAGGCCTATGATCCATTTTAAAATACTTTTGAGTATAGTACGAGGCAGGCGTTGAGGTTTTCTTCATATGGATATCCAGCTGATTCGGCAAAATTTGTTGAAAAGACTATTTCTCCAAGACACCCCTTTGCACCTTTGTCAAAAATCAGTTTGCCTCTATGTGCAGATCTATTTCTGGACTTCCTATTCTTTTTTACTAACATGTTTATTCTCATGTCATTACCACACTGTCATGATTATTATAGCTTTATACTAAGTCTTGCAATCAGATGGTGAAAGTCTTCCAAAAATATTTTGACTGTTTTTGGTTCTTTGCATTTCCATATACATTTTAGAAACAGTCTGACAATTTCTACCCAAAAAACTGCTGGAATTCTGATTGAAGCTTCACTGAATCTATATATCAGTTTGGGGACAATTTATACTTTAACAATATGAGTCTTCCAGTCCATGAACATGGTATACACTCCACTTATTCAGGTCTTTAATTTCTTTCAGCAGTGTTTTGTAATTTTCAGTGTAGAAACTTTGCATCTCTTTTGTTAAATTTATAAGTATTTTATGTGTTTTGTGATTATTTAATGAAAATATTTAAACTTAATTTTCTTATTGTTTGTTGCTAGTTTATAGAAACACAATAGATTTTATAAATGACTTTATATCCTCTTTAAAACTTTGTTTTAGTTAAGATTTAAGGAGGAGAATAATAAGAGACTGTGAAAGAAACCTGATGGATGTAAATAAGAGAACAACAAAGAATGATTCTGTATGATCACAAGGAATGATTGTATATGAACAATTTTAGAGGGTAGGTAATGAAAAAATAGTACCATATCTGCTAACTATTGCTATGTAACAAATCATCTCAAAACCTGGTGCCTTAAAATAATACACATAGTATTATTTCACAACCCTTTGGGTCAGCTGAGTGGTTATTCTGTTTTCAGCTGGGCTCACTCATACAGATACATTCAACTGTACTTTTGTCTCAAAAACATATCTGGTACATACTTTATTCTATCTGTGAATGAATCAATTTATTGGGGAAAACAATTTTGCCCATAAAAAATCTATTGAAAAGAACATGAATAATTCATTTCACATACCCACAATATTGGAAATAATAAGATACCAAAAATATTCACCTATTAATTAATATAAAATATTAATACTTCTAAACTAATTATGGTGATTCATAAAAAATCATAATCAAAAATCAAAAAGAAAGTATAAAGTATTTTATTTACTTATTAAATAAATTTAACCCATCACAGAGTCAATAAAAGAGTTGCATAAGAGGAATCAGGAGTAGTATTTGTATATATGAAAGTTTGTTTAATCATGGATAGAAAGGAAATAATTTTTAAATTAATGTTAATAACGCATTAATATACATATATGTCTAGTCCAATACTTTTAATATATAATATAACATGTCCCAAACTGATTATTTTTCTGCAGCAAACTTTTTTCTTTATTCTCCTCTATCTTAGTAACCATAACCCCAGATGGCTAGTCCAGAAACCTGGGAGTCATCCCTCAGGTCACCCTGTCCTTTACCCCAGCATCCAATCCATTTTAGAATATGGTCCATTGGACCTCTTTTAACATTTCTGCTTTTCCCCATCTCCATTTCAAACACCCCTAACAAAGTCACCAATTATCTCTCTCTTAGTCAATAACTTCCTAGCCAATTTCCCCACATTCATTGACCCACGCCCACCCTCACATAGTCCATACTGTAGCTTGGGTGATTATTTTTACAAACACACATATGACGATGTCATTCCTGTAATCAAAACAATTTAGGAGAAGCTCACTTCCCTTAGAGTGAAGTAGAAAATTCCTACTATGGCTTAATGGACTCTGCTCTTGCCACTTTATGTAGGTTCAATGCCACCACCACCCCCACATCCCCACAGCCCCACCTCCTCTACACTGCTACTGTTCATTGCAGTTTCCAGACCAAACTGTCATACGCTCTCCCATCAGAGTCTTTTTTGCATGAATCACTATTTCTTCTACTCTTTAGCTAGCCAACTTCATCGCATTCTTCAAGTCTAAGCACAAATGTCATTTCTTTCTGGAGACTTTCACCCCAAAACAAGGTCAACTCCTTCTTTTTTGCACATACAGAGTGTACTGCCCTTGTTTGTAAAACTAGCCTCACCTGTAATTATGTGCTCAATGCCCGTCTTCTCAATTGAACTATAGTTTCCATAAGGATATAAATTTCATCCATATATATTCATCCAAGTTGTTTATTTCCATCTGTAGGAATGAGGACTTCCTTTATGCATTGTATGTGGACCAAGTACAATATCTATTCTCAATACATGTTAATAAGTAGTAATAATAAAATACTTTGTCCTAACTTAGCATGGTTTCAACAAATATGTATTGCACTCCCAGAATCAGTGTGCCAAGTGAAAAGTCACTTCAGCTGTCTCAGCATGGGAACTTAAGTATTTACTCACTTGGGAGAGAAATGGGCTTAATTTAACCAGAATAGCAGAGCGTCTGCTCCAGAGAGGTCTTGGGCTGAAGCAATTGGAACCTTAATCTCACCAAAATGACAAGGTTTTGGTGGAGGTGAATGGGGAATATTGCCCAATACTTGACCACACCAAACTGGCTTTAGTCAGGCCCTCACATTTCATGTACCAAAATCTACTTGTTTCTTAATTTAAAAAGGATAAAGGTAACTTAATTGTAAACAATGCAGTTTTATAGTAGACTAAATAGTTTTAGAGTTATCCCATTTAAATTTTCATTTGTAAATTGAATAATTCATTTAACTGAGTATTCACATTTTCTTAGGACTCTGGTTATTTTATGAGCTGCCCTTTGTTGAGAATGGTGTTTGGGCATCTCAACAATGACTGCATGGTGAATTGTGAATGAGATGAGGAGAAGAAATAATTTAAGGTGATCTAACACTAAATTGCAAGGTTTATGAGGCAGAAAGCATGCATGAGCATTGAAACGGGGCTCTTAAAAATGCCGTGACTTGTTCTTGGAAGTAACAGGACACCAGCTAAGAGCAGCTCCAGCTGCAATCCAAATGGTGATATTTTCGTATGAGAAGTGCTAAATGATCATTTCGTGATCTTTCAAGCAAACCACAGAGGAAATTCACAAATTACTACAGCAGACTTTGCTTGTGTTGACACTTATGTACACAATCAAAGAGGCTTTTCTCTAAGTGTCTCCGTTAAAGGCTTGCTTTCACAAAAGAAACATATCCCTTACAACTAGCTATAGGAACAAAGAATAAAGAAACAGAAGTTAGTGTTTTATTTATCGATACATTTTTACTATGCTATAACTCTGTACTAATAATCAGCTATATAAACAAGTGATTTGTAAGAAAAATTGACACAGTTTACCCATTTCCTTATGAATAAATGGATATTATCAAGTTGATTATTTCTGGAAGTAAATAATACATTTTTGGTATGTGATACTAAGGGACCACTAAATAAACTACTGCTATATCTGCTACAGTATGTTTAATCATCTTTCACAAAAAGATACGTCTTTCATGATGGTACTCCAACTTAATTTCTGAGCAGCTCTGCCATAACACTTTGTAAGAGAATGGAGATATATCTTAAATATTCAATGTTTATTTCATATTGACTAGATATTGAGACTAAATGTGATGTCTGAAGAAATTTTTTTTTAAAGAAAACTGGCTGTCGTAAGTATGTGCTCTCTGTTTTGGCATTTTCCTTGGAGACTGAGTAAAGTTTCTAATTGCTTAATTACCTGTTAGGATGACTGGCCATTGTTTATTGAATTGACATCCTGCTGGGCTGGTATGGAGCCCAAGTTCTATTTGAGTTACAAGTTAGGGACTATTTTTTCGTGGTTTTGAGCCTAGTGCATAATAATTGCTAGAACTAAACACTTACCCTATGTCTGCCAAACTATTAACAGAATAGATATAAAGGAGGAAATGGTCTGAGAACAAGTGCCAATGGGTTTTAGAATAATACTGAAAGCCAATGAAATGCTGTGGAGATGTACTGAAGCAAAATGTCAATTTTGGGAACTGGATGCTCGAAAAATAGGACTAGATTTATGCAGCATTGTATTGGGGGTTATCTATGAGCTTGATTTATAATCTTTTCTCAACAGACTCTCAATTTCTTGGAATTTTTCTCAATTTTTGGTAATAGTTCCTGAAAGGAAAAAAAAAAAAAAAGATTATGGGAGACATGTGCTTATAATGTCTCTACTCCTCTTCCAAATACTTCATGTCCTCAGAACATGGCTTCCGCTGAGAGATTTGAAATCAGTTCCTGGATTTACTGATACAGGCTACTTGCTACTAGGAATTTGAGAAATTCATGGGAGGTGTCTCACCAGGAACCCAAGAAATGGAATTTTAGGTGTGGCTAGCAAATGACTTAAAACTGCTTTAGTAGAAATCCCTGGAGACAGAAAAATACTGTCTATAGGTCTAGTGGACTCAAAGCCACACAGTTTTTTCCTTTCTGTAGTGGACTTTCTCACTGCTCTAGATTGAGTGTATGGCAGGATGGAGTTTTTTGGAATTCATATGTCAAGTTCATAGCTATGAGTGGGTAAAAACTCTGCTTTTGCATTCCTACAGAAAACCACTAAAATGAGTCATCCTCTAGGGGGCAATAGAGCATGATACAGGCTCAGAATTGTCTGGATCAAGTTCCTGAGGGAATGATTGATCATGAAGGATGATTAGTCTTAGACTTGAGAAAACCTTAAATAGGCTTTACCTTTATTATAGTGCACCAGAATCCCCTCAAATTTTTGTGGCTAGTGAAGCTAAACAGTGCTGAGGTAGACCAATTGATGAATGCAGCTGCCCTGCAGGAGAATCACAGATGAATGAACCTAAACCCCAGATCTGCAGAAGACTTGAAGAGGAAGGGATAGGGCAAGACTGACTGAGCCTCTTGAAGTGCGATGCTCTACAGTAAGACTTCTGACCGTGAGGAGCCCCTGTCTTGCCAAAGGAGT
The DNA here is from genome assembly GCF_028564815.1 of Eubalaena glacialis. Classification (NCBI taxonomy): domain Eukaryota; kingdom Metazoa; phylum Chordata; class Mammalia; order Artiodactyla; family Balaenidae; genus Eubalaena; species Eubalaena glacialis. The sequence continues at coordinate 101,216,325 of NC_083719.1, forward strand.
TCCAGTTTGGGGAGTGTCCCTCCTTATTTAACTCCAGTATGATTTTTCAGCTATCTAACTCCCTTCATTTTATAGTATCCAGGATGGGAAGAAATTTTTTCTAGACGACTTCTGATTTCTCAAAACTTTGGTTATTCAGCTTGGTCCCATACTGCCTCAGTTATGTTGCTACAGTTCATCTAATAGTCAATTGCCTGTGTAATAGAAAGAATTCTGTGAAATTACCTTCATCCTCATGTTATGAAAACAAGGACCCCAGGAGGGTGGGTGGGCATTAAAATCCTAATGCTGATGCATTTCCTTTCCAATTTTCTAGGAGAAACTTAGACAGACACAGGTATGGTACACTTTCCAGAGTGCCTGATGGGAAGCCTGTCTGACCTAAGTGAAGAAGGAGAAAAGCATGTTGGAGTGTGATGAGTGGTGGTGGTGAGTTGTACAAACACATATGGCATTCTCCTCTTGGTCGTGGGTGCATAAATATCTGATGGGAGAAAAAGTAACAGAGAAATAGAATTACTTTGAAAGTATCCATAGCCTCCCTCACCACTTTGTTTTCTTCCAAGAAGAAAAAAGTATTACTGATTGGATCTCATTTTCTATGCAGAATTTTAGTGATGGGATAATTCTTATGAGAAAAGCAATCAAAGCGCAGGGTGAGAATAAGTTTGACAGAGGGCTGCATGCAGCAGGGAAAGTCTCTGTAGGCAGCTAGAGCTATTGGTAAGGGACTGATAGGAGGGTGCCTCCTCTGGAAGGAGGAAAATGAGAGAGAAAGGGTGGCAGTGGGAGAACCATGTTAAGTGACTGAGTTGAATATTGAAAAGTGATGAGGAACAAGAAAACTATCCAAAAAAATAAAAAAGTTAAGTCATGTGGCTTGTATTAAAAACACGCCATCCGTTTTCAGGCATTTTTCCCCCACCAAGAGACTTCGCAAAGATTCCAATTGCTTTTATTTACTATTTGAGAATAGGCCATTTGGGGACAGGGATTCAATTATATTTAGGTTACAATTAAAAAGTATATTGACTTGGAATATTATTATATATTTATTAGCCTAAGTTACTTCTTTTAGCTCTTTCTTCACTTTATATTTTGATGATACACTTTCCTAAGTAGCAATAAATCTGAAAAATATTTTTAAAATCAACAACAACAACAAAGTTCTAGCTGGGTATTACCAGGCTTCCTGCCAAGTACAGTAATTGTTACTTGTGGAATTTTCTTAGAATGGCCAAGGCATTTGACTCAATAACTATAACTCTGGAATGAGTAGCTGGGTGGAGACATTAGTCTGTTGGAATGTTGGTGGGTTAGTTCAAGCACATATGCTGGAAGAAGAGATTTATCGATGGATTCACTCAGGAAATCCAAGAAATACATGGTCTATGTTTTCTTCAAATCAAACACTGAATTTCATTAACCTATGCTGTTGGTTCCCCTTTTCTCTTAACAGATTGTTTGCTTCTTTTTTTCCTACTCTTCTTGCCTTTTGTGTTTTTTATACCATACTAATAATCCATTTATTAAATGATACTCTTTTTTGGATATATAAGTACAAAGGCCACAGTTAGGTCATGTTAAGAAGGGTGGGTTCAATTATTTAAGAGCACACATTGACTGGAAATAACCACAAATTATGAGAAACTAGGGCAAAATAGGAACCAGAGGACAACTACACCACTACTCAGCCAAGCAACACAGAATGCTCAGTTCCCAGCCACGATGTCCAGATCTGGATTTTGACATTCTTCTTTCACTGAATTTGAGTTGAAACTGAATTTCATTGTCGTTCTATCCAAGTTGGCAATGTGTGGAGCAAATTTATAGAACCTTAGAATATAAATGTAAGCAAATAAATTGCAAATGGTACACCCTAAGTGCAACAGTTAATTCAAAAACATTCATCTGTGAATGGGCTGGTTTATCTGCAAAGTATTAGTTAGGATGTGCCCAGTGCAGAGAACAATTAAGGAACAGTTTTGAATTTTGAATGGTTTTTCATCACTGCACATTTATTAGGTCCTGAAAGTGATTACACTACCTTTAGTTTCCTCCCCCTTTCTATTTCAGTTTGTTGAACATATCTGTACACAATTCACTTTTGGTTTTAAACTTCCAGCCATTAACATAAACAATTAAATAGTATAAAGTTGCTCTCCTCTTTGATTTGTCCATATGTTAAAAACACTAAACCATGAAATGTGTTTGTGCAGATCTCATCTGAGAATTTGCAAATATGTGGCTCCATTTGCAATGGGCCTGCTGCTGTATAGGGATGTCCATGTGCCTCGGGGCTCTCATCCATTGTTTTTCCCTTGCACATGTCACTTTAATATTCATTATTTTAGGAAATTACTGTACCTAATCAGCATATAATTTGCCTTTCTTGTCAATTAATGTAAATAAAAAGATCATTGTATTTTCTAAGAAACAGATAAAAAAGCTACTCAAGGAGATAATATTCCTGTGTTATACCTATATAACAGGAAATGTTTCCCTACCCCTTGCACTGAGACATATGAAATTTTACCCCAGAACTTCTTTAAATAAATTTAAACATTGTTTAAAGGGATGTTTATAGAACCTTTCAGTTCACAAATCTCTAGAAGTTAATTTGCTTTGCTTAGAATTCAGCCCTTGACCACATAGAGAAGGAAGTTCGAGAAGTAGTACAGTCCCAACTCACTGGAAGTCAGCGGGGAAAAACATTGTGCTTAAGCTGATTTTAGACTCAGAATGTAGCTCATTAACATTTTGTAAATATGACACATCCAAGAACCACATTTATTACAAATCCAAGAATAAGTGAGGTCATCTGTTTCAAGCTTGTTAGAATTTTGCTTTGGGACTTTATGGGGGATGTGGCCCCTCCTGTGTGACTTCCTGAACTGCAGGAGTGAGAAAGCTAAAATCTACACCTCTCAGAGTCTCTTGAAGCTAGGGCTGAAGGATAAGTTTCTGCAGTCAGATGGGATGCCCAAAATGTGAAACTTACTTAAGGCATAGGTTTCCCTTCTTCAGTTTCTGCTGATTTTGCTGGTAAGCATGATTGCGCAGGAATTAGGATTCCCTGCTTCAGATGAAGGCCCCAGGTCTATTCGGTAGCTTTGCAGGGCCAGGTTATAGTACAGAGCCTAGGAGGTACAGAATGGTTCTAGAGCTAACAGCTACACCTTCCAGATCCCTGGATTGCGCAGTTAAGGTAAGTGTTCCCAGAGCAATAGTTCCAGGGACAGCTTCCAGATTTCCAGCTTCCCTAAATGTGGTCAAGGTAGCAGCTCCCTTAGTGGGCCAGAATCATTCTGAAATTATTTCTAGAGTCCAATTCTCCGTCTCTTTAAATGATTTTATAAGTATCTAATTCCCTGATTTAAATTACTTCCGGCTTGAAATAGAGTGTTTTCTGTTATCTGTGACTGAATTCTGATTGATGATAGTGTTTGAGGTAGTAGGTTAGGTATCTAACCTACTTGGGTTTGAAGGAAGTGAGGATTGACCTACCATTAAACAATGGAACAATAATAATCTGTGGAAGCTAGTGGTGAAATAGTTAAATTATTACCTGTATTCACCTAGCTTGAGGTGCCTAGAGGAAACATGACTTTGATAACTGAGTGATAAGGTGGCACAGTATGAAGTAGGGGTAAACTGGCTGCTGCATACTGCGTTAGAGAGATTAAAAAGAGAAATGAAAAACTCAGGGCTTTAAATTATCCACTCAATGTGGTTAGAAAACTAGGAAATTTTTAGCTTTAAAAAAATCTTCTTTCTTGTGGCTGTTGGTAGCCGGAAACCAGAGTCTGACCCTACGGCTTGTTAAATTACAACATGGGTTGAATTCAAAGACTTGCCAGGTTTCTTACGTGAAAATGCATATCTTGGGAAAAAGTAAGATTCTGGAATTTGGAGAGGTGATCCTTGGAAGAATTTGGAAAATTCTGTTTACCCCAAAACTAAACCCATTGACCTTCCAGTGACAGCAAATGTAGCCCTTTCTATCCTGTGTTCTAGTCTTTCCTTGCTTTAAAAAGCTGTGGTGACTTCTGTTGAAGTTGTCACCTAACCAGGGGATACTAATTTGCCTCATGTTCCATTCTACTTAAAGCAGTCCTTCTGGACCTATAAGTAGAATCTGATCCCACAGGGACCCAATTTCAAAGCCACACATGAAAGGAAAATACGTTGCACTTCAAAACACTGCAAAATTTTGCCAAAAGAAGTAAAGAAATGTGCTGATTCTCACAAGATTTATAGATCTTACTGTGTACCTCATTGCACAGAAGCATCCGGCCTCATAGAAGAATGAAATGGCTTATTGAAGACAGCAATTATGATGGTAAGTAGAAGTCAGGTCCTTGTGAATTGGGGTCCACAGAGAACATGAAATCTTGTCTCAACCAGTGACCAATGTATATATGGGTCTGGGAAGAAAGAGGTGCAATTGGGAATATCACTGTTCACGGTATGCTGATGACAGTCTTCCCAAACTGTTGCTTCTACCTTACTATGACTAGGAATGCAAAGCTCTCATTGGCCAGGTCTAAGTTCCATGTCAACCCTCAGTATCAGCATCGGGTCCACTCAAAACAAATGGTTTGAGAAGTGGGCAGATGGTAGTTCTCCAAACGAATAATATGATTGCCAGAAAAAGGGAAGGGAATTCTGGGTAGCTAAACAACTGTCATGCCACCTAGGTAGCCATTGCCCCATGTATCCCTTATACCATCATAATGACTGAAAATCTACTACAAGCAAATAATTACTGTTGTTTAAAATTTGCCCTTTTAAAAATGGCAGGGACTTCCCTGGTGGCATAGTGGTTAAGAATCTGCCTGCCAATGCAGGGGACACGGGTTCGGTCTCTGGTCCGGGAAGATCCCACATGCTGCGGAGCAACTAAGCCCGCATGCCACAACTACTGAGCCTGCGTGCCACAACTACTGAAGCCTGTGCGCCTAGAGCCCGAGCTCCACAACAAGAGAAGCCACTGCGATGAGAAGCCTGTGCAGCACAACGAAAAGTAGCCCCTGCTCGCCGCAGCTAGAGAAAGCCCGCACGCAGCAGCGAAGACCCAACACAGCCAAAATAATTAATTAATTAATTAATTAATTAATTTTAGAAAAAGACAAAAAAAAAAAAAACAAAAAACCGGCAAACACTTTCTACTTAGTGGATTATCCTCATTGTAAAGATGAGAGATTAAGTAATCTGTCTAGAGTGGTAGAAATGGGACTTCATACAAAGCTGTTTGACCACAAAGGCCCTACTCTTAAAGAAAACAAAGTAAGCAAATCACACATATGCTATAAAATTTAAAAAGTGCAGTTAAGGAATATATAGTAAAAAATAAATTTCCCCTTCACCCCTGCCCCTCAGATACCAGTTTACCTGGAGTGTCTGTTACCAATTTCTTATTTAATCCCCTATGTATATGTACATACATATACAAGCATACACAAATATTTATCCTAAAAACACAAAAAGATAGCACCATAAGATTATTTTATGCTTTTTAAAAAATATATCCATCTGACTGTCTTGGTGACAATTACATATTAGTAAAGCAGTATGGCCTTGTTGATTTTGCTAATATCTACACAGTGTTTATTGTCTATATAGAGCTTTATTTGTGTAACTAGCCTTACTTGTACATCTTTAAGTTCTTTCCAAGCTTTTGCTATTATTAAAAAATGCTGCAATGAATATCTTTGTACAGATAGCTTTTTTCTCATATTTAAATATATTTACAGGATATAGTCCTAAAAAGAGACTTTTTGAATAAAAGGGTATGTGTGTTTTTAATTTGTTAGTCACTGCCAAATTGCCTTCCAAAAGGATGATTTCAGTTTTTACTCCCATCAGCAGTATTTGAAAGCACCTATTTTCCTGTACTATCCTGCTCAACTCAGGGTACTATCAAACATTTTGATCTTTATCAATCTGATAAAGGGAAATGGTTATTTTTCTTATAGGTTTAATTTGCTATTCTTTTACTATAGGTGATTTTGAACATCTTTTCTTAAGTCTAAAAGTAATTTGTATTTCCAGTCATGTTAAGCGTTCATATCCTTTATCTCCTGTGTTGTTAGTCCTTTCACTTTGATTTATGGTAGTTAACTGTAGATTAATGAAATAAGCTTTATTTTGCTCTGTTACCAATATTACCCTCATTTGTTCACAGTACTGTTACTCTAGGCAGAATCTTATTTTCACTTCAATTATGGTTTCTATTGCTGTATTTTAAAATATGGTAGTCTTTTTGGTGTAAAGAGTGAGATTGGGATCCCATTTTCCTTTCCTTTCTAGATAAAAAAAACTTCCCATTTCCGCAGCTATGCAATGTTGCTTTCTTGAGACGATAACAGCTTAACAGTTCTGTCTGCCTTGTGTCCCTCATGGTCCAGTAATTTATCAGTGCCTTTCAAGCTGCTTCCTCAGAGTTGAGCTTTATTTTCTTTTATTATTAATTTATTATTTCTATTGAGACATAAATGTTGATTTGATATGTTGTATAAGTTAAACTTCCACAATGTCACATGTCATTTGTATCCTGCAGAAAGTGTGAAGCTCAGCCAAGAGGCGAAGTCATTTCCAATGTCACACAGGCAGTAAGTACAGAAGCTGGGGTTGGATCAGCTCTACCGTGCTGACTACAGAAAGGGTGAAGACTGGAGGTAGTGGTTGGAGCTGCCGAAATCACAGGCCTCAGAGGTGAGCAGGTGGGGATGGAAGGAGCATGTGAGGACAGAGGAAGTGCTGCCACTCAGGTGCCTGGGAGCCTGGGCTGGGTCCTCGGAGGGCACACCTCCCCACAGCTACCCCCCGGGCAACCCCCGTATAGAGGACAGAGCTGGGGTGGGTCCAGCAGACAAAGTGTGGTGGATTCCTTCCCTTAAGGCACTGGGGTAGTCATCTGAAGAGAACAAGTGGACTGACTGGTCAGAGGGAATGCAAGTTCCCGCCATGCCCCCCAGCTAGGCAGCCCCTGGGCCAGCTCCCCGCTGAAAGAGCAGGACTTGATCCAGGTCCACAAGGAGGGAGGGAGGCGTTTAGGGAAGGCTGGCCCCTGCCTCTGCTCAACAGACTAGCACTCTGACCACACAGCAGCCCCATACACAGTCTTCAACACATGGATCAGGCTGGGGCCTCTGGCTACAACCCACATGAGAGGGACAGAACCAGAGACAGGGGTTAGTCTGAGATGGCTTGGAGCTCCCAGAAATCTATCTTCCGGGTATTTTCCCCAAGGCTCAGCTGGTCTTGAGCACTCCTGCCAAGGAATGGCTCAGGCAACCAGGGACCACGTGGAAAACCTTGCCTGTTGTTTTGATGCTGATGGGTCTCAGGAAGATGGCAGCTATTCAAAAGGATTGTACACACCTCTGAGATTTTATGTGCCTGACCTTTTAAAAATAAGCCCTAGATTTTCTAAAGCCTGTTATATCACCTAGCTTGAACTTGGTAAAGTGTGTGAAACTGATTTTTAAAAATTGTGTGGGCCTCTGCGTGTAAGCACATGAATAGACTTCTGAGGGAATCTACTTAAACCTCCTGAAATCTGTACTTTTTCAGATCACTGTATATTGTTGTTTCAAGAACTTGACTATTAGATTATTAAGTATTGTATCCAACAGCAAGATTTTTACCTTGGTTTAAAATGAAATAAATAAGTAGACAAAATGCCTTAATATTGATTGAAAACAAGATCTCTTAGAAAATGTATGTAGTACAGTGTACTCAGCCTAGTCATATAGGTATACTTTTTATAGTAAGAATTCATAGAACTTTCTGGATTCTTACCAGATACAATAAAAAATTAATTCACTTTGTAATGCCTTTCTGCCCAAAATTGAAAAATAGAAAGTCAAGAAAGTAGTTACTGTTGCTATTAACAGAAAATGATATTTGTGTTTCAATTTGGTAAAATAATTTATGCAATTAAGAAGAAATGAGGCATGGTGGAGACAGAAAGGGTTAGGAGTCAGATACAGCTGGTACCAATTCTGCCTCTGCAACTAATGGCTCTGTATTCAGGGACAGTTACTTAACATCTCTGAGCTCCCTTAGTTTTTTCTTTTGTAAATGGGGATAATAAAAACTATCTTAGAAGATAGTTGAGAGGATGATGGCACAAAACAGTCGCTCAGTAATGTTATTGTTTATTATTATTAGTGACATGGAAAGTGAATTGTCAACCAAGAGCAAAATGTACTTCCTTTGAATCAGAAAGAATTAGGTTCCCAAACTAAAGCTGGTTATAGTAACTAAATGTAAACTAAACCATAATCTCTTTGGATTATTGACATTTCTTTATATCTAATAGGACAGAAACAGTTTGGAATTTGTAGGTGACTTTATAGCAAAAAATCAATGCCTCGTCGGTGGAAATATTACTCCCAAATTTGGAAACATTAGGTGTCCACAAGCAAGTCTCTCAGCTACTCTCGGCCACAGTGTTATTATTTCTAAAATACTTACGATGAGGAGCCACTTTCAGGCTAAAATTAAAAGACAAAATGGCTTTGTTTTGGAAAAACCGATTCATCAATATTTTTTTCCCATTGCTATAAAAAGTATTTGAAAATGAATCAAAACAAAGTAGTAAAAAATCTTGGTATGTATTTTTTCCTTGGATACTGAGGTACTCATTCAAGTCCTCTTGGAAAAAATTATTTTGTGCTCTGGTCAAGGTGGCCTACTTTCTTCTTGTGTTTAAGGACTTTGAAATTAGAAGTTATCTGTATTTTCCCAGGGAGTGTTCACTTTGGGAAGAAAGAAAATTATATGCCTGAAGAACATGGTTGGCCAATTTATTGTTGTTTGTCTATGGTAGGCCTAAAAGGAAATACATAGAATTCAAGGGTTTTTTTTTTCCCTAGGAAATGCAGTGTCTCATTTTGTTTTATGATAGAATAGTATTCTTTCCCTTGTTTTAGTGTGTTCAAAGGTGAATTCTTTGAGCTCACAATCTGAACCAAACCACGTATATATATATAAGAAATGGAGAAAAGAGAGCATATCAGAAGTTTTTCCTTACAGGAAGGTTTCAGTAAGTATGTTTTCCCTCTTCTGAAAGATTGCTCAAACACATTTTAATTCCTCTAACGTGCTCATTTTGAGAAATTGTCTACCAAAATAAATTCTTCCCTCTGAAATTTTTTCATATTCATATGGACCTGTTCCTGTGCTCTCTATGGAAAAATGAGTATCTCAGCCACCTGGGATATTATATAGTTGTGGACAGTCATCAAGAGGAATGTGTAATTGCAATTATCCTTAGCTCCAAAGGAGTTTGCAAGGGACACATAAAATAAATTAATTTGTACAAATGGTAGAGCCAAAGAGGAATCTTTAGAACCAGGTGTTGGCAGAATTATTTCATTCATTTGTGCTAAGTGCCCTCTCCTGGTCACTGTGAGTAACGTGCAGGAGCTTATTCTTTTTCTAGATCTGCTTTGCTATGAAACATGGAATGCACAACTATACATGTACTCCATGCTGGGCTTCCTATATGAGGAAAGAAATCTGGAGAAAAGTGACTCTCAACCTTACAAGAGTTAGAGTCTTTTTTCCCTCCCTCACCCTAGTACCTTTGACCATCAAGCGATATTTAATTAGCCTTGTATGGGAGGGTAATACTTTTGTTTGTTGCCCAGCGTGGTCTTCTCTTTTTCTCATGACTTCACCATCAATCCAAGGGAATTCTGCATATGACCTGTTTGTACATGACAAGAGTGATGTGTGGAACAGGAAGCCAGCCTAGAACTTGAGCAGGTGAGGAAATGAACATCCTCCCCTTCTCCCATGCTCACCCATACAACAGCAGCATTTGTGTAAGCCCTAGGAGCAACAGAATTCAGGGAAAGGGAGCAGCCCAATGTGATTGAGTGTTAAACCTAAATATCTGTGAAATCACTGAATTTTACTTTAAGTTTTTGGCATCAGGAGAATGGGGGGGTGGTCTCAGAATGAGAAATTATGTGAAATTTATTACTGAAAAATTTTATCTTCTATACCTGTTTAAAAATTGTGATGGAACTAGGGATTCTTCTGCCTAATGACTTCAACAAAAAACCACAATTTTTGATCAGAGAGATTAGCATATCAGAGTTGGAAGTGACTGCATATGTCACCTAACCTAGTTTCTAGTCTAAGGTATAATTAGACTTTCGATCTCTTCTGATAGAAGAGGTAAGTGTATTTCCCCACACAAAGAATAGGCTTGCTTACTGTTTGTTAAAAAAGCAGTAGATTCCTCAAGGTCAGTGTACTTTAGCTGTGATGCAAACCCACTGTGTGCATCAAATCCAAATCGATCTGAGCATATTGGTTCATGTTGTTGGGACTTGGGGAGAGGAGAACCCGTGTAAATATGCAGATACTCATACTCCTTGCCGTGCTATGAGTAATGGAGTTCTGTGTTCCTAATCAAAGTCTTGTGTCTTCAGCCAGCACCCATGAAACAGTAACAGGCTAATATCTTACTCTGTAAGTAGAGCAAAATCAAATCCCAGACCTGACAGTAGCCTCCCACCCAGCTGAAAATATTTTTTCACTGTAGCATTCTATAATTAATATTTTTACCTTCTTTATATGTTAGAAATGAGAGCAGTTCCAAAAGCTAATTCATTTATCTTATTCATCTATCCCACTGTGATAATAAACTATTTATAGAAATCAAATTTTAAAACACTCAGAATATGTTATTGGCAGAAAAGCAGACACATAAATCAATGGAACAGAACAGAGAGCCCAGAAATAAACCTACAAACTTAAGATGAATTTATCTACAACAAAGGAGGTAAGAATATACAATGGCGAAAAGACAGTCTTTTCAATAAGTGCTGCTGGGAAAACTGGACAGCTACATGTAAAAGAATGAAATTAGAACATTTTCTCACACCATATACAAAAATAAATTCAAAATGGATTAAAGATATAAATGTAAGACCAGAAACCATAAAACTCCCAGAAGAGAAAATAGGCAGAACACTCTTTGACATAAATTGTAGCAATATTTTTTTGAATCAGTCTCCTAAGGAAAAAGAAACAAAAGCAAAAATAAATAAATGGGACCTAATTAAACTTAAAATCTTTCCCACAGCAAAGGAAATCATTGACAAAATAAACAGACAACCTACTGAATGGGAGAAAATATTTGCCAATGATATGACTGATGACGGGTTAATATCCAAAATATATAAACAATTTATACAACTTGATATCAAAAAATGAATAACTTGATTAAAAATGGGCAGAAAACCTGAATAGACATTTTTCCAAAGAAAATATAAGATGGCTAACAGGCACATGAAAAGATGCTCAACATCACTAATCATCAGAGAAATGCAGATCAAAACCACAGTGAGATATCACCTCACACCTGTCAGAATGGTCATCATCTAAAAGGCTACAAATGACTTAAGTGTTGACAAGGATGTGGAGGAAAGGGAACCCTGATGCACTGTTGTTGGGAATGTAAATTGGTGCAGCCACTATGGACAACAATATAGAGGTTCCTCAAGAAACTAAAAATAGAACTACCATATGATTCGGTAATTTCATTTCTTGGTATATATCCAAAGAAAGTGAAAACACTAATTCAAAAAGATACATGTACCCCAATGTTCATAGCAGCCTTATTTACAATTACCAAGATATGGAAGCAACCTAAGTGTATATCAACAGATGAATGGATAAAGAGGTGAGATATATATATATATATATATACACACACACACACACACACACACATATACATACACAATGGAATATTACTCAGCCATAAAAAGAATGAAATTCTGCCATTTGCAACAACATAGATGGACCTAGAGAGTGTTATACTTAGTGAAATAAGTCAGACAAAGAAAGACGAATACTGTATGTTATCACTTATATGTGGAATCTGAAAAAAATTAATATAACAAAACAGAAACATTGTTTTTTTAACAATGTTTACAAAACAAACAAACTAGTGGGTACCAGTGGGGAGAGGAGAGGGTAAAGGGGCAAAATAGGGGTAGGGAATTAAGAGATACAAACTACTATGTATAAAATAAATAAGCAACAAGGATGTATTGTACAGCACAGGGAAATATAGCCATTATTTTGTAATAATTTTAAATAGAGTATAATCTATAAATATACTATATCACTATGTTTTATACTTGAAACTAATATAATATTGTAAATCAACTATACTTCAATATGAAAGATAAAATAAATAAAATTAAAATAATCAGAATGTGAAAATATGTTACTCTTATAAATAGTATATTTCTTCTTAGAAAGCAAAACTTTAGCAAAATTTTAATGAGGCATACTGTACACCTGGCTCCCCTAAACAGGAAAATAGCTAAAATCCAGCACAGATTTGATAATTCTCTGTTTCCCTCACCAAAATTTTAAAGAGGGAATACACATATTCAGTCACCACAGATAACCCTAGAGCCTACCACACTGTTCCTGGTACATAGAAGGTGTTCAATTAACATTTTTAAATGAATAAATAGCAATACTCTAAATTTTGTTAACTCTGTAATGATGAGCCCAAGATAATGTCTCTAATTACCATAAAAATGGCCATCATGAGTAAGTTACAAACGATGACTGGAATGGTTATGGTAAAGGACTCATTACTTTAAGATTGATTTTATATTAATTGGATACATACTTTTCCAATGATCTTTCTTTTCCATTTTAAAAAGTGAATTAGAAACATAAGTATAATAATGCCTAAAGTAATAAACAGAAAATGGAAGAGAAAAAAGCTTTCTATTATGGAAAATTTCAAACATATATAAAAGTAGAGAGAATAGTATAATGAGCCTCCAGGTACCCACCAACCAGTTTCAACAATTATCAAACATGGCCAATCTCATTTCATCTATAACCCCTATTCCTCCACTCCTCCTCTGAATTCTTTTGAAAAAAATCATGAGAGCATGAGAGTTTATCTATAAATACTTGAAAACAAACACATTTTTAAGTGAAAAGAATAAAAATTTCCAGAAATGAGAGAAGACTGTCATGAACTTAATATTTCTAGTCAAGTGAAACATGACCAGAAGTGGTGTTTCACAATTTTTAGTACTTTTTAGTACTTTTATTTCTTTGGTATGGTCAGCTCTAATATCTGCTCAAGCAGAGAGATATATTAAAGCTCTCCTTGTTTTTTTTTTTTTTTTTTTTTTTTGGCCACACCGCATGGCTTGAGAGATCTTAGTTCCCCAACCAGGGATTACACCCAGGCCCTGGTAGTGAAAGTGCCTGAGTCCCAACTACTGGACAACCAGGGAATTCCCTAATTATTATCACTGAATTTAGAATGTATTGATTTAACTAGATCAATATTAATGGAAACAAAATAAAACCATTTCAATCCTAAACAAAGTTTTGCATCAGAAAAAAGAATATTTTCCAGTTACCACCATTTTCAGGGTAGAATTGTTAATACTTGACTTCTATGATATGAGGTCGAAAAATAATTATTTTTCTCTATTAAAATGGCCATATTGATTTTTTTCAAAACTCCTAATATTATAATTTGGCAATAGAAACATTTTTTAAACATCTTTATTGGAGTATAATTCCTTTACAATGTGTTAGTTGCTGCTGTATAACAAAGTGAATCAGCTATATGTATACATATATCCCCATATCTCCTCCCTCTTGCGTCTCCCTCCCACCCTCCCTATCCCACCCCTCTAGGTGGTCACAAAGCACCGAGCTGATCTCCCTGTGCTATGTGGCTGCTTCCCACTAGCTATCTATTTTACATTTAGTATTGTATATATGTCTATGCCACTCTCTCACTTCGTCCCAGCTTACCCTTTCCCCTCCCCATGTCCTCAAGTCCATTCTCTACGTCTGCGTCTTTATTCCTGTCTTGCCCCTAGGTTCTTCAGAACCTTTTTTTTTTTTCTTTAGATTCCATATATATGTGTTAGCATACTGTATTTGTTTTTCTCTTTCTGACTTACTTCACTCTGTATGACAGACTCTAGGTCCATCCGCCTCACTACAAGGAGCTCAACTTCATTTCTTTTATGGCTGAGTAATATCCCATTGTATATATGTGCCACATCTTCTTTATCCATTCATCTGCTGGTGGACAGTTAGGTTGCTTCCATGTCCTGGCTATTGTAAATAGAGCTGCAATGAACATTGTGGTACATGACTCTTTTTGAATTATGGTTTTCTCAGGGTATACGCCCAATAGTGGGATTGCTGGGTCACATGGTAGTTCTTGTTTTAGTTTTTTAAGGAACCTCCATACTGTTCTCCATAGTGGCTGTATCAATTTACAATCCCACCAACAGTGCAAGAGGGTTCCCTTTTCTCCACACCCTCTCCAGCATTTATTGTTTCTAGATTTTTGATGATGGCTATTCTGACTGGTGTGAGGTAATACTTCATTGTAGTTTTGATTTGCATTTCTCTAATGATTAGTGATGTTGAGCATCCTTTCATGTGTTTATTGGCAATCTGTATATCTTCTTTGGAGAAATGTCTATTTAGGTCTTCTGCCCATTTGTGGATTGCATTGTTTGTTTTTTTGATATTGAGCTGCATGAGCTGCTTGTAAATTTTGGAGATTAATCCTTTGTCAGTTGCTTCATTTGCAAATATTTTCTCCCATTCTGAGGGTTGTCTTTTCATCTTGTTTATGGTTTCCTTTGCTGTGCAAAAGCTTTTAAGTTTCATTAGGTCTCATTTATTTATTGTTTGTTTTTATTTCCATTTCTCTAGGAGGTGGGTGAAAAAGGATCTTGCTGTGATTTATGTCATAGAGTGTTCTGCCTATGTTTTCCTCTAAGAGCTTTATAGTGTCTGGCCTTACATTTAGGTCTTTAATCCATTTTGAATTTATTTTTGTGTATGGTGTTAGGGAGTGTTCTAATTTCATTCTTTTACATGAAGCTGTCCAGTTGGCAGTAGAAACATTTTTTGAGAGTTATATTAGTGTGCCTATGTATCAATATTTTTGTGTTTGCATAAACACACAGTGAAAATGCCTTAGAGTTGTGAGAAAATTCTGTAGTTT
This sequence comes from Eubalaena glacialis, assembly GCF_028564815.1. Taxonomy (NCBI): domain Eukaryota; kingdom Metazoa; phylum Chordata; class Mammalia; order Artiodactyla; family Balaenidae; genus Eubalaena; species Eubalaena glacialis. The sequence continues at coordinate 101,231,377 of NC_083719.1, forward strand.
GTTGGCTTATATTCAGTAAACACACACAGGTTTAGCTGTGCTTGCTAAAATAATAAAATAACAATACTTCTAGGTAAATAGCTGCTGTTCTAAAGCTCCTGACTGTGTTTCTGCTGCATAGGCCACCTGGATCTCCCCATGATCCAGCATCTAAAAGGTTAAAACTTAGCCCAGCTGAGAACCTGGATGACCCTGTCCTAGCAATAAGCAGCCCTCAATCTGATAGATAGGTGCCCCTGCCTTACTGATTGTTAAACATTTTGAAAAACTGATCAAGTTTAGAAGATGGTATAGTACTAATCCAGGGAGTAGATGAAAGGTGGGATAAACAGTGACAGGAAAATAAGGAATAGTCCCAGAAAAGCAAGCTGGAGATAACTAAAAAACTTGGCTAAAAGTTCCCTATGTACATAAAAGAAACAGAACTTAGTATTTCAAAGCTAGACTAAGGCTAAATAAAAAATAAAGACAGCAATAAAAAATCACAATAGGATTGTATATACTGTGCCTGAACTGAACACTACAAAGCAAGTAAATGAAAACAGAGTTGACTTTGTTGATAAAGGATGCTGCTGGTGGGCACCGTAAAAAAAAAAAAGCTCCTATGATACAATGAATTTGCTGTGAATGATTTTGTAAGAAGCTCTATTAACTTATGACTATTTGATCAAACTTGCCATACTAGCCAATCTTTTCCACTCCTCTCCATAAAGCACAGATTGGTGCCCACAGTTAACCAAAGGTGGACAATCATCAGGCTTTTCTCCAGTCGGGCGAGCTCCTACCAGTTGAGGTATGTTTACCTATATAAGAGTCAGTTGCTGACAGTGCAGAAATACAAAGGTTCATGAGAGATTACTACAAGCAGCTCTATGCCAATAAAATGGACAACCTGGAAGAAATGGACAAATTCTTAGGAAAGCACAACTTTCCGAGACTGAACCAGGAAGAAAGAGAAAATATAAACAGACCAGTCACAAGTACCGAAATTGAGACTGTGATTAAAAATCTTCCAACAGACAAAAGCCCAGGACCAGATGGCTTCACAGGCGAACTCTTATCAAACATTCAGAGAAGAGCTAACACCTCAAACTCTTCCAAAATATAGCAGAGGGAGGAACACTCCCAAACTCATTCTACGAGGCCACCATCACCCTGATACCAAAACCAGACAAAGATGTCACAAAGAAAGAAAACTACAGGCCAATATCACGGATGAACATAGATGCAAAAATCCTCAACAAAATACTAGCAAACAGATTCCAACAGCACATTAAGAGGATCATACACCATGATCAAGTGGGGTTTATCCCAGGAATGCAAGGATTCTTCAATATATGCAAATCAATCAATGTGATACACCATATTAACAAATTGAAGGAGAAAAACCATATGATCATCTCAATATATGCAGAAAAAGCTTTTGACAAAATTCAACACCCATTTATGATAAAAACCCTCCAGAAAACAGGCATAGAGGGAACTTACCTCAACATAATAAAGGCCATATATGACAAACCCACAGCCAACAATGTTCTCAATGGTGAAAAGCTGAAACCATTTCCTCTAAGATCAGAAACAAGACAAGGTTGTCCACTCTCACCAGTATTATTCAACATAGTTTTGGAAGTTTTAGCCACAGCAATCAGAGAAGAAAAAGAAATAAAAGGAATCCAAATTGGAAAAGAAGAAGTAAAGCTGTCACTGTTTGCAGATGACATGAAACTACACATAGAGAATCCTAAAGATGCTACCAGAAAACTGCTAGAGCTAATCAATGAATTTGGTAAAGTAGCAGGATACAAAATTAATGCCCAGAAATCTCTTGCATTCCTATACACTAAAGATGAAAAATCTGAAAGAGAAATTAAGGAAACACTCCCATTTACCATTGCAGCAAAAAGAATAAAATACCTAGGAATAAACTTACCTAAGGAGACAAAAGATCTGTATGCAGAAAACTATAAGACACTGATGAAAGAAATTAAAGATGATACAAACAGATGGAGAGATATATCATGTTCTTGGATTGGAAGAATCAACATTGTGAAAATGACTCTACTACCCAAAGCAATCTACAGATTCAATGCAATCCCTATCAAACTATCAATGGCATTTTTTACAGAACTAGAACAAAAAATTTCACAATTTGTATGGAAACACAAAATACCCCGAATAGCCAAAGCAATAGTGAGAAAGAAAAACAGAACTGAAGGAATCAATCCCACTACTATAATCCCTATACTATATTACAAAGCTACAGTAATCATGACAGTATGATACTGACACAAAAACAGAAGTATAGATCAGTGGAACAGGATAGAAAGCCCAGAGATAAACCCATGCACATTTGGTCACCTTATTTTTGATAAAGGAGGCAAAAATATACAATGGAGAAAAGACAGCCTCTTCAATAAGTGGTGCTGAGAAAACTGGACAGCTACATGTAAAAGAATGAAATTAGAACACTCCCTAACACCATACACAAAAATAAACTCAAAATGGATTAAAGACCTAAATGTAAGGCCAGACACTATAAAACTCTTAGAGGAAAACACAGGCAGAACACTCTATGACATAAATCACAGCAAGATCCTTTTTGACCCACCTCCTAGAGGAATGGAAATAAAATCAAAAATAAACAAATGGGACCTAATGAAACTTAAATGCTTTGCCACAGCAAAGGAAACCATAAACAAGATGAAAAGACAACCCTCAGAATGGGAGAAAATATTTGCAAATGAAGCAACTGACGAAGGATTAATCTCCAAAATTTACATGCAGCACATGCAGCTCAATATCAAAAAAACAAACCCCAATCCACAAATGGGCAGAAGACCTAAATAGACATTTCTCCAAAGAAGATATACAGATTGCCAGATTGCCAAAAAACACATGATAGGATGCTCAACATCACTAATCATTAGAGAAATGCAAATCAAAACTACAATGAAGTATTACCTCACACCAGTCAGAATAGCCATCATCAAAAATCTAGAAACAATAAATGCTGGAGAGGGTGTGGAGAAAAGGGAACCCTCTTGCACTGTTGGTGGGATTGTAAATTGATACAGCCACTATGGAGAACAGTATGGAGGTTCCTTAAAAAACTAAAACAAGAACTACCATGCGACCCAGCAATCCCACTATTGGGCGTATACCCTGAGAAAACCATAATTCAAAAAGAGTCATGTACCACAATGTTCATTGCAGCTCTATTTACAATAGCCAGGACATGGAAGCAACCTAACTGTCCACCAGCAGATGAATGGATAAAGAAGATGTGGCACATATATACAATGGGATATTACTCAGCCATAAAAGAAATGAAGTTGAGCTCCTTGTAGTGAGGCGGATGGACCTAGAGTCTGTCATACAGAGTGAAGTAAGTCAGAAAGAGAAAAACAAATACAGTATGCTAACACATATATATGGAATCTAAAAAAAAAAAAAAAAAAGGTTCTGAAGAACCTAGGGGCAGGACAGGTATAAAGACGCAGACGTAGAGTATGGACTTGAGGACACAGGGAGGGGGAAGGGTAAGCTGGGATGAAGTGAGATAGTGGCATGGACATATATACACTATCAAATGTAAAATAGATAGCTAGTGGGAAGCAGCTGCATAGCACAGGGAGATCAGCTCGGTGCTTTGTGACCACCTAGAGGTGTGGGATAGGGACGGTGGGAGGGAGACGCAAGACGGAGTAGATATGGAGATATATGTATACGTATAGTTGATTCACTTTGTTATAAAGCAGAAAGTAACACACAATTGTAAAGGAATTATACTCCAATAAAGATGTTAAATAAATAAATAAATAAATCACACACACACACACACACACACACACACACACACACACAAATAATAGTCAGTTGTGTTTGTTCCTAAATATGTTTATGTCAGTTGTACTTATAACTTTGAATGGACATACTATTACATAAATTAATAAAATATGAGTGAAAGAGGGGAATGTAGTTGTTTCTATGAAAATTAAGTTGAAGCTTTTAAAAGATTTGAGAGATGAGTCACAAAAAATTGCTGTTGAATTACATGTGGATAATTAGTGTAAAAAACAGGGAGAGGGGAGATTCATTTTACTCTAGAAGGATTTTATGCTCAGATTGCTTTACAAGTATCTTCAAAATCTCAATCTACCTTAAGGAAATAAAAATTAGAAATTAGAGATAATGCATGATGAAATGGTTTATTTCTTTGAAAAACAGCATGTATTTAATCATTTGACCTATTGGCTGTACATAAAAAGAGTGTGACTAAATGTGCATTCTTTTGCACAATGGTGAATAAATGTATATTTTTAGGTTGAAATAAAAAGTTAAAGGTATGTATAATTTTTTATGAGTAAGCATTTTAATGGATGTTTTGATTAATGACCAACTATTGACCCAGATTGCAACAGGATTTCTACTGTATGTGACTATTAGAACCAATTAAAAGTTAAAAATTAAGTACAAATTCTGTTATTTCAATAAATATTCTACATAGAATTATTTATAGGACTAACAGTGGTATAAAAGTTTTGTATAAACTTTCTTAGGATCTCTCTTTCATGTGTACTTTTCATGTTTGAAGAAGAGTCAGAACAAGGATCTAATTCTCTTGCCTTTCCCCTATGTGAGAAAAAGTTTGAGAAAAGGGTGAACTGATTCAACAAAGCATCACTATCTGTGTTTAGTAGTTCCAGTAGATTCTTGGTGTGTACAAGGCAGCAGCATCAGTTGCTCAGAGAGGGGAGTAACCCTGGTGCTCCAGGCTCTGACCCTGGGAAACTGGAGGCATCTGCATCACCATGAGGCTCTTTCCCTGCAGAATTCTGCCTTAGGGGTGACTGCTAACACTTAGGAATGTGTAGTGCAGTGAGGGGAGGGGTTGAAAAACATACACCAAGATTCAAGTCTACAACAAAATGTGGTTTCTATATTTTCTAAAATTGATCTCATCCTGCCTTGGAAATCCTTTTCCTGCTGATGGCAGAAAAATAATTGCACTTGTCAATTAAAGGCAAGTTATTCTCTTAAAATTCAAATTTATTATGAAGGTTAATTTTTACTTTCAAGATTTTTACTCCCTTTCTTTCTGCTCAGACTGGCATCTGGGTATAAGGGGAAGCTGATGCAGCCTTAGAGCTTTGGAGGAGGGCATTCTGTTTCTCACTAGCCTTTGATGAGATGCTCTCATTTTGCCTTGTTCCTGGGAGGCTGTGCACTGGTGTCTGCTCATTTGTGGCTGGTCTTATCTGGACTGGTGACATAGTGTTGTGCAGGCATTCACAGGTCAATGATCATAGGTTTAGCCATTGCCTTTATGTACAGTGACCCTGTACCACAGGCCTCCTTGGTCTACTGGTCCTGTACATGAGTGCTCCACTGGGAAGCTCCAGAACCTTTGCCTGCTTTCTCCACACCTTGCTGAAGGATACAGGATTCTGTGAGAAAGCTCAAGACCCCTCACTCAGCCATTGCTATTCTGCTCATATGAGCCCTGTTGCTTCAACACCAAACTGGATATGGGGCTTTGGTAAGGGATATAGTCTCCCTGTCTGGTTTTATGAACATAGACCGCTAGCTCCTATGCTTTTGAAGTATCCCTCAACCTGTTTGATATCTGCCCTCCTCTTACCCCAGGGACATTGAACGTGAGAGAGGAGCTAGAATACTTGCATACGACCACTTGCCCAACTCTAATCCTTCTTGTCTCTGCTCCACAAAAGTTAGAAGAATCTTTCCTTATTTCTGTTGGATGGAATCTTCCTTTACAACTATCTTCATTCTTCTCTTTACTGTGGTTTACACTAAATATTCTCAGATGCTCCTGTTTTGTTCTTGATATATAAAGGGAAGTTTAGAATTTTTTTTTTTTAAACTTTGTTTCAATGAGGCCTGGATTTCAATGCTATTACTTCACAAAGGAGTCAGAAGAGTCTGTTTTTATACTCAAATCTGAGCAATGACATTTTTGATCTAAGGAATATCTGTCTATTCCTCCTTCCATGGGGCAATAAAACTTTGGGTCTAGCCTTAATTGCTAAAGGACAATAGTGGAAGGTGGAAAACTGGACTACTGTGAGAAAAAAATACATTAAGTAGTATTTTAAAAATTCCTATTCTTCCCAGGTAAAATATTACCTCCTGCCTTCTATAAGCCCTATTGTTTCTATCTGGGTGCACACCTTCCCAAAGCCATTCCTTGTTCTTATCCAAGGAATAGCAATCAAAGATCTCTGGGAAGCTGGGTTCCAGTGAACTAAAGGGAGATGGAAAAATTGAGTAATAAAAACACCAAAAAGTAGGATATATCCAATATCTGATACAGCCCATTGATTCTGAGAGAGATATGACTCACATAAGCCCTCTGGTTCTAAGACTGGGAAAACAGGGTAACATGTTTCCCTTTGATTCTCAGCTTGCCCCCCACCCACTGCCACACTAACCCCATGTATCTCCTTCAAGTGTCAAGCACAAAGTAGCTTTAATAATCTCTCCTTGGTCTCCCTTACCCATTAAAGCACAGATATAAAGAAAATAGTGCCACAGACAGGTGTTTCCTCATAAAATAAGACAGCCACTTCATTGAGTCTTTTCCAAAGAGAAACTGATAGAAGCACTAGTGAGCCAGTATTCTCTCAACTACACAGACACCATGAAGCCAACAAGATGATAGGAACTTCTAGTTATACTGCTTAACATTGAGAGGATGGCTAATAAAAGAAAGTAAAGGAAATTGTGTTTTCTTAGAACATTGGCTTTGGTGACTATATGCTTTATTTTCAAACTGGGAGATTTTTAATAGTGAAAGGGAGTATACTAATAATTAGCTCAAAACGATGGGCATTAACAAGGAATGTCCCAGTCAAACTAGAACATATGGTTATCCTAATAATAACACAGAAATTATGCTCTAAAAGGTGGTCAACACCAGCAAGAAAAAGGTTTCTTCATCTTATGGATGCTCTACTCTGAGGATTAGGAAACATGATGTCCCTTCTTAGGATGCCTAAAAATGCCTGTCACAGCTTCTGTAAGATGGAGCTGGAGGGAGTGCAGATTAGATATTGCAGAAGAGAAGATTAATGACTTCAAGACATAGCAATAGAAACAATCCAAAATAAAACACACAGAGGAAAAAAAACTTTAAAAATATATAAAGTGAGCATAACGGAGCCATGAGCAATCTTCAAGCAGCCTAATATACACATAATTGGAGTCTCTAAAGGAGGGAAGACCAAAAAAAAATTTTTTTGAAGAGATAATACCTGAAAATTTTCAAATTTGGTGAGAATTATAAATCCACAGGCCCAAGGATTTCAAACCAAACCACAAAAAAAATGATGAAAACCACATAATCATAATCAGAACCTAATTGTACCAAACCTATTATTAAAAAAAAATTTTTTTTTAAGAGCCAGAAGAAAAGAAGAAAACTTTCCTACCAAGGGATAAAGATAAGAATTACATCAGATTTCTTAATGAAGCAATACAAGTGAGAAGACAGTGGAATGTCTTTCAAGTACTGAAAGAAAGAAAAATTGGTCAATTTAGAATTCTATACCCAGTCAAAATAGTTTTTAAAAAATGAAGGCAAAATAAAGACTTTCTAAAATGTACAAAAGATGAAAGACTTCATCACAAACAGGCCTACATTACATAAAATTTTAAAGGAAGCCTCTCAGAAAGAAAATAACAGCAGTGGAAATATGGAATACACAAAAGAAGAGCACCAGAAAAATACAAATATATATGGACAAATATACAAGTTTTTTTCTTATTATTTGAATTTCTTTACAAGATAATGATAATTACTTTAAAAGTAATATATATGTAAGAAAAAATGTATGAAAACAATAGTATAAAGGCCCTAGTGGAAAAATGAAGTATATTATTTTAAGGTTATTAAATTATACACAAAGTGGTGTAATATCACTTGAGAGTAGACTGATTAGTTTTATACATAAACCTGAAACCACTAAAATAGCAAAACAAAAGTTATATGTAATAAGCAAAAAAAGAAGATTAAGTTGGAAGCATAAAAATATTTAATTCTAAAGAAGGCAGAGAAATATTAAAACAATAAAAAATATATGACTATAAAGCAAACAAACAACATATGATCAACTCAATAGACAGAAAAATCGTTTGCAAGATTCAACATCCATTCCTAATTAAAAACAAACAAAAAAGCCCCCAAAACTTTAGCAGACCAGGTATAGAAGGAAACTTATTCAACCTGAGAAAGGGAATCTATTAAAAACAAAAACAAAAACAAAAACTACAGCTAATATCTTAATGGTGAAATTCTGAATGTTTTCTTTTTTTAAATTTATTTATTTATTTATGGCTGTGTTGGGTCTTCGTTTCTGTGCGAGGGCTTTCTCTAGTTGCGGCAAGCGGGGGCCACTCTTCATCGCGGTGCGCGGGCCTCTCACTGTCGCGGCCTCTCTTGTTGCGGAGCACAGGCTCCAGATGCGCAGGCTCAGCAATTGTGGCTCACGGGCCTAGTTGCTCCACGGCATGTGGGATCTTCCCAGACCAGGGCTCGAACCCATGTCCCCTGCATTGGCAGGCAGATTCTCAACCACTGTGCCACCAGGGAAGCCCTGAATGTTTTCTTAAAGATCAGCAACAAGAAAAGGATGTCTGCTCTCACCATGTCTATTTACCATTATACTAGAGGATCTAGCCAGTTCAATAAAGCAAGAAAAACAATGGCATCCAGTTTGGAAAGAAATAAACAAAACTGTATTCACAGACAACATGATTGTCTTTGTCGAAAATCTATTGGAATGCACAAAAAAGTTCATAGAGCTAATAAGTGAGTTTAACAAGGCTGTAGGATACTGAATCAATATACAAAAATCAACTGTATTTTTATGCTAGCAACAATCAGTCAGCAACTTAAAGTAAAAAAACAATATCGTTTCCAATATCCTTAGATAATATGAGATACTTAGAGATAAATCTGACAACATATATACAAGTCCCTCCCATTCACTGGAAACTATACAAGAGTATTGAGTGAAATTAAAGAAGACCTAAAGTAATGGACAGACATTGCTTGTTCATTGGTCAGAAGATGTTAAGATATTGTTAAGATGTTAATTCTCCCCAATTGATCTATATGTTCAGCTCAATCTGGAAAAAAAAAAAAAATCCCAGAAGACTGTTTTGTAGAAATTGGCATTCTGATTCTAAAATTCATATGGAAATAAAAAAAGACTTAATATAGCCACAACAATTTTGAAAAAATAGAACAAGTCAGGAGACCAAACACTACCTGATTTGAAGATTTATAAAGCTACAGAAAGCAAGGCAATGTGGTATTGATTTTAAGGTAGACAAATTTATCAATATAACAGAGTACAGAGTCCAGAAGCAGACCCACAAGTATATGGTCAATTGATTTTCAATAATATGCAAAGGTAATTGAGTGAAGATAGGATGTTTTTTCCAAAGATGGTGCTGGAACAAGTAGCTATTCATATGCAAACAAATAAATTTCAACCCATATCTCACATCACATACAAAAATGAACTCAAATGTAGATTCTAAAACTATAAAATTTCCAGAAGAAAACACAGGAGAAAATTTTTTTATCTTGGTTTAGGCAGAGATCATAAATACAACACCAAAAGCAGGACCCCCACACACACAAAAAAATGATAAATTGGACTCCATCAAAATTAAAACTTCTGAGAATTAAGACAAGTCAGAGATGGGGAAAACTATTTGTAAATCATATATCTGATAAAGGGCTTCTATGCAAATTATGTAACGAACTCTTAAAATTCAAAAATGGGTAAACAATCAAAAATTTTAACTGGGAAAAATATCTTAACAGACTCTTCACTAAAAAGACCTATGAATAGCAAATGAGCATCTGAACAGATGTCAAAAATCCTTAGTCATTAGGAAATGCAAGCTACACCACAAATACGGGATACAACTATACACCTATTAGAGTGGCTGGAATTAAAGGACTAATCATATCATGTGTTGGCAAGGCTGTGGAGGATCTTTAACACTCATATATTGCTGTTGGCAATATAAAATGATACAACTGCTTTAGAAAGCAAGTTGGCAGTCTCTTAAGAAGTTAAATATACACCTACCACGATCCAGCCTTTATACTTCTAGGCATTTACTCAAGAGAAATGAAAGTGTATGTCCATACAAAGACTTATAGACAAACATTCATAGCAGCTTTATTTGTGATAGTAAAAAACTGGAAACGACCCAAATATCTATGAAATGTGAATAGATTAACAAAATTTGGTGTATCCATACAATGGAATACTACTCAGCAATGAAAAGAACTGAGCTATTTATGAACACACAACATGGGTGAATCTCAAAATCATTATGTTGAGTGAAAGAAGCTAAATGCAAGAACATATGTTCTATATGATTCCATTTATATAAAATTCCAGAAAATGAAGACTAATCCATAATGTCAGAAGGTTAGCACTGGTTGTCTGGGGATGGTAGATTCAGGTTGAATGGGGGGCAGGGGGGAGGGATACAAAGGAAACTTTTAGAAGTGATAACATGTTCACCATTTTGATTATGGTATTGATTTTCATGTGTATATATATGTTTGATGCACCATTATGATTTAAAAAATCAACAAAAATGTATTAAGGCCTATTAGGTACAACCTATCATACTAAGAATTATTTAGCAAACAAATAAATATAAAAAGCTATCTTTGCCATTAAAGAGTATGAAGGGTAGCTAGAAGAAAGTTTTAAATGAGAGAAATTAAATAGAATAAAAATTTTAAATAACTTTTATTACAAATGGAAGCAGTACCTCTCACAAGGCAGTACATGGTTAAGTGTCCAATGAACCTTCCAGACAATGGTTGCCATGGGAAGTCAGAGGCTCATCAAAATCTGGGCTACTTGGGGAAGATTTTCTTCAAAGAAGTACGACTGAAGTTTGGTCTTGGAGGGTTGTATAACATGCACCAAATGTTTGGCTAGACCTAAGAAACACACAATTGCTTTTAATAAATCATTGGGCTGATGTTCTCTGTTCAGAGAGTCAATATGTTCAAGAATGCACTCTGCCAGTAGAAAGTCAGTCCCTTTAGATGATGATGCTGACAGCCCTGCCAGCAGGTCACCCTTCTCCCAGGCCAAATGCACAGTGTGACTGAAGTCTTAAGAGGTCGGTCAGAAATGGCCCACTTGTCAGAACTGGGATGTGTTTGTGGAACTGTGTGTTGAAGCACCTGTACCCACCCATGTCTGGATGTAGTTATTAGTCCTTCATTTTCCCAAGTGGTAAACTTGTTCACAGATGTTGCTGCAGGGAAAGACAATGTTCAGTGTTTACGCAGCAAATCTGTTCTGAAGAAACCATTCTGCTCAACTGAGGAAATGCCACAGTTATTTTGGTATTCCTTTAATTTTGCAAGTCTGCATTATTTGCAGGGCTGACCAAAAGACTTTTTAAAAAAGCCACAAATAAACATCAAATTCCTGTTGAATATGGTGGATGTTACTGGTTTTTGAAAAACAAAAAAACAGTCAGTCACGCTTGCACCCAACCCCGAAAGCTAGCGGACTTTCTGGTATTGATAACCCAGAAACCTCATGACATAAACCTTATTTTATTTCTGAGTTGGAACATCTACCTCAAAAAGTAGGCTCTGCAGGAAGGCCCTTTCTATTCTTAACGTTTCTGAAACTGGTAGCAAAGAGCAGACAGACATAAAATAAAGCTAAGAGGAAAGTTTCCAAAATTGATCTCTCACCAACAAACAAGGAATTCCCACCTCAAAAAAGAATTATCTTTATATCTTTTTAACTTAAGCCTTTTCTCAGCTGAATAAATGGAGAAAAGTGCATTTGGGTTCTTTATTTTATCCTTCTTATTGCCTAAGAAAACGTTTGTTGTCTCTCAGGAAATAAAGACAAAGGAACGGTAATTTATAATTTTTTTTTCCCCACATGTGTAATAACCTGTGTCATTTGGCAAACTGAAGTAATTCTAGGATCAGTTGGGATTGCCTATCCTTTGATTAGTTTAAATAAAACTTGATGTAAGCCCCTCTCTGAAGGTTCTCACTTGGGGGTAGTCGAAGTAAGGGGAAGAGGGGGAATGTCTTCATTTTTTCCTGGCTTTCATCTTTCATCTTAAGCTCCTGTTTCTATTGAATTTCTAATCTCCACTTTTCATTTCACCTACAGTCTATGACACTGACTCATACTCCCCTAAATAATACTGCTGGGTGTGTGGGAGAATTTCCTGAAGATTTGGAACGAAGGGTATGGATAGGATGAGGTGGAACACTTCACACTGCGTATTAGCTGTGTTTGTTTTTGTTTTTGTTTTTTAATAAATTTATTTATTTATTTATTTATTTTTGGCTGTGTTGGGTCTTCGTTTCTGTGCGAGGGCTTTCTCTAGTTGCGGCGAGCGGGGGCCACTCTTCATCGCGGTGTGCGGGCCTCTCACTATCGCAGCCTCTCTTGTTGCGGAGCACAGGCTCCAGACACGCAGGCTCAGTAGTTGTGGCTCACGGGCCCAGTTGCTCCGCGGCATGTGGGATCTTCCCAGACCAGGGCTCGAACCCACGTCCCCTGCATTGGCAGGCAGATTCTCAACCACTGCGCCACCAGGAAAGCCCTGTGTTTGTAAAAATACTCCAGACATTTCTATAACCAACAGGCCCCCTTTTCTAATAAGAACCTTGCCTCTCCCACACTGCAGCTTTCATCCCCACCCTTCACATCTCCTTGCCACTTCTTTAGAGTTTTACTGGTCCCTCGAATCTAAGATTCCTATAGAGTAGTTCCTCTCTCAGGCTTTCCCTAGATCAGCACTCTCCAACTGTGGTGATGGAAATGTTTGATAATCTGCTCTATACAACATGGTAGCCACATGTGCCTACTGAGCACTAGAAATGAATTAAATGTCACATTTAATTTTAATTAATTTACATTTACATTCAATAGCTACATGTGGCGATTATAATGGTTGTTACATTGGATACCACAGCTCCCAACCATCCAACATTGACCAAGAGGCCACTCTTTCCGAAATGGACAGGCTTATTAAGGTGTGTTTCTCAACACAGATATTTAAAAACAGGAACAGTTAAAAAACAGGAATATAAAAAACAGGAGTTTTTTTTTTTCTTTCCACTTGCTAAGTATCTAATATGGTCTGTGTCCATGTGCGTGAAACCTAGCCATAAAAATACTGAAAAAGGGGAAAAACCCTCAATTTAAACCTTTAGTATTCTATTGCCCCAGCCTTGCTCTCTCAAATACATCCTTTTAAACATGCTTATATATTCATTTAATGCTAGTGTCCAAATGTAAATTAGTAAATCATGATTCTGTGTTGAAGTTCCTGACAAATAACTTCTTAGGGTAGCCAAACAATTTAATATATCTAAGTCATGGTTTTAAGATGTGCAATTTGTGTTTCTAATTTTTAGGATACACTCCAGTTACATATTTTTTTCTTTTGTCAGTTACATCTAAGGAAGTTTGGCATGCTAAACAATGGAATCATGTGCTTGAGTCTCAGCTTAATAGTCTTTCCTCTCAAAGAACTAAATATGCTTCTGTTAACACTGTGCATCTAATTGTTATTTCTTCTGGTATAAAGAATAAGCTCTGGAGCACTGCAATTCTTTTGAAGGATACATTACTTATCCCAAGAGTGTAGATTTTGTTTTACAATATATATTTGCCTTCTACATTTCTTCCTTTAAAATGTTTATTGCAAATGTTAATTTTAAACAGATGGGTTTTGTTTTGTGATGGAGAGGATCGAGTGTGCATTTAATAGATGCTGTGAACACTTCTCTTCGCAAGTCCATTTACTTTTGGGCCAAGTCCTGACATGATTATTTCCTCGCTGAAACATTCCCTTGTTTAGCTATTTGCTTGTTCTACCTTTCCATTTCTTCTGCATTTCCTCCCTGCTTGGTAAGCAAGGCAGCTGCCTTCATTCTGTTGGGCAAAAAGAGCTCTGCCAAAGAAACATTTGTTATCAAACTAGTAATTTATTTCCTTTTAATTTGTCACACTAAGTAAAATCTCTACTTTTATCCAGTCAACATTAGTTTCCATTATTAGCATTGTGTCTTTCAAACTTTGAATCATAATGGTTAGTCAAACTCTTATTTTGTCACCCATAATGTATATTAATTTGCTTTTAAAGTCATGAACATCTTTATTACATACTTTAGTTATAAAAGTAACATAGTCACATGAATTAAAATATGAACCGAAGGAAAATATAATGTATTTTCCCACAATCCACCACTTTAATGCAATCACTAATTTATTTATTTTCCCATGCATGTTTTCACATAGCTATAATAATGATGTCCATACAATTTAGTGTCTTATTTTGTAATTATTTAACATTTTATCAGAAGGCTTTTCCATGTTGTGACATAGTCTCTTCAACCTTCTTTTTTATAATCATCATTTCAGTGGCTATATATTATTCTATTCAGGGGCACTCTATAATTTATTTAAATAATCCCCTATTGGTGACCATATGAAATACATCTGGTATTTAAGTTTGATAAATGAGACTCTTAAGAGAATCTTTGTGCTTATAGCTTTTTACATATTTTGTTTAACTTAATGGGGGATTATTTATCTATTTATAGACTATCTATTAATTTGCCTAGATCTAAATCTAATAGAGTATATCTGTGTATATCTATTTATTATTGATTTACTACGATAGTTAAAATTTGAAACCCTAACATCAGGCAAGGGTACAGCCAATTAGTATATTAGGAAGAGATAATTTTTTACAATTTAAATATATTAATTAATTTACTCAAAATATCCTTTTTGAGCAGTATGTCAAGTACTATTCCTGACATATTAGGAAGGCAACAATGACCAAGGGAGACACCATCCCTGTCCAAATAAAGTTTTCCTTATTATGGGTGGTACAGACTAGTCTACAGAAGAGACAGTACTTTGATGGGGGACATAGATATTCTATAAAAACACATAGATGGGGCTCAACCTTCTAATTACAGAACCTTCTAGGGCCTCCTAGAAGAAGTAACTTTTAAATAAAGCGTAAAGAATAAACAACTAAAAAAAAAAAAAAAAAAAAAAAAAAAAAAAAAAAGAATAAAGAACTAGTCAGCAAAAATATCGGGTGGGATAGGGAAAGAGGGTAATGCACTTCAGGCGCTACTAATGGCATGTGAAAGTCCACAAAGCAAGGGAATGTGTGTGGTGAAAAAAGAAACTAAAAGAAAGCAGTGTGCCTGCAGAGGGGATCGTGTGTAGGAATATTTGAAGGTTTCTTTTGCATTTTGCTTAACATTCATCAACAATCAGATTTAAACCTTGACGTATCTGTTGAGCAGATAATTCAAGCTTCCTTTCCAACATAAGTCATCCTATCCTAATACCAAGCAAAGTATTAGAGGACCAGTTAAACTACACCCTTGCCAGCATCAGATGGTATCATTTAGGTTATTTTAATAGCAGGAGAATGTAAAAGATATTATTTATGTTTTAAGTATCATTTCAAGATCTATGGAGTGAGTTGAGGGAAACCCTCAAGGGAAGCTCTATTCAACAAGGTATCCCATAATTCTTTTCCTGAACACTGAAATTCCTATTGTTTCTCTCTTCTTTGGCTTCAAGCATTGAAAGCCCATGTTAATTTGTAAATTTGTTAGTGGAAAGGATCATGTATTCTATTCCTTTCGGCCATGAACACTTTATAATAAATTATCTTTTCATATTGATTAACAAAGAGCTGTGTCCTTAAAGAATGTGTCACAGTAGAGTTAAATTTTGATTGTGAATATTTCAATAAAAACAGTTCCTAATAAGGGTTTCTCTTTAGAAAAATGAAAACTTAAGTGTGGATCGTAGACTTGTAGAAGACTTGGAAAGCAGGAGTAGAGAGTGGAAAGAAGGTATTACCCCCAAACAATAATGAAATGGCTCCAAATCATACCCTATTCACAAATTTTCCTCGTCTGAGCCCTGTCCACAATAGCCATTCTAGGGGAAACTGGAAAGTACTTTTGAAATGTAACTTCTTATAAACATCAGATGTGAGACCTTTTTTGTTACATGGCCAATTTTTCAATGTATTATAGACTAGAAGAATCATGGTTTCCTTTATACTCTTTGGCTATTAGGTCATACATTAGTAGGCACAACCTGTATCTTAGGGAGTCATGAAGAGTTGAGCTAGGTGAGGAGGATAGTAATTAATGCAGTTGTTACCCCCAAAATTAGGTGGAGTAATTTAATTTTGATTTGGTTATAAAAATCATCATAACTAATATTTCCAGTCCTATCATATGACATTTGATAGTCACTGTTTAAGTAATTAAGCAGTAATTCACTGTTTAAGTACTGTGGCAGTCATTTTACTGTTAAATTCTGATTCTCCTCCTTCTGGGCATATGGTAGTTATCTTCATTCCCTGCCCTCCTTAAGGCTGTACTTGCTTTGGCCAATGGAATGGGAACAAAAGTGATGTGTGCCTTTTTCAGATGGGAGCAATAGCTGGTGGAAGATGGAATCAAACAGGCCTGATTTGAACCATATCCATAAAATAGCCATTGGGAAATGTGGAATTGTGAGAACTATTGGATGAAGAATGAACTTCTATAATCATAACAAGAAGAAAATGGACAATTACAAATCAGTCTTTTTCTAGCCACATGTCACCTGTTTTGTGGAAAAGCTAGTAACCCTCAAATTCTTCCAAAGTAGTCCTGAAAGTTTGAGGAAACTCTTCCTGTGCTCTGCAACCAAATCTTTTGGCTGCAATGTGCCATCTGTGATCTTCTCTTTTGCTCCAAATCACTATGGCAATGACAATGAACAAAGTAGTGGCTCTTTTAACAATGCACAGCCGAGGTATTTCTACCACAATACAGAAATTGCTGAGCCAAGATGGCAGTGCCCTAAGCCAATGACAATGGCACCTAAACCAAAGCTCTGACTGTTGCACTTAATACAAATGCCCCCTTACATTGTCATGTAAGCTTCTAGTATCAATATAGCAATGTCATATACGCTCAAAAATCTTATTTGTATTAGTTTTTATTCATTTTTTAAATTACAATCCTCTTTGTCTCTGAGCTCAAATATGAGATCATGGTGGCTAGACCACAGTTACAGACATAAATGAGGCTATGCTCAGAATCATCCTTACCCTCTGTCCTGGCAATGAGTACCCCAAATAAACCAATGCATCTAAAAGATTCCTTCTCTTCAGATAATTTCTCTTCTGGGAGTCTCCATAGGCCTTTTTGCACGTAATGATTTAATAGACGCAGTCTATCCATCCTCCACACTTGTCTTAGGGGGATCATTGGTTAGCCCCAAGTTGTGTACTCACCTACAAATACTTTTCAAGCTTGCTGAGTTTCTTTGATCATATTAACAAGAATGTTGCATATATAAGAAGATACTGAACTAGAATTGAATTAGAGTGAAATGGAGAAAAAGAAAATAATTACAATACCTGGACACTTTCCATTCTCCTACTTTGCTGTTCTCAGTTTGTTGGTTTCCATCCCTCTTGATGCAAGATAGCTGACACAGCCCCATACCTACCTCCTTCTTCAATCCTATTCAAAGCAGGAAGCCGAAGGAAAGGACAGGAAGCAGCTTTCTCTTTGCACACCTCTGTCCAAATCAAGGGGGAAAATCCTTGCCAGAAGCCCTCTGACATCTTGCTACTCAAATTGTGGTCCCCAGATGACAGCATGGTCCATCACCTAGGAATGTAAAATGCGGCATTCGAGCCCCTATCCTGATTACTGACTCAGATTCTGCATTTTAGCAAGATCCCCAGGTAATTCTCATACACAGTAAAGCTTGAGAAGCACTGCCCTTATAAACTTTTTCTAATGTCTTTTTAGCCAGAACTTGGTGACATAGCTATCCCCAGGTGGAAGGGAGGATGAGAAAGTAATCTTCGTTTTTTTAGCCTCTTTAGTGGGAAAGAGGAAAGGGAAAATGAGGTAGCGAATGACTGTTGGTGGAACAACTCCCAGGATCTGTCATAGTATTTCACTGGAGAAAGGGTGGTGCAGAACGCCATGCTCCCTGCTGTTCAGTGTTACCCACTGTGGCTCTCTGGGTTCATGTAACCTATGAAACCCGCCCAGAGAAGGAAGCACTGACCTCATCAGTAGTATTTTTAACAGCAGGTTGAGACTTTACCTGTGTGATTTTGGAATGGTTTCTTGTTTTTATAATCTTGAGCTTTAAGAGCACTGTCTAACCCCGGGGAATTCAAAGGAAAAATATTAAAGCTAGTATAATTGAAGGGAAGGTGAAAATTGTAAAATAGCAGGTTTCTTTTCTGCTCTGGTTGGTATGCAACATTTTTTCACTGAAAGTCGCAAATAAAATTTATTTTCATGTACATTTTTTTTCCTTGCTACACATTAGTTTTCTGGCCTTATTGAAAATTTGTTAAGAAAGTTGTTTATAAATATGAAATAACTGGCTTAGAGGTTTTTAGTTTAATTTTTTTAATGAGAATTATGTTGTTTCAATGTTGAGCCATTAATAAGCTAAGCCTTCTTAAGTATTTCATATAGTAAAATTCTAACAAGTTTTCCAATCATACAAAGTAATAACACAAGGATAAAATGGCATATAGAAAAAAATAATAAAGGAAAAATGTGGGGGACCTCTCAATCATGGGACAAGGACCTTGTAAACTCCAATTTAAGCCAACTTTGGTTTGACTTCCTGGTGATTATGTGATGATTTACCTGTGGTAGTATAGAAATAACAGATGTCCTTTTTTGTCTCAAAATACCTCTACATATTTGTTTGAAGCCTCCTAAATCAGTGATCTTTCCCACTGGTTGTTTAAAGGACATTTTGAGAGTGGGTTTGGGGCTACATTCCTATCCTTCCCAACCAAATCTTTATTTTGTTTAATTCTAGGGAAAATGTATGTTCCCAATGAACCCATCTTGCTATTGCCTTACCTGTTTGATATGATAGAATAAATTGGGTGTAACTCCAGAGAAACAGAAATCTTTGCAGAAAAAAAACAAAAACAAAAACAGAAGAATCTTCAGTATAGAGATGGCTGTTTGATTTTGGAAATGCTGCAGACACACTCAAGAGCGTGTCCTTAAATCCAAAGTACAAATGAGTCAGTGGTCGTGTACATACGAGCAAAGAGTTGGAGGTCAGGTCAGTCCTTACAACACTTGGCATGTTTTAGGTGCACATAGTTCTCATCAAGTTGGCTGAGAGGCCTCTACAGAGATCTCTTGGGAGACTGTGGTGCCCACTAAAACAACTGTGACTTTCCATAAAAATTTATGCCATGGATGCCAAAACAAACTTGTGAAAATTGTTCACTTTCAGGCAACCTGGAAAAAATCCTTAGGAAGGCTGAAGTCACCATTTAAAAGGCTCCCTATAAGAGCCAAGAGAAATGTACCTTTGATTTATTCGAATACAGGTTCTAGTAAATGGCAAATCCACAGTCAGCCAAATTTGCATTTCATACCTGGAGTCTGGATTTGGCTCAACCTAATCTGGCCAGTGAAAACACTGAGTCTCCTTGGTCCTTGCTCTCTGAGCTGCTAAATGGAGATTTCAGGAATGTGGTCAAACTAGATCTTAAATTTAAAGACTTGGTGATTAATTGGAGGTTTGGGGGAGGTCTTGTTTTCATTCCTTCAGATAGACCATATTCATTGAACCAAAAGGAAAATAATATTTTCAACAAAGCAAAACAGCAAGTTCGATTATGAAACTCAAGGAAATATTTTTTTTTCTTTTTTTTATTTGAATTTCAGATTCTCATCAAATGTGAGTTGTATCCAGTCTGCTTAGTAGTAAATCAGAATGTCACCACTTGACCTTGGCAAAGTTACCTGGTAATGAGGATGAAAGGTGTACGGAACAATTTGTGTCTGAATCACCAAGTTTTCCTTCAACAGGACAAATGTGTCATCTGTTTTGTCATGGCTGGTCTTGAGCAATAGAAGCTGTGGTGGCCATAGAGAGGGATGGGAAGGGCATCAACCTGCAGGTCAGAAGGGGATATTCACACATAAGTATACTTCTGTAAATGCATAGACTTCCTGGGAGAATGCACAAGAAACTGGTAACAGAGGTTGCTGCTGCAGTAGGTCCTGAAGTGGGAACCTGGTGAGTCTAGGGTGAGAAAAAAAGTTATTCTTTGTGTATACCCTTTTTTCATTTTTAAACTTTTCTGCATGTTTATATATATATATATGTATGTATATATATATATCCCATTCAAGAAAATGAATAATGATATCAAAAGACAGAGTGAGAAAGAATACATATGAGTATATATATATATACATATATATATATATATATGTGTGTGTGTGTCTGTGTGTGTGTGTGTGTGTGTGTATTTGACTCCACATTAAACTGTATGGATCATTTTCTCCCTCTAGACCTTAGAAACCTCTTTTCTAAAATGAAGTGGCCTAGAGTTTAGACTAGAGAAATAGCTAATATTTGTTAAATCAGGGACTCCACAATTATAGAAAATAAAAATTTTCATCTGAGTCTGATGTTGGAGAGATACAACATATATAGTTAATAATAACAATATGAACCAAAAGCCATATCTTACTAGCCATAAAGTTCAAAATTCATTGTTTGTATATTGAGCAGCTGCTCTGAGAAGGAACATTCGGGAAGTAAGAGGGGAAGAGAGAAGTTGCTTCTTATTGGGTGGAAGCTGCGATGGACAGGAGAGCAGGGTGGCTAGCGGCCCAAAGGACAATACGAAACAGGGCACATTCATGGGCAGAATGGCTTAAGACCATGTTCGTCTAACTGGGGTCATCGCTTCACAAAAGCCTCTGCCCGTCTTTGCTTTATCTGGAAACAAACTTCGGTGTGGCTGCCTTTGACCAGCCCAGTTGACCTTGTCTTAGCAGTTTCCTGTAACTGGGCTCTGTCCTCATACCTCAGTGTATGCACTTGCCCACAATTCAGACATCTCCTAACTTTATTCTCGCCCACTCTAGTTCCATTATAGCTTTCACTGGGGAAGACAGCTCAGTTCTCTGTCCTTGCACTTTCTCTAGCTGGCTTTTGAGTTGCAGAAGTGATTTCACCCTTAGTCACGTAAGACTGAATGTCTGCCGCCTAGTTTGGGGCAGATAATGTGGAAAAGAGACTAAGCTCCAAAGCCCATCAGGCAGGGCCTACATTCACATTTCAAAGGTTTCCTCACTTGGCTGTAGAAATATGACTAAGCTGCTTAAAATCTCCATGCCTGCTGCTTCATTTGTAATATAGTCCCTTAGTTATGTACCATGAATCTGGAAAGAACTGTTAACACAAGTTATTCTGGAAAGGCAGCATTCTCATTTGAACACTCGGAGAATCCAGAGCACAAGCCTCAACCATGGCACTATCGACATTTTGAACCAGATAATTCTTTGCTGTGGAGGGCTGTTGTTGTGCGTTGTAGAATGTTTAGCAGCATCCCTAGCCTGTACCCACTAGATGCCAGTAGCACTTCCCCAAACCCATATGTGACAACCAAAAATAACTTCAGACATTGCCAAATGTAATGTCTCTGAAGGTGGAGGGGGAAATCGCCACCGGTTGAAAACTACTGATTCAGAGGATGATCTTCCTATCAAATTTCATTTTGGTTCATACAGAGTCAGACTAGGGTGGGTATCTGGACAATATTATCTTTTTTCTGATGTTCCTTACCTTGTGCCTTCAATCCAGCTTCATTAGGCAGCTCTCTAGGGCGACAGGAACATGTTGCCCCAAGAGTTAAGGCTTTCAGAGTTTAGGGAGAGCTCCTACAAGGCAAACAAACTTGGTCTTGCTGATATTGACCAACTCTTAGGTAAAGCTTTCACATGTTATTACTGTAATCAAATTTCTATCTCAGCAAAGCTCTGTAGGAAATCAGGGAGTGAGGAAAGACAGAAAATTCCATAAAAAGGGAGAACTCAGTAGCAAACTGCCTGCCTCAAGAACTGGCAAACTACAAGAGTAATCTCTCCCCTTTCTTTCTTTCTAGGTCTCAGAATACAGCGCTCCCTGCCAACCAGCTGCCATCTCTCCCCACTGTCAGGCTGGTGACCAACAGCATCCACGTCAGGAACTGCAGGCTGTGACTTAGGTTTTGAACTCTTCTTGGATGGATATTTATATTTATCAGGTCTTGCAGTCAAGCCGAGGAATTTGTACTCTCAATGGGATGGTTAAGGGAGAAGAACATTTCTAATAGGTGGAAGGGTGACAGTGTTAGATGCATCAGAGTCATTTTGGGTGATGGGAACTGAGAAATACTCCAGGGTGAGTTGATCAGGATGGCACTCATGATGTTGTAAGATGATGCTTCAGTGAGAGAAGAGGATAGGAACCAGAAGATAGGCAAAGAGAATGTTTAAAATGAAGCGAGATATGAGGAGAATGGGGGCAGTGACTTAGACTCCTCTTTATGAAGAAGAGGGTGGGTGCACACAGCATATACAGATTGTTTTTAAGACAGAGGATACCTGAGACTCTGATCGTTGAGAGGAAGAAGCCAGTAGAATAGAAGAGGTGCTAGAGAGGAGGGACCAACCAAGGAAGCAAAATACCGGAGAAGAAACATCCCTCCCCTTGAGACTTGTGGAAAGAAGTAGAATAAGAGGAAATTCTTTTATAATTTACTGTTTTCAATTAAAAAGTTGAAATGCCCTTCATAAAATGCACATGAAAAGGTAAAATATGAGACTGTTATCAGCCAGGAACACTCTAATTTAAACCAGCTTTAGAAATCTGTGGGTAATAAACTAGTGATTAAATATTTATTAAACTTTTATTGTTCACATGCCCTAAGCGTTTGGACTTCTGCCAATACTCTGAAAAGAAAGACAAAATTATTTCAAAATGTTTACATGATATTAAATAGAAAACTTTGAGTATTAATCTGGACTTAACATCTTGTAACTTTTAGTCATCTTCAACCAAGCTGGTCACTATTATCTCTTATAACGAAAAAGGTGTGTGCCCAATTAAGTGGTTGAATATTGACTAAGCACCTACGATTTACAAGTACTGTGTTCAGTCCTGGTTTAGTGGCTGTCAGAAAAAAGGTGGAGGAACAGGGTGGAGAGCTGTGCCAGGATGGCCTGGAGAGCCAGAACTGTGATGAGTGGTCCAGACGCACAACAAATATTTAAAGCCTAGAATCTCAGGCCCTCGAAACAGGAGGTTTTATAGCACAGTATATACAAAATATTTTATTATCAGTGGAGTAGTGGATATAATACTGAAGAAACATCCTCTGTCCGTAGGAAGGGAGACCAAAAGAAAGAAATTCTTCTCTTTGCCTTGACAATGTTTTCATCGGTGCCAAAGATAAAGCAAGGGAGTCCTTTGACAAACTTTTTATTGGAGTCTGAGTTTAAATCTGTGGCACATAAACAAATAACAATCTCCTCAGCTTAGACGCCTCCTCAGTTTAAAATAGACCAATAATATCTTCTTGCCTGAAGACAGTTGGCTGGACTGGATGCTATTTTTAAAGTCCACTTGAGCTCCAAGAGTTCTATTTCTATGATAAAACCACTCTGATGCATAGAAAATATAATGCATTTATTGTTCCTTTTCAAACAAATCCATTTTTCTCTTGAACACCGTTAGGGACAATTTACCGTGCTTTTTTGTTTTGGCAATTTAGGAAGGGTTTCCATGGTTTCTGTGGCCTCTTGCTCAGTTTTTCTGTGCATCAGCTTGATCATAAGACTATCTGAGGCCAACATTGTCAGCTCTTTGGATATATGTCTGCTGGGCATGCATTCCCCCTGGGGGCAGTAAAAATTGGTTTTGGGGGTGATGTAATCTTAGATAATACATTGGTTTGTAGGCCCCCAAAGGGCCACGATACATAAACAGATATAAGGTATATCTGTGGTAATTAAATTTCATGGTGATGGTGTGGGGGAGAATTAGAAAAAAAAATGTGAAAATACTTGGAAAGGGAGCAATAATAAAATAAATGGAGAAACACTGCCCTGGGCAAAGAGTCCTGAGGGAGGGTAGGGTTGTAAGATCTTTTGGGTAGGACTTTAACCCATCAAATACAACAGTTTTTTTTTTCTTTAAGTTTTAGAAGCCTATATTTAAAGTATATCTTCCCCCTTTCTTTCTAATCTACTACAGGACACATTTTGCAATGTTTTAAATTTAGACATTTTCAAATTTACTCTATGTAAAGACTCTTCTGGTGACAAAAGGCATATCTTGAAAAACGACTGTCTCTTTTGAGGTCAGACTCTTCTGTGTGGCGGTCTGGAAGAGAGGTCTTGCAGGAGGCAGTGGAAGGAGAGTCGTTGAGTACGCGAAAGACATACGTTTCAATCCCAGATTTGCTTTGGATGAGCCTTGCAATTAGGGGCAAGCCGAGTAAAGCCACGGAGCCCCTGTTTCCTCATTTGTAAAACAAGGCTGCTAATGCTTCCTGTGGCAGGGTTCTAAAGGATTTGAGACAACTGATGTCAGGTGGCTGGCGCTGGCTGTTTCTGAGTTAGGTGGTAAGGCAAGGGGTAGAAGAGGCCGATAACTGGGTAGAAGAGGCCAAGGTGCCCAGTGGACCTATTTTGCCAAATTCCGCAAACATCCTATTTGAGTTCCTGCTGCTGCTGTTAAAAAAAAAAAAAAAAAAAAAAAAAAATTCTTCCACCCAGAATGTAGCCCCTGCACAGTTTAAATAAATTCAAAAGGACTATCAGTAACTTTCAGAGTAAGATTTGGGCTTTTCATCAATGAAGAGACATCAGGACAATCAGAGATACCATCAAGGAGCAGCATTTCGCCTGCTCCATAAAATCACCATGATTTAGTCCTTTAATGAAAAAAGGGGCTTGTGCAGGCACAACAGCTGTGGTTTTATGAGGGGAAAATAAGCCAGAATTCCTTGTGGTGGGGCTGTTGCCACAAGGGGCCAGATCTGGATTATTGGTGGAGGCTGGCATATCCTACAGTGACACAAACATGATTGGAAGTCAAATAGCTTGAAATAACTTGCGATTGTTTTAGGGGAGAATAGCTCAAGCAATACCAAACCTGACTAGCTCTGTTTAACTAAGGGCTTCAGTGTTTTTTGATCTGAGGTTGAGCTGAGTGTCTGGAGTGGGAACGGAAGAAGGAATACCGTTATCTTTAAGCTTGCCCTGGTTGCTGGTTGCCCACTTAGCACATGTGAGCAGTTTAACTGTCACCATGAATAAAGGCTTTTTTTCCCCCAAGGTTATAAACAGAGATGCATAAATATTTTGGATCCATCAGCTTCCAAGTATTCTTCAGATGTTTTGAGTTCAACAAAACAGAATACACTGTGCTGAGTACATTCTCCCTTGCTTTTTGAGGATCATGTGTGATTTATAGGAAATGGAATCCATATGTTTCTGTTTCATTTACACTTAACTCATCAAAAGACTGTGTTGTAAAGTTATATGATGTCCAAGATGGCTTTTTGAGCTTGGTGTTTTTTTTTTAAATAAGCTGCTTAAAAGTTTTTGTTCCTTTAAAAGTTAGAGAGAGAGAGAGAGAGAGAGAAGAGAAAGATACCTAGGAAGGCCCGTTTTGCCAAGATGAAATAAATTTGAACACCAGGAAGTTCAATTTAAGCTGAAACTACAAACCAAAGAATTTCAAATGGGTCCAGAATTTGGAAGAAAACAAAGGTTCCTCTCCAGTCACTTTCCGAAGCATCTCGGATGAATGCAGAAAAGCAGCTGGCAACTCAGCAACCCCCATTAAAGGAAGAGAGGGCTGTGAATGCACCATTAGTGACCCAGCTAACACATGTGCCCACTGCTGGAAGAGCTGTTATTCTCAGGCCTCCTGAGAGCAGTCACTCTAGTCCAGATAAAGAACTTCTTGCCCTATTTTAGCAGGGAAATATCTGCTCTCCTGGTGTTTTCCCGGGGTTGTCCTGTCCTAGGCCAGCATTTCCTATTTGTTCTTCTGCCATCTGGCCCAAATAGCTGGCCACTAGACTGAATACTGTGTGTGCATTTGGGATGGTGTTTATTTATTGGACAATTTCTTTAGAGAAATATCTTGTTTAGCTCACAATAGGGCCAAAAAAGCATGCAGTTTGTATAAAGTAAGAAATATGTTAAGTAGGGACCCACAAGTTTGTAAGAAGCCAAATGTAAAACTAAGTTTTCTTTCGCCATCTCAATATTTAGTCACTCTCATAGCAGCTCTTTAATCATTTTAGACATGCTTTATCATCTATATATGGCATCTTATGAAACTTTTCAGGAGAAAAGCACCCAAATTAGAACTATTTAATGTGATAGTGTAATTGAGATAACTATAAATCTCTGTAGAGGACTTATCTGCTCATCTCTAGAACAATATATAGTGTTCAATGTGAAACTTCATTATCCAGTGAGGTCTTTTAGATTGTGTGGTCTGAAGTCATTTCAACAGAATTAATAGTCCTGTGAATTACTTATATATACCAATTCAGTTATCTGGGGGTGAGGGGCAGGATTTTGCAATCTTTTTTTTTTAATGTGCAGTTTATTTTTATTTATTTATTTATTGGCTGCGTTGGGTCTTTGTTGCTGCATGTGGGCTTTCTCTACTTGCAGCAAGAGGGGGCTACTCTTTGTTGCATTGCACAGGTTTCTCATTCTTGTGGCTTCTCTTGTTGCGGAGCACCGGCTCTAGGCGCGTGGGCTTCAGTAGTAGTGGCACGCAGCCTTCAGTAGTTGCGGCACACGGGC
Source organism: Eubalaena glacialis (assembly GCF_028564815.1). NCBI lineage: Eukaryota > Metazoa > Chordata > Mammalia > Artiodactyla > Balaenidae > Eubalaena > Eubalaena glacialis. Next base: position 101,258,144 of record NC_083719.1, read on the forward strand.
TCTAGACTGCAGGCTCAGTAGTTGTGGTGCATGGCCTTAGTTGCTCCGCTCCACATTTGGAATCTTCCCAGAACAGGGATCGAACCCATGTCCCCTACATTGGCAGGCGGATTCTTGTTTTTTTTTTTTTAACATCTTTATTGGAGTATAATTGCTTTACAATGTTGTGTTAGTTTCTGCTGTATAACAAAGTGAGTCAGCTATATGCATACATATATCCCCATATCCCCACCCTCTTGCGTCTCCGCCCACCCTCCATATCCCACCCCTCTAGGTGGTCACAAAGTACCGAGCTGATCTCCCTGTGCTGTGCAGCTGCTTCCCCCTAGCTATCTATTTTACATTTGGTAGTATATATATGTCAGTGTTATTCTCTCACTTCATCCCAGCTTACACTTCCCCCTCCCTGTGTCCTCAAGTCCATTCTCTACATCTGTGTCTTTATTCCTGTCCTGCCCCTAGGTTCATCAGAACCATTTTTTTTTTTTTTTAGATTCCATATATATGTGTTAGCATACGGTATTTGTTTTTCTCTTTCTGACTTACTTCACTCTATATGACAGTCCCTAGGTCGATCAACTTCACTAAAATTAACTCAATTTTGTTTCTTTTTATGGCTGAGTAATATTCCGTTGTATATATGTGCCACATCTTCTTTATCCATTCATCTGTCAATGGACACTTAGGTTGCTTCCATGTCCTGGCTACTGTAACTAGAGCTGCAAAGAACATTGCGGTGCATGTCTCTTTTTGAATTATGATTTCCCCAGGGTATATGCCCAGTAGTGGGATTGCTGGGTCATGTGGTAGTGCTATTTTTAGTTTTTTAAGGCACTCCATACTGTTCTCCATAGCGGCTATATCAGTTTACATTCCCACCACCAGTGCAAGAGGGTTCCCTTTTCTCCACACCCTCTCCAGCATTTATTGTTTCTAGATTTTTTGATGATGGCCATTCTGACTGGTGTGAGGGGATACCTCATTGTAGTTTTGATTTGCATTTCTCTAATGATTAGTGATTTTGAGCATCCTTTCATGTGTTTGTTGGCAATCTGTATATCTTCTTTGGAGAAATGTCCATTTAGGTCTTCTGCCCATTTGTGGATTGCATTGTTTGTTTTTTTGATATTGAGCTGCATGAGCTGCTTGTATATTTTGCATATTAATCCTTCTTTGTTTGCAAATACTTTCTCCCATTCTGAGGGTTGTCTTTTCGTCTTGTTTATGGTTTCCTTTGCTGTGCAAAAGCTTTTAAGTTTCATTAGGTCCCATTTGTTTATTTTTGTTTTTATTTCCATTACTCTAGGAGCTGGGTCAAAAAGAATCTTGCTGTGATTTATGTCATAGGTGTTCTGCCTATGTTTTCATCTAAGAGTTTTATAGTGTCTGGCCTTACATTTAGGTCTTTAATCCATTTTGAGTTTATTTTTGTGTACGGTGTTAGGAAGTTTTATCATTTCATTCTTTTACATGTAGCTGTCCAGTTTTCCCAGCACCACTTATTGAAGAGGCTGTCTTTTCTCCATTGTATACTCTTGCCTCCTTTATCAAAGATAAGGTGACCATATGTGCATGGGTTTATCTCTGGGCTTTCTATCCTGTTCCATTGATCTATATTTCTGTTTTTGTGCCAGTACCATGCTGTCTTGATTACTGTAGCTTTGCAGCATAGTCTCAAGTCTGGGAGCCTGATTCCTCCAGCTCCGTTTTTCTTTCTCAAGGTTGCTTTGGCTATTCAGGGTCTTTTGTGTTTCCATAAAAATTGTGCAATTTTTTGTTCTAGTTCTGTGAAAAAGCCATTGGTAGTTTGAGAGGGATTTCATTGAATCTGTAGATTGCTTTGGGTAGTATAGTCATTTTCACAATGTTGATTCTTCCAATCCAAGAACATGATATATCTCTCCATCTGTTTGTATCATCTTTTTTTTTTTTTTTTTAAATTATTTATTTATTTATTTATTTTTGGCTGTGTTGGGTCTTCGTTTCTGTGCGAGGGCTTTCTCTAGTTGCGGCGAGCAGGGGCCAATCTTCATCGCGGTGCGCGGGCCTCTCACTATCGTGGCCTCTCTTGTTGCGGAGCACAAGCTCCAGACGTGCAGGTTCAGTAGTTGTGGCTCACAGGCCCAGTTGCTCCGCGGCATGTGGGATCTTCCCAGACCAGGGCTCGAACCCGTGTCCCCTGCATTGGCAGGCAGACTCCCAACCACTGCGCCACCAGGGAAGCCCTGTTTGTATCATCTTTAATTTCTTTCATCAGTGTCTTATAGTTTTCTGCATACAGGTTTTTTGTCTCCTTAGGTAGGCTTATTCCTAGGTATTTTATTCTTTTTGTTGTAACGGTGAATGGGAGTGTTTCCTTAATTTCTCCGTCAGATTATTCATCATTACTGTATAGGCATGCAAGAGATTTCTGTGCATTAATTTATATCCTGCTAGTATACCAAATTCATTGATTAGCTTTAGTAGTTTTCTGGTAGCATCTTTAGGATTCTCTATGTATAGTATCATGTCATCTGCAAATAGTGACAGTTTTACTTCTTCTTTTCCAATTTGGATTCCTTTTTTTCTTTTTCTTCTCTGATTGCTGTGGCTAAAACTTCCAAAACTATGTTGAATAATAGTGGTGAGAGTGGGCAACATTGTCCTGTTCCTGATCTTAGAGGAAATGGTTTCAGTTTTTCACCATTGAGAACGATGTTGTCTGTGGGTTTGTCATATATGGCCTTTATTATGTTTAGGTAGGTTTCCTCTATGCCTACTTTCTGGAGAGTTTTTATCATAAATGGGTGTTGAATTTTGTTGAATGCTTTTTCTGCATCTACTGAGATGATCTTATGGTTTTTATTCTTCTGTTTGTTAATATGGTGAATCACACTGATTGATTTGCATATATGGAAGGATCCTTGCATTCCTGGGATAAACCCCACTTGATCATGGTGTATGATCCTCTTAATGTCCGTTGGATTCTGTTTGCTAGTATTTTTTTGAGGATTTTTGCATCTATGTTCATCAGAGATATTGGCCTATAGTTTTCTTTTTTTGTGACATCTTTGTCTGATTTGGTATCAGGGTAATAGTGGCCTCGGAGAATGAGTTTGGTAGTGCTCCTTTTTCTTCAATTTTTTTGGAAGAGTTTGAGAAGGATGGGTGTTAGCTCTTCTCTAAATATTTGTTAGAATTCACCTGTGAAGCCATCTGGTCCTGGGCTTTTGTTGTTGGAAGATTTTTAATCACAGTTTCAATTTCAGTGCTTTTGATTGATCTGTTCATATTTTCTATTTCTTCCTGGTTTCAGTCCCAGAAGGTTGTGCTTTTCTCAGAATTTGTCCATTTCTTCCAGGTTGTCCATTTTATTGCCATACAGTTGCTTGTAGTAATCTCTCATGATCTTTTGTATTTCTGCAGTGTCAGTTGTTACTTTTCCTTTTTCATTTCTAATTCTGTTGAATTGAGTCTTCCCCCTTTTTTTCTTGATGAGTCTGGTTAATGGTTTATCAATTTTATTTATCTTCTCAAAGAACCAGCTTTTAGTTTCGTGGATTTTTGCTATTGTTTCTTTCATTTCTTCTTCATTTATTTCTGATCTGATCTTTATGATTTCTTTCCTTCTGCTAACTTTAAGGTTTTCTTTTTTTCTTCTTTCTCTAATTGTTTTAGGTGTAAAGTTAGGTTGTTTATTTGAGATTTTTCTTGTTTCTTGCTGTAGGATCATATTGCTATAAACTTCCCTCTTAGAACAGCTTTTGCTGCATCCCATAGGTTTTGGGTCATCATGTTTTTATTGTCATTTGTTTCTAGGTATTTTTTGATTTCCTCTTTGATTTCTTCAGTGATCTCTTGGTTATTTAGCAGTGTATTGTTTAGCCTCCATGTGTTTGCATTTTTTGCAGTTTTTTTCCTGTAATTGATTTCTAATCTCACAGCGTTGTGGTCAGAAAAGATACTTGATATGATTTCAATTTTCTTAAATTTTCCAAGGTTTGTTTTTTGTGACCCAAGATATGGTCTATCCTGGAGACTATTCCATGAACACTTGAGGAGAAAGTGTATTCTGTTGTTTTTGGATAGAATGTCCTTTAAATATCAATTAAGTCCATCTTGTTTAATGTGTCATTTAAAGCTTGTGTTTCCTTATTTATTTTCATTTTGGATGATCTGTCCATTGGTGAAAGTGGGGTGTTAAAGTCCCATACTATGATTGTGTTATTGTCGATTTCCTCTTTTATGGCTGTTAACATCTGCCTTATGTATTGAAGTGCTCCGATGTTGGGTGCATAAATATTTACAATTGTTACATCTTCTTCTTGGATTGATCCCTTGATCATTGTGTAGTGTCCTTCTTTGTCTCTTGTAGTAGTCTTTATTTTAAAGTCTATTTTGTCTTATATGAGTATTGCTACTCCAGCTTTCTTTTGATTTCCATTTGCATGGAATACCTTTTTCCATCCCCTCACTTTCAGTCTGTATGTGTCCCTAAGTCTGAAGTGGGTCTCTTGGAGACAGCCTATATACAGGTATTGTTTTTGTAACCATTCAGCCAGTCTATGTCTTTTGGCTAGAGCATTTAATCCATTTGCATTTAAGGTAATTATCGATATGTATGTTCTTATTACCATTTTCTTAATTGTTTTGCATTTGTTTTTGTAGGTCTTTTCCTTCTTTTGTTTTTCCCGCCTAGTGAAGTTCCTTTAGCATTTGTTGTAGAACTGGTTTGGTGGTGTTGAATTCTCTTAGCTTTTGCTTGTCTTTAAAGGTTTTAATTTCTCCATCGAATCTGAATGAGATCCTTGCTGGGTAGAGTAATCTTGGTTGGAGGTTTTTCCCTCTCATCACTTTAAATATGTCCTGCCACTCCCTTCTGGCTTGCAGAGTTTCTGCTGATAGATCAGCTGTTAACTTTATGGGGATTCCCTTGTATGTTATTTGTTGCTTTTCCCTTGCTGCTTTTAATATTTTTCCTTTGTATTTAGTTTTTGATAGTTTGATTAATATGTGTCTCGGCATGTTTCTCTTTGGGTTTATCCTGCATGGTACTCTCAGCCCTTCCTGGACTTGACTGACTATTTCCTTTAGGGAAGTTTTCGACTATAATCTCTCCACATATTTTCTCAGACCCTTTCTTTTTCTCTTCTTCTTCTGGGACCCCTATAATTCGAATGTTGGTGCATTTAATGTTGTCACAGAGGTCTCTGAGACTGTCCTCAATTCTTTTCATTATTTTTTCTTTATTCTGGCAGGCCGATTCTTAACCACTGCACCACCAGGGAAGTCCAGGATTTTGGAATCTTGAAAGTTAGAGTTGTTTCCCCTAATTCCTAGCCCTAAAGAACATTTAATAAAATGTTTCTTAATTTCATCATCCAGTGCTAACTGCTGTTAACATTTTAATATATGTTCTTTCATCTCATGCATGTGGGCATGTACATGCATACACAGACACACACACGCACATTTTAATGAGATCATATTATTTATTCTGCTTTGTAGCTTCTCTTTTTCATTTAGAAATATATTATGGACTTTTTCCTATGTTAATAAACTTTTTTACCTCATCAGGTTTAATACTTACAGAATTTAAAAAATAATTTTTTTAGGATTGTACTATGATTAGCTTAATATCTCAGAGTCTTTTTAAATGTAGGGTTTTTAAAAATCTTTATTTTAGATACATTTTAAAATGTTGACCTTAGTTTTTAAAAATGTTTTCTATATTTTAAGACACATTAGAAAATAAACTAATTATCTTCTGCATCTTGCATTTCATTATATTTTGGACCAATGGACACTTTGAGAACCATGGAGAATATCCATCTCCCTCTTTTAGAAAAGGCCAAGCTCTCCTATATAGATGATACTTTTTAAAGACCCTAGGAAAAAATCAATAAGAGAATCAGTAATTTTTTTTCTTTCTTAGGAAAAAAAAAAGTGTTTCCACCCCATTCCATTGCCAAGAAGAGCCTTGTGACTTAAATTAATCTGCCTCCCTTTCTGTGATGTTTAGTCCACTGGTAAAACTCCCAGAGTCAACTTCAAAGAAAGTTGAGATCCATACCTATTTTGCTGTCTGTTTCTGAGTTTCTTCACCCCTTGTTTTGGAGTTTTCCAATCTGTTACTATAGAACTCAGTCCTGTCCCTTTTGTTGACAGGTTGCCAGGATACATCCTGGCAACAAAGGCTGGGGTTCCTGTTCCAGGCAGCCAGCCTCACATACTACATGAACTCTTGCAAGAGGGGATGTGAATCGTGGAGCTCCCAGCTACTCTGCTCCTGTTCCCACCAGCTCCCTCACTGAGGGGTTCAGCAGGCCATGACAAAAGCCAAAATAGAAAGATAAAGAACAAATATTACAAGGTGAGTCTCCCAGAAGGTGTTCTTTCTTGGTTGTCTGTCTCAAATCTTACCTTACAACTAGCAATAATAATCTTGATCTCTTCCACTTCCTTCTCACCACTATGTAGTAATATTTCCTTGCTATAGAAAAGGAATCCAAAGAAAAGTAACCAGTTCTTAAGTTAAAAAAACCTCAAATAATACTAAACAAATGAACAAATATCATTTTACTTCATTGGATGATTCTGACAATAATTGAACTACGGATTAAATGTTTTAATGGCTAAAAGAATCAAATTCCATTTAAAGGGATGATTTTTAAAATTTTCTTAAGTTGATAAAATATATTTTTAACATAAATTCAGAATTATATGTTTATAAGCCAGATTATCCATGAAAGAAAAGGGGTGATAAAGGCTATAGTTACTCAGTTGACTTGGTAGTTTTTTTTTAATTGAGATAAAATTCACATGCAGTGAAATGTAACTGATCTTAAGTTTAAATTCAAGTTCCTAAAAAACAATGAATTTGATATATATATATACAACCATGTAAACCATCACCTTAATCAAGACATAGGACATTTCTATCACTCAGAAAGATTCCTCACATCCCTTCCAGTCAGTCTCCCCTCCATAGGCAACCACTGTTGTGATTTCTATTACTAGAGAATAATTTGGCTGTTCATGAATTCTATATGAGTAGAATCATACAGTGTGTATTCTTGTATCTGACTTCATTGGCTCAGCAGAATGTTTTTGAGATTGTTCCTGTTGCTGTGTATATAAGTAGTTCAATTCCTTTTACAGGTGAGTATTAATGCAGTATAGAATTATTCCACATCTGTTTATCTATTTTCCTATTGATTGATATTTGGTTTGTTTCCAGTTTGGGTCTCCTATAACTAAAGCTGATCTAAACATTCTTGCACAAGTCTTTTGGTGGACATATGTTTTCATTTATCTTGGGTTCAGACCTAGGACTAAAACTGTTAGATGATAGGGTAGACATATGTTTAACTTTATAAGGAGCATGAAATGATATGTCACTGTGGTTATAATTTGCATTTCCTTCATGACTAATGAAGTTAAGCATTTTTACACGAGCTTGTTGGAGATTTGCATCTCTTTTTTGTTAAGTATCTATTCATATTACTTGCCCGTTTTAAATGTGTTTTTCTTTTTATATCATCTTTATTGATACATAATTCACATACAATAAAATGCACCCATTTTAAGTACACAGTCTGATGAGTTTTGACAAGTGATTACATCCATTTTACCACCAATGATAAAATATAAGAACATGTCCATTAACTTTGTATTTCATTCTCCACCCACCTACCCACCAAGTAATCACTGATCTACTTTCTGTCACAGGTTAGTTTTGCCTGTTTAGAATTTCATATAAATGAAATAATTCAGTATATTCTCTTTTGCATATTATTTCTTTTATTCAGTGTAATATTTTTGAAAGAGCTCTATGTCATTGTGTGTAATTTGTTCATTTTTATTGTGGAGTAATATTCTGTTGTATGAATATGCCATAATTGGTTTATCCATTTACCTGTTAATGTGTATTTATGTTGTTTCCAGTTTTTCACTGTTAAGAGCTGTTATGAACATTTGTTTTATATTCTATTTGTGGACATATATTTTCATTTCTCTAGGATAATTATTTAGGGACAGAATGTCCATGTCATTAGGTACGTATATATTTAACTTTATGAGAAATTGCCAAATGATTCTCCAGAGTGGTTGTAATGTTTCACATGCCCACCAGGCATATATGGGAGTTTTGGTCTTTTCACATCCTAACACTTGGCATTGGCAATTTTTAAAATTTTATCCATCCTAGTGTGTGTACAGTGGTATCTCTGTGGTTTTAATTTGCATTTTCCTGACGAACAACTAATGATATTTACTATTGTTTCATGAGCTTATTGATATTTTATACATTTTATGTTGTGAATAATCTATTCAAAGCTTTTGCCTGAATTAGGCAACCCACATTGGGTTGCTTGCCATATATGTGTCAAATATATGTATTGAAAACATTTCTTCCCAATCTGTGGCTTATCTTTTAATTCTCTTAATGGTATTTTTTAAAGAGTAGAAGTTTCTAATTTATACGATGTAAAATTTTAAATTATTTTTCTTTTATGTTTAGTGCTTTCTGTGTTTTGTCTAATAAATCTTTGAAAATATTGAGGTCATAAAGTATTTTCCTATACTTTCTTCTAGAAGCTTTATAGTTTTAATTATCATATGTAGTTCTATGATCCACCTCGAGTTAATTTTTGTGTTTGGTGACAGTAGATGGTTGATATTCATTTTTCCACTACATGAATCCAGTGGTTCCACCATCATTTGTTTAAAAGATCTTCCTCACTCTATTGAATTGTCTTGGCATCTTTGTCAAAAAAGAATTGATCACATATGTGAATCAGACATATTTCTGGACTCTATTCCGCTACATTAATCTATTTATTTGTCTTTATTGGCATCATTAATTTTTAATAAGCCAGCTCATCTTGGCTTGTATGTAATGAAACAAATATTCAAAACAGATACACAAGTTGAGTCCTTCCATGACTGCTTGCCAGTGGAGCCATGCACAAGAGTTTGAATCAGATTGGGCATTCTGTCTTGTATGTTGTCCAAATCTTTACCTAGGCAGTAATCTGATTTTAAGCGATTCTGTAATAAGCAAAAGCCAAAAATATACAGTTATAAATTTAATCAAGAATGATAATCCCAGTAAAAGGGATGCATTTTTCAAACCCATTTATACAGAATGTAGCTTGAACTTAATTTTCATTCGTTCAATAATTTATTGAGTGTCTACTGTATTCCAAACACTGTTCTAGACAAGGAAAGTGGGAGGAAGATATTTCTTTGTTCATAATTTCTGTAAGGAAACAATATTTATAATCTCTACTCTATTGCCTGTTTAACAGTGTATGTCTCACAATTACAGAGAAAAAAACCCCTATGCCTGATAAAATCAGCATCAGATTAAAAGTTTTTATGCATTCCTATGAATTGACAGAAAATTATCAGCACTCAAATGTTTAATAAGGAAAAACATTTCCTCAGTCTTTCCAAGTTTGCTATCACTGTCATATATATCCATTTCTTTTGTGCCTGAGAATGTAAGCTATCATTTCTGTCAGTTGCATTTTCCAACTTGTTTTAGAAATTGAATCTTATATATTATTTCTAAGAGAACTTTGTTCACAAACTGGACCTTAATATGGCTGTTTCTCTCTGGATCTATATAATTTAAATGAATATTATTTTATTCTAATATATTTTTTTAATTTTTAAATTTAATTTTATTTTTTTATACATCAGGTTCTTATTAGTCATCAATTTTATACACATCAGTGTATACATGTCAATTCCAATCACCCAATTCATCACACCACCATCCCCACACCCCATGGCTTTCCCCCCTTGGTGTCCATATGTTTGTTCTCTACATCTGTATCTCAACTTCTGCCCTGCAAACCGGTTCATCTGTACCTTTTTTCTAGGTTCCACACACATGCATTAATATACAATATTTGTTTTTCTCTTTCTGACTTACTTCACTCTGTATGACAGTCTCTAGATACATCCATGTCTCAATAAATGACCCAATTTCGCTCCTTTTTATGGCTGAGTAATATTCCATTGTATATATGTACCACAACTTCTTTACCCATTAGTCTGTCGATGGGCATTTTGGTTGCTTCCATGACCTGGCTATTATAAATAGTGCTGCAATGAACATTGGGGTGCATGTGTCTTTTTGAATTATGGTTTTCTCTGGGTATTTGCCCAGTAGTGGGATTGCTGGGTCATATGGTAATTCTATTTTTAGTTTTTTAAGGAACCTCCATACTGTTCTCCATAGTGGCTGTATCAATTTACATTCCCACCAACAGTGCAAGAGAGTTCCCTTTTCTCCACACCCTCTCCAGCATTTGTTGTTTGTAGATTTTCTGATGATGCCCATTCTAACTGGTGTGAGGTGATACCTCATTGTAGTTTTCATTTGCATTTCTCTAATAATTAGTGATGTTGAGCAGCTTTTCATGTTCTTCTTGGCCATCTGTAGGTCTTCTTTGGAGAAATGTCTATTTAGGTCTTCTGCCCATTTGTGCATTGGGTTGTTTGTTTCTTTAATATTGAGCTGAATGAGCTGTTTACATATTTTGGAGATTAATCCTTTGTCCGTTGATTCGTTTGCAAATATTTTCTCCCATTCTGAGGGTTGTCTTTTCGTCTTGTTTATGGTTTCCTTTGCTGTGCAAAAGCTTTTAAGTTTCATTAGGTCCCATTTGTTTATTTTTGTTTTTATTTCCATTTCTCTAGGAGGTGGGTCAAAAAGGATCTTGCTGTGATTTATGTCATAGAGTGTTCTTCCTATGTTTTCCTCTAAGAGTTTTATAGTGTCCGGTCTTACATTTAGGTCTCAAATCCATTTTGAGTTTATTGTTGTGTATGGTATTAGGGAGTGTTCTAATTTCATTCTTTTACATGTAGCTGTCCAGTTTTCCCAGCACCACTTATTGAAGAGACTGTCTTTTCTCCATTGTATATCCTTGCCTCCTTTGTCATAGGTTAGTTGACCATAGGTGCGTGGGTTTATCTCTGGGATTTCTATCTTGTTCCATTGATATATGTTTCTGTTTTTGTGCCAGTACCATATTGTCTTGATTACTGTAGCTTTGTAGTATAGTCTGAAGTCAGGGAGTCTGATTCCTCTTGCTCCGTATTTTTCCCTCAAGACTGCTTTGGCTATTCGGGGTCTTTTGTGTCTCCATACAAATTTTAAGATTTTTTGTTCTAGTTCTGTAAAAGATGCCATTGGTAATTTGATAGGGATTGCATTGAATCTGTAGATTGCTTTGGGTGGTATAGACATTTTCACAATATTGATTCTTCCAATCCAAAAACATGGTATATCTCTCCAACTGTTTGTATCATCTTTAATTTCTTTCCTCACAGTCTTATAGTTTTCTGCATACAGGTCTTCTGTCTTCCCAGGTAGGTTTATTCCTAGGTATTTTATTCTTTTTGTTGTAATGGTAAATGGAAGTGTTTCCTTAATTTCTCTTTCAGATTTTTCATCATTAGTGTATAGGAATGCAAGAGATTTCTGTGCATTAATTTTGTATCCTGCAACTTTACCAACTTCATTGATTAGCTCAAGTAGTTTTCTGGTGGCATTTTTAGGATTATCTATGTATAGTATCATGTCATCTGCAAGCAGTGACAGTTTTACTTCTTCTTTTCTGATTTGCATTCCTTTTATTTCTTTTTCCTCTCTGATTGCCGTGGCTAGGACTTCCAAAACTATGTTGAATAACAGTGGCAAGATTGGGCATTCTTGTCTTGTTCCTGATCTTAGAGGAAATGCTTTCAGTTTTTCACCATTGAGAATGATGTTTGCTGGGTTTGTCATATATGGCCTTTATTATGTTGAGGTAGGTTCCCTCTATGCCCACTTTCTGGAGAGTTTTTATCATAAATCGGTCTTAAATTTTGTCGAAAGCTTTTTCTGCATCTATTGAGATGATCATATGGTTTTTATTCTTCAATTTGTTAATATGGTGTATCACATTGATTGATTTGTGTATATTGAAGAATCCTTACATCCCTGGGATAAATCACACTTGATCATGCTGTATGATCCTTTTAATGTGCTGTTGGATTCTGTTTGCTAGTATTTTGTTGAGGATTTTTGCATCTATATTCATCAGTAATATTGGTCTGTAATTTTCTTTTTTTGTAGTATCTTTGTCTGGTTTTGGTATCAGGGTGATGGTGGCCTCATAGAATGAGTTTGGGAGTGTTCCTTCCTCTGCAATGTTTTGGAAGAGTTTGAGAAGGCTGGGTGTTAGCTCTTCTCTAAATGTTTGATAGAATTCACCTGTGAAGCCATCTGGTCCTGGGCTTTTGTTTGTTGGAAGATTTTTAATCACAGTTTCAATTTCAGCGCTTGTGATTGGTCTGTTCATATTTTCTATTTCTTCCTGGTTCAGTCTTGGAAGGTTATACCTTTCTAAGAATTTGTCCATTTCTTCCAGGTTATCCATTTTATTGGCATAGAGTTGCTTGTAGTAGTCTCTTATAATCCCTTGTATTTCTGCGGTGTCTGTTGTAACCTCTCCTTTTTCATTTCTAATTTTATTGACTTGAGTCCTCTCCCTTTTTTTCTTGATGAGTCTGGCTAATGGTTTATCAATTTTGTTTATATTTTCAAAGAACCAGCTTTTAGTTTTATTGTTCTTTGCTCTTGTTTTCTTTGTTTCTATTTCATTTATTTCTGCTCTGATCTTTATGATTTTTTTCCTTCTGCTAACTTTGGGTTTTGTTTCTTCTTCTTTCTCTAGTTCCTTTAGGTGTAAGGTTAGACTGTTTATTTGAGATTTTTATTGTTTCTTGAGGTAGGCTTGTATAGCTATAAACTTCCTTCTTAAAACTGCTTTTGCTGCATCCCATAGGTTTTGGATCATCGTATTTTCATTGTCATCTGTCTCTAGGTATTTTTTGATTTCCTCTTTGATTTCTTCAGTGATCTCTTGGTTATTTAGTAACGTATTGTTTAACATCCATGTGTTTGTGTTTTTTACATTTTTTTCCCTGTAATTGATTTCTAATCTCATAGCGTTGTGGTCAGAAAAGATGCTTGATATGATTTCAATTTTCTTAAATTTACTGAGGCTTGATTTGTGACCCAAGATGTGATCTATCCTAGAGAATCTTCCGTGCACACTTGAGAAGAAAGTGTAATCTGTTTTTGGATGGAATGTCCTATAAATATCAATTAAATCTATCTGGTCTATTATGTCATTTAAAGCTTCTGTTTCCTTATTTATTTTCATTTTGGATGATCTGTCCATTGGTGTAAGTGAGGTGTTAAAGGCCCCCACTATTACTGTGTTACTGTCTATTTGCTCTTTTATGTCTGTTAGTAGTTGCCTTATGTATCGAGGTGCTCCTATGTTGGGTGCATATATATTTATAATTGTTATATCTTTTCTTGGATTGATCCCTTGATCATTATGTAGTGTCCTTCCTTGTCTCTTGTAACATTTTTTATTTTAAAGTCTATTTTATCGGATATGAGTATTGCTACTCCAGCTTTCTTTTGATTTCAATGTGCATGGAATATCTTTTTCCATCCCCTCACTTTCAGTCTGTATGTGTCCCTAAGTCTGAAGTGGGTCTCTTGTACACAGCATATATATGGGTCTTGTTTTTGTATCCATTCAGCAAGCCTGTGTCTTTTGGTTGGAACATTTAATCCATTCATATTTAAGGTATGTTCCTATGACCATTTTCTTAATTGTTTTGTTTTTGTTTTTGTAGGTCCTTTTCTTCTCTTGTGTTTCCCAGTTAGGGAAGTTCCTTTAGCATTTGTTGTAGAGCTGGTTTGGTGGTGCTGAATTCTCTTATCTTTTGCTTGTCTGTAAAGCTTTTGATTTCTCCATCGAATCTGAATGAGATCCTTGCCGGGTAGAGTAATCTTGGTTGTAGATTCTTCCCTTTCATCACTTTAAATATATCATGCCACTCCCTTCTGGCTTGTAGAATTTCTGCTGAGAAATCAGCTGTTAACCTTATGGGAGTTCCCTTGTATGTTATTTGTCATTTTTCCCTTGCTGCTTTCAATAATTTTTCTTTGTCTTTAATTTTTGCCAATTTGATTACTACGTGTCTTGACGTGTTTCTCCTTGGGTTTTTCCTGTATGGGACTCGCTGTGCTTCCTGGACTTGGGTGGCTATTTCCTTTCCCATGTTAGGGAAGTTTTCGACTATAATCTCTCCAAATATTTTCTCGGGTCCTTTCTCTCTCTCTTCTCCTTCTGGGACCCCTATAATGCGAATGTTGTTGCGTTTAATGTTGTCCCAGAGGTCTCTTAGGCTGTCTTCATTTCTTTTCATGCTTTTTTCTTTATTCTGTTCTGCAGCAGTGAATTCCACCATTCTGTGTTCCAGGTCACTTATCCGTTCTTCTGCCTCAGTTATTCTGCTATTGTTTCCTTCTAGTGTAGTTTTCATTTCAGTTATTGTATTGTTCATCTCTGTTTGTTTGTTCTTTAATTCTTCTAGGTCTTTGTTAAACATTTCTTGCACCTTCTTGATCTTTGCCTCCATTCTTTTTCCGAGGCCCTGGATCATCTTCACTATCATTATTCTGAATTCTTTTTCTAGAAGGTTGCCTATCTCCACTTCATTTAGCTGTTTTTCTGAGGTTTTATCTTGTTCCTTCATCTGGTACATAGCCCTCTGCCTTTTCATCTTGTCTATCTTTCTGTGAATGTGGTTTTTCATCCACAGGCTGCAGGATTGTAGTTTTTCTTGCTTCTGCTGTCTGCCCTCTGGTGGATGAGGCTATCTAAGAGGCTTGTGTAGGTTTCCTGATCAATATTATTACTTTAAGCAATTTCCCCAAACTCTCTGCTGAATGAAACATTTTCAGGAGTATATGAAATTCAAGAAATAAGTTGTGAGTGGTGAAGAATGTAAATGATTCCAGAGCACCCTTCCTGAGGCAGCAGTGGAGATTCCCATGGAGTCTTAAAAACATAGAGAAAGCTTTTCTAAATATTACAGTATACAAATTCAGCAGGAGACACACACAGTATTGGGGGCAACAGGAAAGGAAAATGTAAAAGAGGCAAGTTGCTAACAGTTCAAAAGTGATGACAAACTGCAAGTAGAATTTCCACAGTGCAGTGCAACCAAACATTTATTTCAGAGAAGCCTCTACAAGGAGGCTAATGGAGTTCTCTGCAAACAAAATTTAGTAGGATTCTGGTTGCACTGTGTGCTATTTTGTAGATTCACATTGATTAATAATTGGATGTTTCACTGTTAAAATAAAATGGAGTCTCATTTGTATGCTCTAATTCAGGGGTTAGGAAACTTTTCCTATAAATGGCCTCATAGTAAATAATTTAGCCCTCGTAGGCAAAAGCAGTCAGGACAAATACATAAATGAACAAGCATGACTCTGTTCCAGTAAAACCTGATTTGCAAAAAGAGGTGGATGGCTGGCCAGGTTTGACCAGTGAGCCCTAGTTTGTCAACACTTGTTCTAATCTTCAAGGAATTCTGATAAAATATCTTCCAAAATTATACATTGACATTTAAAGAACTGTGATCTCGAAACTGTTCTTCCTCGGAGTGCTCGGTACTTTGGGAGGCTCTCTTCAGAAGAAATATGACTTCCAAGGAGAATTAAACTTTGAAAGTAATATGCATTCAGAATGCATGTGGTCAAGAAAGACAATATATGAATAAACTCAGCTCAAGAAAGCCTAACTCTCTCTGTGTTTCTCCTTCAGTTTTCTACCTAGTCATACAGCACCCGATACATGTGTCTACCTAATCATAAGGCTACATCTGGTGTGCTTGTCTAGCTCTGTTCTTGGGGGGAGATCTATGCCATAGATGCTCGTTGCTCATTACTTGATGAGCAGTCTTTACCATAATGTACAGAGCTTGGTCCAAGCCAATGACTGGATTCTCATTTCTCTTAGATTTGGTATACAGACAGTATTCCTTCAGTATCCTTGGGCGTTTGGATCCAGGACCTCCTGTGGGAACCAAAATTCATGGATGCTCAAGTCCCCTATACAAAATGGTGTAATATTTGCATATGACCTATGCACATCCTCCAGTATACTTTTAAATCCTCTCTAGATTACTTGTAATACCTAATACAAAGTAAATGCTATGTAAATAGTTGTAAATACAATGTAAATAATATGTAAATAGTTCCCAGTGTATGGCAAATTCAAGTTTTTTTTTTTTAACTTTCTGGACGTTTAAAAAATATTTTTGATCTGATGTTGGTTGATTCTGCAGATGCAAAACCCACAGATATGAGTGACTGACTATCGTTATGCTTCTAAATCTAGAATGATAATCCCTTTTTAAAAAATTATTGGAATATAGTTTATTTACAATGTTGTGTTAGTTTCAAGTGTACAGCAAAGTGATTCAGTTATTCATATACATATATTCATTCTTTTTCAGATTCTTTACCCATATAGGTTATTACAGAATATTGAGTAGAGTTCCCTGTGCTATACAGTAGGTCCTTGTTGGTTATCTATTTTATATATAGTAGGTGTATATGTTAATCCCAAACTCCTAGTTTATTCCTCACCCCACCCCAGCATTTCCCCTTTGGTAACCGTGAGTTTGTTTTCGAAATCTGGTAATCTGTTTCTGTTTTATAAATAAGTGCATTTGTATCATTTTTTAAAATTAGGTTCCACATATGAGTGATATATTTGTCTTTCTCTGTCTGACATACTTCACTTAGTATGATAATCTCTAGGTCCATCCATGTTGCTGCAAATGGCATTGTTTCATTCTTTTTTATGTCTGAGTAATATTCCATTATATATATGTACCACATTTGCTTTATCCATTCATCTGTCAATAGTCATTTAGGTTGCTTGCATGTCTTGACTATTGTAAATAGTGCTGCTATGAACACTGGCATGCACGTATCTTTTCAAAGCATGGTTTTCTCCAGATGTGTGCCCAGGGTTGGGATTGCTGTATCATATGGTAACTCTATTTTTAGTTTTTTAAGGAACCTGCATACTGTTCTCTATAGTGGTTGTACCAGTTTATATTCCCACCAATGGTATAGGTGGGGTCCCTTTTCTCCACACCCTCTCCAGCATTTATTGTTTGTAGATTTTTGATGATGGCCATTCTGACCAGGGTGAGGTTGTACCTCATTGTAGTTTTGATTTGCATTTCTCTGATAATTAGTGATGTTGAGCATCGTTTCATGTGTTTTTTGGCCATGGTATGTCTTCTTTGGAGAAATGTCTATTTAGATCTTCTGCCCATTTTTTGATTGGGTTGTTTGTTTTTTTGATATTGAGCTTCATGAGCTGTTTGTATATTTTGGAGATTAAACCCTTTCAGTCACTTTGTTTGCAAATATTTTCTCCCATTCTGTTGGTTGTCTTTTCATTTTGTTTATTATTTCCTTTGCTGTGCAAAAGCTTTTAATTCCATTAGGTCCCATTTGTTTATTTTTGTTTTTATTTTCATTACTCTAGAAGGTGGATCCAAAAAGATATTGCTGCAGATTACTAATCCCTTGAGTTAGTATTGTTAGGAATATTAAACAAGGGTTAGATGGTCAGATATTCCTAAGACTTGAGAAAATACCACAAAACTAGCTTTTAATCCTTTCTTTCCAAAAGTCCTTTTCTGTTTTTATTCATCTATTTAATTAATGAGCTTGATTCTTGTTTAAAAATTTAGTTTAAAATTAAGCTAATCTTACTCAGCACATTCAACATTCAACATATTTTGTCAGTGCCTACAACGTGCCTGGCACTGGACTAGGTGCTGGGCATCTAACTATGTAGAGAGCAAATGGGCCCCTAATGTTCATGGAGGTTACATCCAAGTGAAGGAAACGAGTACTACACAAGTAAACAAACAAACAAGGTAAAAACATACTGTAAGAGCTGTGAAGAAAATAAACAGCCTTGTCATAACTGTGCACATAACTGTGATAGTGGTGGTGGCAGTGGTACATGTGTGCATGTGTATGTTCATGTGTGTGCATGTGTGCACACATGTTTCTGTATGTTGCATGTGTGTCTACGTGTGTGTGTGTTTCTGTGTGTGTGTGTTTTAGGAAGAAACAAAGAAATTACTTGAGAAAGAGTAGTCAGGAAGGGTCTGTCTGTTTGAGTCAATGATATTTTAACAGAGATCTGGAAAATGAAATGAGAAAGCTATGCAAAGATGGGGAAGATTCTAGGCAGTGGCAAGAGCATGTGCAAAGCTCCTTTTCAGTCTCTCCCCTAACCTACCCCAGAGTGAGAACGAGTTTGGTTTATTTGAGGAACCAAAAGGTGAACACGGATGAAGCACAGTACAGGTGGGAGAGAGTAAAGGGAGACCAAAGCAGAGGCTTAGGGACACACCAGGTTTCAGAGGTTCAAGAGTTTGGATTTTATTTTGAGAATAGTGCAACAACCACGGAACATTTAGTCAGGGGAGGTATAGGATTTGTTTTATAACTTAAGTAGGTGAATATGACTGCTCTGAAAAAAGAAAGATTAGGCAGTGGGAGTGGTTATTCACCCACTATGCCTGAAACAGCATGTGGATGGCGAGGCACACCCATTCACCTGCGTGGCAGTAAACTTAGGAGGGCAGGCGAAACATCACAAGAAGTTTTCCAACATCACTGGAAGAATGGAGACAGGTGTGAAAGAATATGGGAAAGGAGAGGCATTAAGATGCAAAAAGCAAAAAAAAAAAACAGGAGAGGAGAAAGTGAGCAGAAAGAAAATATAAGAAGATGACTAGTGTAAAATAAAATGTTTACTTTTCTGTGAAATCATTAAAATGCACTTATACAGGGATAAAAAATACTAAATCTTTTTTTTAGAGTGTCTACTAGTCCCTTTTACCTTTTCTCTTGCTCTCCTCTCCCAACCCCACATCCCCCATGCAAGCCCACAAGAAGATCAAGAACTTAGTTGGAGAGCTGGGGCAAGGGAAGGCATCCTCATGATCATCTCACCTGCCTTCACTATCAGTATGACTTCTTCCAAGTCAAAAGATGTGGTCAAAGTTTATTTTAGTAAAATTACTGTGAAATGAACAAAGAATAAAGTGAAAAGTAGTGAGGATTGGAGATAGAAGAAATACACGGTTGGAGAAAGAGTCAGAATTCAATGTTTAGCCAACAATTGTCCTTATTAGTACCATCTGACCTAGTTACAATCCAGCATATCGTTACCAAATACATGCTAGACGGACTGGAATCCTGGCATGGATTCACTGCCAAATGAAGATTTTGACAATGATTGTCAGTCTCTTCTCTTGACCTAGAAGGAATATGGAGAGAAATGTGTAGAGGTGTGTGTGTGTGTGTGTGTGCGTGTGTGTGTATGCAGTTAGAAGCAGAGTGCTCACCAAAGTGATAATAAATATAACTAATAAGATTCCAGCCTCTCGCCAAGTGTATATATTCATTGAAAGGATGGAAATACATATAGTTTGTGAAAAATTATTTATATTGTGGCTCTTTTTAAAATCAGAAATGTGCAGTAAGTAATTAGTTTTTATATTATTTGAATCACTTCTCTCAAAAATACCAAATGATTGTGCAATATTAAAATAAGATAAATCTTGGACTGCTTTATCTGTTCAGTTCCAAGTGAACCATATTATATATGAAACACATAACATTTCAATCAACAAAAGTTAAAACCACATTTTCCTCTTCAGTTAGCCTATTTCCTATGTCAAATACCATGTCAAGTGGAGTTTAATAATTTTAACTATTGGGGTGGTTATGGGTAACAAGAAGTTTCCAAATAAACTTTTACACAGAGACTCTCAGGAAATGCTTACTGATAAGTAGTAGCACAGGAACACTGTTCTAGCTGTAATTACTGAAATGGACACTATCCATTGTGTGACTAAATAAAATAGGTTATGTTGTGATTCACCAACAGTTTAATAACATATAGTGTAACTGAATCTATTTCAATCTTAATTTTGTAACTGGAATTTTATAATTAATCAAGAGAGATAAAAATTTGTAGCCTAAAATTGTGTCATCCTTCCATATGATGTTTACAAGACAGATTTAAAATCTATACATCTTCAAATAGTGATTTCATAATGTCTTAAGATATTTCAGCTTATTCTATTTCTCCCATATAATTGTGGTGTTATAAGATTCTGGTATTCAAAAAATCAGAAAACTAGAAAAACTATGAACAAATAGTTACAACACTTAAATGGAAGCTTCAGAAGACAACTGTGAGAAAAGAACAGTGAACAGAAAAAGTGAAAACAAGAGATTTATAAAGCCCACTGAAAGTAAATGCAGACTTACTAAATGCATCTCATCTGCACCTTCCCACCCTGGGATCCAGAGTAATGAAATAATTCTGAAGACAGAGAGGAAGGAAAAGCCTTTTTAGTCACCTTAGCAGTTAATTGCCATATATGTCTTTTAGTGGAGTAGCCTTTGCAGATGGGACTTCTGGGTCTAAAAGGACAGGAAAGGTAAAGGAGGAGAATGAAAGGAAGAGGATGCTCACGATGACTCTTGTTGGTGTCCCATGGACCTTGGCTGATGGCATTCTCTGAAAAGTTCACCTGGAGGCTAGGATAACCACAAACTTTCACAGAAAAGCTACAAAGGAAAAGAGCTCTGCTAGACCCTAGGATTGGTCCATCTGTCCTATATGAAGATAGTAGAATCACATAATTCAAATAATGCCCCAGTAATAGTACAGTAGTTGCATCCATGAAGGAAAGACCAAGACCATCACTGAAACATTAGTATTATTGAGAATCTGATTGCTTTTTTTCAAAAAAGACTTCTTATTTTGATAAAAAGATATGCCTCTGTTTCTTTAAGTGACTAGAGTAGGATTCTTTTTATTTGTAGTGACACACAATCCTAACAGATACATACGTGAAGTAAACATACTGTAATAGCCTATTAACTCATAGATGGAAGGATTGGATTATTTGGAAATATCTCTAATGGTGGTCATGGTAATGGGAACTCAAAAATTATGTCCAAAATATCTGTTCCAGGCTCCACTGCCAGAGGCAGCATTCTGGGCTGAATGAATTATTAAATAATTCCAGCTCCAGCCAGGCCTTCTTAGTGGACTCAAGTGTACTTAGGGCATTTATTATAAGTATACATGTGCATGGAAACACAGGGGAATCAAACAGCCAGGCCTCAGGAAGCTCAAGAACTACCTGTTCCAGGGGAATTCCTAGCCAAAAAGTTGAGTGGACTCTTGTTCTCCAGGCCAAACACCAAAATAATTAATAGGTAATTTTTATAAAAGCTTCAGAATTCTAGAGGGGAATTCCTAGCCAAAAAGTTGAGTGGACTCTTGTTCTCCAGGCCAAACACCAAAATAATTAATAGGTAATTTTTATAAAAGCTTCAGAATTCTAGAGGGAAATCAAAGGAATTTTCAACCAAGTTCTTTTCATTTCTGCTGATTATTCAGTGTTAATAATCAGGTATTATCCCCATTGGCTTTTCAGCTCTATACTCATTGGCTCTCTTTCTTGAATTGTTTCAAAAGCCTGAGTAGAACTAGAGACCCCAACCTGCTTTCCTTTTTAGGAGAGGTGAAGAAAGAGCCCTATCCACAATCAAGCTCTGCAAGCCTGACCTGGTCACTGCTTTTCCACCTGTGAGGTGGCCTGCTTCCTCTTTTATATCTGACATTACAGACATTAGTAACATCTGAATATAATTTCTCATTTCTTATTTGGAACTTTGTGACAAGCTTCTTCCATTCTCTAATACAATTATCACAAATTTCCAGGAGTGCAGATATTCTCTAGAAATAGTGTAAGATATAAAGACTAAAGAACATTGTATGTCTTCTGCACCCAGGCAGCAGTGACAGCCCCTCATGGTTGCTCACCTGAGTGTTCCAACATTGGCCTGTTCCCATGCTCTACCCTGTTTCACCCACAGTCACTCCATCTCCTTCTTTTCTATCTTCTTTTTTTTTTAATTTTTAAAAATTGAAGTGTAGTTGATTTACAATGTTGTGTTAGTTTCAGGTGTACAGCAAGGTGATTTGTGTGTGTGTGTGTGTGTGTGTATATATATACACACATATATATATATACATATATATATATACACAAGTATATATATTCTTTTTCAGATACTTTTCCATTAGGTTATTACAAGATATTGAATATAGTTCTCCGTGATATGCAGTAGGTCCTTATTGTTTATCTATTTTGTATAGAGTAGTTTATATCTGTTAATCCCAAACTCCTAATTTACCCACCATCTCCCTCCCCAGCTTTCCTCTTTGGTAACCATAAGTTTGTTTTCTATGTCTGTGGGTCTATTTCTGTTTTGTAAATAAGTTCATTTGTATCATTTTTTTGTAGATTCCACATGCAAGTGATATCATATGATATTTGTCTTTGTCTGACTTACTTCACTTAGTATGATAATCTCTAGGTCCATCCATGTTGCTGCAAATGGCATTATTTCATTCTTTTTATAGCTGAGTAATATTCCATTGTATATATATTCCACATCTCCTTTTTTATTTTATTTTATTTTATTTTTTATTAATTTTTATTGGAGTATGGTTGCTTTACAATGTTGTGTTAGCCTCCACTGCACAACAAAATGAATCAGCCGTACACATACAGATATCCCCTCCCTTTTGGACTTCCCTCCGGTTTAGGTTACCACAGTGCATTAGGTAGAGTTCCCTGTGCTATACAGTATGTTCCCATCAGTTGTCTGTTTTATACATAGTATCAATAATGTATATGTGTCAATCCCAGTCTCCCAATTCCTCCCACCCCACCTCTTTCCCCCTTGGTATCCATCCAATTGTTCTCTACGTCTTTGTCTCTGTTTCTGCTTTGCAAATAAAATCATCTGTACCATTTTTCTAGATTCCACATATATGCATTATTATACACTATTAGCTTTTCTCTTTCTGACGTACTTCACTCTGTATGACACTCTCTAGGTCCATCCACATCTACATCTACCCAATGTAGATCCATTGGGTCTACAAATGACCCAATTTTGTTCCTTTTTATGGCTGAGTAATATTCCATTGTATATATGTACCACATCTTCTTTATCCTTATCCATTCATCTGTCTGTGGACATTTAGGTTGCTTCCATGTCTGGCTATTGTAAATAATGCTGCTATGATCACTGGGGTACACATATCTTTTCAAATTAGAGTTTTCTCTGGGTATATGCTCAGGAGTGGTATTGCAGGATCATATGGTAACTCTATTTTTATTTTTTTAGAGAACCTCCATACTGTTCTCCACAGTGGCTGCATCAATATACATTCCCACCAATGGTGTAGGAGGGTTCCCTTTTCTCCACACCCTCTTTAGCATTTATTATTTGTGCTCTTTTTGATGATGGCCATTCTTATTTGTGTGAGGTGATACCTCATTGTAGTTTTGATTTGCATTCCTCTAATAATTTGTGATGTTGAACATTTTTTCATGTGCCTTTTGGCCATCTGTGTAGGTCTTCTTTGGAGAAATATTTAGCTCTTCTACATAGTCTGTCTTCTTCTTAGTCATAAATTATTTGTTGTGATGTTTCATGCTGCTGTTCTTCAGCTTCACAACTCTTTCTCAGTGTCCTTTCTGCTTTAGCAACCATTGCTGTTATCTTTTCCAAGAGAGGAATTGTGATTGAACCAGTTCATCTGTTCATGTCCAGCCATGTCATAGACTACTGGTGAGCCTATGATGGATAGCCCTTGTCCAATGCCCAAGGTCTGACACAATCAGCTTGGGTTGGGGATCAGGAGTTGAATAATATGCTACAGTACATGACCACCCAGGGCCACCTATCCGGTGAGGGGGTGGGGCAGGTTTCCTTAGCAGAGGCTGAGTATGACAAGCACCATAATTATAATATTTCATACTGCTTTGATCTGATAATTTTAGAAAATGTACTCATATTTCCCATAATTTTTCAGTATTTTTTTTCCTTTTCAGGACTACAGGTCGGATTGTCTTTTAATGAAATATGAATAAAATGTTATTTGAATTAGCTGCAGAATGAAAACTTTGGAATTCATCAGAATATTTTTAAAAAGGAAGAATAATTTTAAAAATCTATAGTTAGTCTTCTAATTACATTTTTCAGCCTGCAGGATTATTTATGAAAATATGGGGCAGAAGACCTATTAGAACCATATAATAACAATTATGATATCATACTTACCACCTACCAGACAGTGTGCTAAGCATTTTATCTTACTTTTAATCCTCATAGTAACTCTGCAAGGTATTACCATCCTACCAAACATAAGGTGAAATTGAGGCACAGAGAGGTTACATATCCCGCGATTCTGTAGCTGATAGACATTTTGGAGCAAGTGTTTAAAATAGACCTGAGTTTATTGCAGAAGTACTTTAAAATGGAGATTAACAGAGTTTTACTGGGTTCTTGGTGTAAGCTACTTTTTCTGCTTTTACTTAGCAAATTAGACTGAACCAATGTATTTGAGAGCTTGCTTGAACTTGGACTCTATTTCCCAGATGTGTTAGTGAAATCTTGATTAAGATTTTAATGACCTGAACCCATGACACACAGAAAGAGGCATGGGAATTGATTTAGCATCCAAAGGGAAGATGCTGTTGTAAATAAACTCTTTCATTCTTGAAGCTCTGTCTAAATGCAGCAAAATTCTACAGCAGAAGTTCACTTTCTAGTCCAGAAGTATTTGTCAAGATTTTTAGCAAAAATGTTTAGACATATGTCAGCTACTAGTAACATAAGATGGGACATGGAGCTAACTGCCTGAAGCAACATTAAACAGGATTTCAGAATTGGAAGGAGCATACAAGTCTGGCTCTGTGTAGTATACATAGTCTCAAGAAGTTAGGTATAAATTGCATTTAATAAATCAGAGGGATCTATTTTCCTACTAAAAGTTTACTTGCAGAGTAAACTCTGCAATGGATCCTTTTAGGAAACCAAAGAACTTCCTTTGCCTAGTCTTTAAATGTTAAATGTTGATGTTCTCCAGATTTCCTCACTCATGATCTTTTTTCAGTTGTATGTTATATATAAGAAACTCTATAAAAGTTCCCCATTTCCTATAGGGAAATCAAAATTCTTGAGATTAGTTATAAGGCTTTCCATAATTTGTTCCCAGTATACCTTCCCAATTACTTATATAAGTTATTCACCATTCTTTTCCCTTTCTCACTTTACCTACTACCCACCTTACTGCCCATCTACACACACGCACACACACACAAAACCACTCACATCCATCTACAAACTCATATATACACATCCATTTACATACTCATATCCAATATCCATCTACACACTCACACCCACACACCCATATACATACACACTCACACTCTTCCACTCATACCTATTCACACCCTCCCAATCACTGACACCCATGTACATATACACATTCACTTACATCCATACACATACCACATCTAACAATTCATACATCTATCCATACACTCATATCACACCCATCCACTCACAGTCATGTACATACCCACACCTATCCACTCACCATCTACACACTCACATATACATACGCTCACACTCATACACATACATTCATATATATACCTGTAATCTCACCCATCTGCCTTCCCATTTGCTCAAAGTAATCCTTATGTCAAAGTGGCATATTCTGATTCCTACAATTCTAAATAAGAAATGACTCTACAAAATGGAAATGTGTTTTCAGCTCAGACTCGAAACTGGAAGTAACCCTTTCCACCCAGGAAGGGTTTAAACATCCACCTCCAATTGTTAGAGAAGGTTGACTGAGGTCCTGAGGACAGAGTCAAAATGAGAGAAGGAAAATATTATGCATGCAGCACTTTGACAAGAAATAGAGTCAGTTAACCAAGAGCAGAGTGTATTAAAGTCAAGTTTCTGAAGATAATAGTTAATAAAGACTCTACCAGTTGTAAATATGCAGATACAGAAACAAAGAATACAGTCAAAGAGGACAGGGGAGAGCAAGCTTGAAGTGTGTACAGGAAAGACACATAGACCACACAGAGGAGAATGCAAAATCGGAAGGATTATTTCTTCAGTCACACTGGTTGAGGATTCTCACAAGAGCTAGAGAGAGATACTGGAACCCATTCTATAATGTTATGTGAATATTTATGTTTTCGTTACTATAGAGTAAATTGAATTATAATTCTCATTGTAGAGGGCTGACTGGGGCTTCTCAGCAAGGCCCCTGGGATGGAGTCACTGTGGTGGGGTTTCCAATGGAGATTAGAGCTGGGTGACCCTGAGCTGACTATTAAGATTCTAGGTCACAAGGGGGCCAAAACTAGTTGAGCAACATCTTTGCAGAAGGCTCCATTCACAATGCTGATCTCTTTCTTTTGGGGTCTTCTATTACTGCCTTAGCAAAATACCATAAAATAAGCAGCTTAAAAGAACCCCAATCCATTATCTTATCATTCTGTAAGTCAGAAGTCCAACATGGGTGTCCTGGGGTAAAATCAAGGTGTCAGCAGACTGTGTCCCTTTTCGAAGACCCTGTGTTTGTTTCCTTGTCCTTCCCAGCTTCTAGAGCCACCCACATTGCTTGCACACAGCCTCTTCCCTCCACTTCTTTTAAAGTCAGCAATGACTACTTGAATCCCTTTTTCCTTCAGTTGTCCCATCTCTTTCACTAGATGGGGGAAAGTTTCTCTACTTTTGAGAACTCATGTGATTAGATTGGTCCCGTCACGTCTCATCCTGCTTTCTCCAGAATATAATGGAGTTGAAATATAAGACACACTTTTCTAGTGGTGAGCTGGTCTGTGTCTTCAGAGCAAATTAGCAGTGAGGTCAACCACAGGATGCCGTGTTCTTCACTCCCTTGCAGATGGCACCTTGTCCTTAATGTGCTGGGTTGTCCTTCTAGACTTAAAGTGGAGACAGACAGACAATGGGAACAATGAAACAAAGAGAAAGAGAGCACAGGCAGTGGGAGAAAAGAAGCCTGCTGAAAACACAAGAAACAGTAAAAAACAGCATTCACAGAATTGATTTTAAATTGAATTCTTCCAATCAAATGTTCCAATCTTTCCGATCCTAGGTGTGACTTAAAATACACAGAGATCTTCCTTTTGTTTATTAAAGGAAAAGAGAACAAAGCAGTTGATAGTCTCACTGACTTCCTTGCTATTTGATACTTATTGGGCATGGGGTGGAAGGAGGTTTTCAGTAAACTTTAAACCACAAAAAATTTAAACTACAAACTAAGAACGTTTGCAAATAAAGAGCTGTCACCACATTTTATGTTTGGCCTGGGCTCTGGGGACGTGGAGAATGAACAAGTTTCTCCTAGACACCAAGAGACTCCTTTTAGTGGTTTTCTCCAGCAGGGGATAGCCTTTGTAAGATTTCCTGAGCAATGAGAGGTTGTAGTGGAGGATTCTAACCATCGACAAGTTCAAACCATCTGGCCTGTGAAAGAGTTCCTTGTTCACAAAGTTCAGAGATGTTGAATGAATGACAATAGCTTTTTAACGACTTATTTACATAGGAGGATGAGAGATGTGGGGAGAAGAGCAACAGAAAGCCCCTGTTCAGGAACAGCCTTCAGCTGGTGGGCGTACCCAAACGACCGAGACTCCAGGGTCACCACCAGAGAAGATATGCTAAACGTATCAGGAAATAAGAGGCACATTCATTTACACAAAGCAGAAACCCAGCCTTGCCTTATGGGCTCCACCCTGGTTTTGACTTTCTTCCCAGGGACTTTCCTCAGAAACAGCTTTGCGTAGAGAGAGCATTATTAACAAAGGGTGTTGATGTCTTTAACGAATGGTAATGATGATCAGTTTAAGTGTTAACCAGGCTTTGGGAGGCACCGACCTCCTGGAGGTGGGTAGAGCTAAGGCACAACTTTGAGGCTCTTGTAGGACAAGTGGATGATGTGGTTAAAAAAGGTTCCTTCAGAATACAGTGAGGCCCATCTGTCTTATGCCAATCTATCTTGGCCAAGAAGATCCCATCAAGGGCAGCTATATTCTTCATTGTGTTTGTTTCAGCCTGGAGGCACTAGTCTAGTAACTGCACTTCTGACACTAATACTCTGTGGCATGGAAGTCTTTGCCAAAGATATTGCACTGAGTTAGCTCTCTGAGACAGTAAATCAAGAGTGTGAAGACGGTGGGAACTCTGTGCAAGCATATCACATGATGGGAACTGGTAAACAATGAATCTATTTGTAATTCTTTTTAAAATTTAATACTGAAACAAGGGTATCTGTAGTTTTTTCCCCCATTATTTTTGATCATAATACATCAAATTTAGACACTTAATGGATATTGGATATCTCATTCTTTATGAGAAGGAATTACTGTACTGTGCTGTTCTTATACATTTTCAGTTTAAACTAACATAGATGATACTTGAGAAAATGGTCAGCTTGGCAGAAAGAAAAAGTTCACTGAATTCTATAATCCCTGCAAGGAAGAATAAGTCTCTTAGGAAGTATTTCCAGCCCAAATCTTGGAAATGTAACAATAGTCTATATTATTAATAGCCTATTTATGGTTCTTTTTATTGACTGGTTCTTTCTTAATCTAATAACTTAAGATATCCAACATTCCTCATCTGGGAAATCATTTAATGGTAAATCAAAGGCCACTGACTAAAGCAGAAGAGTAGCTCTTATTATACCAATGGATAACTAAATAATTATGGGAATGCTTCCAAAAAGTTCAGATGGTTTCCAAAACACATTTCTTGCCTGTTTGTGTTTTTCTTTTTCCTTTCTTTCTTTCTTCCTTTTTTTTTTTTTTTCCTTCTATCATCTCTCCTGTGGCTGATCTAAACACAGGCTGCTTGATTATTTTTTTCTTTCTGAAATTAGGTTCATCATTTCCTATGACCCTTTAATAATGTACAAAAATTCCTTCTCAGGTCACTGGTTCTTTTCTTTTTTGCCTTGGATATTTCCCTCCTTCCTTGAACCAAGTATTTCATCCTGACTCAACTCTCATTAGGAAGTTTCCCTTCTGAATTTTTACCAATAAGTACGTCATGTTTTTAGTAGTTATCTCCCATAGAAAAGACTTCAACTGGGTTCTCAGTTTTCCGAGGGCAAGTGCTCCTTATAGTGATTTTCAAATATTTAACTGAGGGGAAAAATGGAGGAAAAGGGCATTTTAAAGCTAGAATCACAAAAGGTCACAAACTCAAATGAGTTTGAGAATCAAGCATGAATTGTGAATTGAACAAGGGACTGATGAGAAACTTTGCAAGAGTGAAGATTGGCTGTCCGATCTATAGGTTCAGCCCTTACTCAATATCCCAGCTTATGTTCGATGTTGCCACGTTGGAAGATGGGCTCTAGGCCTGATCTTCCAATTTTTCAAAAGAAACCAAAAATCTCAATTTTGTGTGACATCTCTCAATTTTAAAATAATGGCAACTAATTCAAACATTTTTAACTCTATGCAGGCCAAAAGGGGCATATCTATGAGCCAAGTCTGGCTTATGAAACATTTCTTTAAAGTCTTGAAAAAGAGCTATTGGAATAGAGTTATTTTATTGGAATCGAACTATCCCAGATGTCAGAAAATATGGCATGTAGATTTGTTTGTTATTCAGTGGCCTGACTCTCCCAGTTTTTTGTCTATCCTTTGAATTTCTATACTTTATAGGCCTCTAATGCGACTATCCTGGTGGTTTCCATAACCAGTTCTCCATCACTCCAAATGTCAATATTACAATTACACAGTCATACCTGTGTGACATTTATGACTCTTGAGTACTCTGTGATTTGGATACTCAATATAGAGTGAAAATTACAGGCTCGGTCTAATAATAGCTTTCATAGGGTGATATTATGAGCCTTAACATAAAATGCCCTTGCAGAAGGCTCTACTTGGAAGCATAAAGAGTGCATTTCTCCCATTTTTGGTTTTCATAGCTTTCCTAACACCATAGACTATTATGTCTACACCTGACAATTAGATGGAATAAAAGTGAAAGAACTTATATCTTGGTTTAAAATTCTTCACAGTGAAGGAGAGACAAGGAAGGGGAAATTTTTCATTAGCTATTCAAAATCAGCCTGGGAATGTCAGTATGGACACCCAGATTCCCTAGAAGTCATGCCTCAGGCTAAATAGCTTTTCTGAAAGTGTTTCCATTTTTTACCTTTCAAACACTGCTCCTGTCTTTCCCAAGCCCTACCACCTCCAGTTCCCAGTTGCTCTTTTGTCCACGCATATCAGAATTACTGAGGACTGCAAATGCCACTGGCCCAGGAGCTACCCAGAAGGGAGTACAGAGAACCAACCAGGGTGACTGGACCAGCTCCCCTCAACACTTCCTGGTCATCTCTGATCTATGAATGGGATTGCCTTACTCTGACTCCCTTTGTGGCTGCGGTGGCCTTATGGCTGGGTAGTCAGTACAGGAAGAGTATCATATAAAATTAAGAAGAATATGAATATGCCTAAAATGGCAGGTTTCCCCTTATGATATAATTCAGTTGATCACAATGGAAGAGCAACATTTTCTAGCTCTTGAAGGCTAGTGATGGTGTAAACATTATAAAGATATGTTTTCAGTGGTCTGAACGAGTTGAGGGTTGAATATTAAGCATCATATTATTTTCTAAGATGCTATGAAATAATTCATTTGAGTTTATTGCAATAGTAAGGTAATATGCAGCTTGAATATCACAGATTTTTATTGCTTATATTCTGAGAGTGGCTGTATCAGTCAAGAGACAGAAACCATACCAGTTATTTAAACAGAGAGAATATAAAGAGTTGTTAACCAGGAATGAAGTTGTTACCTAGGTAACTAGCAGAGTAAAAAGAGAGAACTATTGTATAAGGGCGGTGGCAGCTACCATTCCTAGGGCTGAAGGATCAGAGGGAAGAGGTTTGAATTATTACGACTTAGCAACTTCGAAGAAGCACCCTATGGAGCTGAAAATCCGATTTCCAAAGAGGAAGAACAGACTGGCTGATGGCGCTGTCTGCTGGGGGAGGGGAAATCAATCTGATTTGCAAACGTTGCAAAAACTGTAAACTGGTTTCAGCTACTGCTACAGGAAAGAACTGCTTTTGCTGAGATAAAGAAGTATTGCTGGGGTGGTATTCACAAGAACCAAAAACAGGCAGAAAACCCTTTAAAAAGGCACAAGTCTTCTCTCTCCTCTAACCTCACATTTTCCCCCCATTACCAGTATTGGTAAATCGTAATGCAAGGCTGGCTGGCAAAGCAGAAATGGGGTGTGCAGAGTCTCAGTGCCAGCACCGCAAAGATGGATATAGGAAAGAGAGTATGGAATACAGAGACAATGCATTAATAACTGGCACAACGATGATGCCTCCTAGCTCTTTCAAACTCTCATGGGAAAAAAAAATAGGATTCTATCCTTCTGAAGCAAAATGTCAATTAATTTTTTTTCTTAAAAAAAAAAAAAATTCCGGAAAAGGAAATATTGTGAATCAGTTCCTTAAGAACCATTGGTTCAGTATGTAAAGTGTCAAGCTTTTTTATTTCTGATTTTTAGGAAAAAGTGTATATTTAATAAGTCAATTTTACCTCATAAAACCTCTCCGTTTTTTTCCTCATCAAAAAAAGGTCCTGAAATTTGAAATGTCACTATTAGATTCATTTTGTGCCTAGATAATGACAACTATTAAACTATAACTCAGTGTTAGGTTTTCGCGTGAGTAAAAGACTCTTAAAAATTGGCTAAAATACAAATAAACATTTATTTCTCTTATGTAAATAAGGCCCAAGGAAGGCACTCCAGAGCTTCTATTGATGGCTCTAATATTATCAGGGACCGAAGTTCATCAACATCTCTACTCTGTCATGTCAAGGGTTACACGAATGTAATCTGGCCCAAGATGGCTGCTAGAGCTCCAGCCATCAGTTATCAGTATGAAGGAAGGGCAGAGGAGCAGGTTGTGTCCCCTACTTTTCAATAAGAGTTTTTACAAGTGCCACATAATATTTCCACTAGCTACAAAGAAACCTGTAGACTTTTGGCTGGGAAATCATGTGCCCAGCTAGAAAGTGGGGCTCTGTTAACTTGAGAGAATTTGCACAGAGTAACTATTGGTAGGGAACTAGCTGTCTCTGCCAGACTCTGGGAGGGATATTACCTCATCGATCATAATTCTTGGTGTAAAAGAGTCTATTAGCTCTTTTCTGAAAGCAAGATTTCATTGGTAAGGAAGACTGGAGTGTATATGAGGGTACCAGGCAGGGGAGGCTACTGAATGGGGTGGATGGAGGATATTGAAGACAAACCTCCTCTATTTTATAATTTTACTCAGAGCCAGCATAAGTCCCAACTCCACCTTTCTTATTTATTCATTTGTCCATTTAAAGAATTTGGATTCTATACTAACAGAGAAAAGGTCATGTATCACATGTTTATTTTGTTTCAAAGAGCTAAATTATTTTTCAAAAGACTTCATCACACTTCTGCTTGTGTTCTTTCCCCTCTCTTTTAGAGAAACACCTCCTAATGCTAAGATAGGTTTTGGATTTTCATGGTTATTATATTCATCTTTGTGAGTTTGTCTCTCCCTTCCCATGAACACCAAAGGGCATGGAAAAATGGCATCATATTGATAAAACGCCTTCCAAGACATTCTTTAAACAGTCTATTTGCAAATATGGTCAAAATGAATAATTCAGGCCAGTTGGAGTGAACATTTCTCCATGGATGCTTGGGGTGAAACTGGCTGGCTTTGCAAAGTGGTTCTCTTTATAAACTAGCAACATTGCTTTACGATGTATCTGGGTGACAGGCCAAATTCTTAAGTGATTTAAGTATATGTATTTAGTATTTTCCAGCACTCTCACTTTTAGAACTAACTTATAGGATAGAGCAGCTGACTATGCTGTGCCTTGTCACATTGCCTTAGCAGAATCACTGGCAGAAACATCATAAATTTCTCCAGTTCCCCCAAATTTCACTCGCTTCTAGCTACCTCATCTTCCATACATTGATCCATTTAACCACAATAAGACAATTTTCAGGAGGACACTGGAGGAAGAAAGAGGATGATTAAAAAAGAAAAGATGAAGATTCAATAGGAATTTTATGATGCTTTGTCATTTTTGCTGCAGAGAAAATATTTGTAGTGCACAAGCACCTGCATGCATAAAGGTCCATCCCTAATCAAAATAGTGACAGGGCTGCAAACTGAATGCCATCTGACCTCTTTGGGAAGCCTTCACTTTCACCCTGCAGCCAATTCCCCTCACCCACCACCTGCAGCTAGTAGTATAGACTTTTATTAAGGATATTGGTGAGATCAGGAAAGGATTATGTATTGCACACCACACAGAGAAAAACTTCATCTAGAAAACCATTCACAGCAAAATAAAATGAACCCTATCACTTAAGGAAAAATGCTGTCTTCAGTAACCTCAGTTTCTCACCTGCTTTTTCCATCTTGGAGATTTCTCTTCTTCTGTGCCCTATTCCCCTCCTCCCTTTCACCTCTTCCTTCTTCTAAAAGGGAGCATAAAAGCAGGTGAGAGCTTAGTTACCTTCCCATGGGGCATATGAATCGTACATTAAAACAGGGATAAAAAACTTAGGAGAAGAAGCTCTGCCGGTGGAATTTTAGGCAGAATGAATAATGGAAAGAGTCGAGCATTGGAGCCAAAGAGAGCTGGAATTGATTCCCAGTTCTGTCATTTAGAAATTGACTGTCTTGGGCAAGTTACTTGTCTTTTCTGAGTCACAGTTTCTTCATTTGTAAAAAGAAAATAATAATACCTGCCTCATAATCTTTTGAGAATTAAATGAAATTATGTAAATGAAAATTAGTACAATATCTGATGCATAGTTGGCACTCAATAAATATTAGTTCTCTTACTTTATGATTAGGGAGATGGAGGAGGTGTTGGGGCAAGTCATGGGGCTTTCTCAGAATTCTCATCTCCAGGGAGCAGTGTGGGGAAGGGGGAAGACTGCAAGCAAGTTTAGGGAAGTAAGCTCATTTGATCGCATTGATTTTTCCAATCTGTCTCCTTAAGTACTTTTACTGTCTGCAACTTCCTGGTATCAAGGACAATGGGAAACTGAACCAGGAGATCCTTGGTGAACAAGAAGTCAGAACCAAAAAAACAGAGTGGTTTGGAGGATTATTTCAGTCATGTGCTGTTTAAAACCTGATGAAATAATTTTACTGGATTCTTTGTGTTCTCTAGAGCCATTTTCTCTTTGGATGGTGATGATCAAGTGATAAATTTTGTTTCTTCAAGCTTCATTTTCTGTGTTGGTCATTCTGTTTGGGGCCAACACATTCTTTTGTCACATGTGTTAACATCACTGTCTTAGGATCTGTCAAAATGAAGAATAACTTCCTTTTCTGTGCCAGACCTGATTTGATAGCCTTAATTGCAAAGATTTAGACCTTTCTTGGCACCAAAATATGGGAACTGGGTGCATATCTCACAGCTCTTTTTGTCCCTTATCAACTGCAATGCCCAAACAGTGTTTTGATATTACCAGCACGGCTGTCCTTGCTGTGCCTGAAGCCGTGTCTGCTGTGGTCTGCAGGGTCCAGCCTCAGAGCAGGTGTTGCTCCCTCCGTGAAGAGGAGCCTCTAATCCAGAGTGAGGTCATCCTTCAGGAAATGAAAAAGGTCCTAAGACTTTTGAAAATTATCTTTCTTGAGCTAGATTGTAGACCTGGGATAAAACTGACTCATGCCTTTACCCGAGGTAAAAACTCCTTTGGCTTCTGACCATAATGAGATCTTATCAGCCCTTTCTTCTGGTTTAATAAAATTGTTGGCCATGTTTTTTACAAAAGGTATTTTGAAGATGATAGATAATATCTATACGGAGATATATCTATATAAAACAAGAACGTGAACACAATAGCTATAAAAAGAGCATCAAGTGAAGTCTGAGCATCTTCATCCCAGGAAAGATGTACAGATATACTACCAGGAAGAGTATAGCCCTGGGTTGCATCCTTGGCTTGACAGTTATGACCACAATTTAATAATACTCCAGTGCCATGATGAAGAAGAGTGGATACCTGGTAGGTTACAAGAAGTTTACCTCTCTCTGATGGTTTCCCTGATAATCCTCCTATTCACTATTGAATTACTTCTTCTGCCGGTTCTTAACCCTAGGCCCATGGACACTCAAACATTCTAGCATAGTACTATAGCTCAAGTAAAAGATAAATCACAACTAAAAATATTTGATAAATTATTTCAATAAAATTCGTTTCACTTGTACTAGTAAGAATTTTATTTTTTGCTTTTAAAATTATTATTCTGGGAAGAGGTCCCTGGGCTTCAAAGAACTGACAAAGGATTCCATGGCACTAAAAAGAATCCCTAAGGTAGTGGAAGGAGGTCTTTTTACATGATCTGCAGTTTCATTAATTTAATTTTCAGAGGCCTTGGTTCTCTCCTCCATGATCTCACCACCATGCCTCTTGGTTTGTGCCATATATGTCTGTGATGTGCTATTAATGTCCATCTTCCTTTGGGCAGAACACTACTTTCAACACAGTAACAGTGCAATTCATAATGGAAATTTTTTTCGTATTTATTTCAACATTTACTGAACAAATCCTAAGTGCTAGTTACTATGCTAGCCAAAGAGGATACTAGGTCAAAAAAAAAAAAAAAAAATCACGGTTCTTTATCAACTTAAAATCTAAGTGTGTGTGTGTGTGTGTGTGTGTGTGTGTGTGTGTGTGTTTGTATGTAATAACTTCTTGACTTATACTTCCCCTGCAGATCTTGGAGGCATCTGAGGTTTCATGGGGACTTTCCAGCATTCCAGACTGCTGCCCTGCAATGAAGCTCTGAGTCACTGTCTTTGGGTCTAAGGTACTGGCTACAATGTGGAACCCCAGAACAGCCAACCTGACTAACCTTCACTCTAAGCAGAAGCCCAAAATATGTCTGGCCTGAAATCAGAGCAAGCACTCGAGAAAGACTTCTTTGTTAATGGAAAGAGGAAAGGAGAAAAGGGTTTCCAACACGTTGCAACAGTCTTTCCACCTTTCTGAAGAGCCCACCTTCCTTATAAACCAAGCTGTTCTATCTAGTGCATCCCATTCTAGCTTTTTGCCAGAAATAGAGCATGTCAATCCTGGTGAAAAAATAAAGACGAACCCTCAGAAAAATAGACCTGGAACTGTAATACTCCTAAAACGGTCCAGTAGGAGGATTATGTCGGAAAGTCAGCCCAGCCCCCCTGTGATCCCATCTCGCAGGCCCGGGTTCCAGGTGTGCTATATTTGTGGCCGAGAATTTGGGTCCCAATCGCTTGGCATTCACGAGCCCCAGTGCTTGGAGAAGTGGCGTACTGAAAACAGCAAGTTGCCCAAGCACCTGAGGAGGCCAGAACCTTCCAAACCACTGCCTCTCAGTGGAAGTGGATCCTACAATCTTCAGGCAGCATTCCAGAGTTCCCAGGCTCAGCTGCTGCCCTGTGAATCCTGTGGCCGCAAGTTCTTGCCAGATCGGCTTCTTGTTCATCAGAGAAGCTGCAAGCCGAAGGGTGAGGGGCCCAGGGCACCAAACCCCAACAGTTCTGATAATCTTGCTGCTCTCAAGAAAGCTTCTGGTGGCATCCCAACCCGACCAAGGGCTCTCATCTGCTACGTTTGTGGTAGGGAATTTGGCACTCTGTCTCTTCCTATACATCAGCCCAAATGCCTGGAAAAGTGGAAAATAGAAAATGACCGGCTCCCCAGGGAGTTCTGCCAGCCACTACCGCGGAAGCCTCAGCCCCTTCCAACTGGACAGTCCAACCAAGAGGGGCCGAGTCAAGCTCAGCTCGTACCCTGCCCAAATTGTAGCCGTACCTTTGCCCCTGACAGCCTTCTGGTACACCAGAGAAGTTGTACAGCTCAACCTAGTGGGCCAAAAGTTCAGGATTTGACATTATGGAGTAAAGGTGGCCTCAAAGAGTCCACTAATTCCAAGCAGCAAAGGAACATGGCAGTACCCACTGTGACTGATAAGGTAATTCGTGCCACATGATACGCACTGGGTGGGTCTAGAGGGTACATTCTGCCTCCAGGGGAATGAGAGAAAAATGTCCCCAGAATCAGCTCCCTCAGCTCCTAGGATGGTTTCTTTCAATGCCTTATTTCTGCCTCAGTGCAGCCTAAGTTGACCCCCTGTCAGACTCCAGGGCTATATCTCTGTTGGCAAAGTAGATATAAAAACACCCTTGCCTGGTGGATTCATAGTCCTCTTCCATTCTGCTGCCTAAAAGAGAGATGGACATCTTTCTTCCTTGATCCCTCATACCAATAATCCTTGGGAGAGACTGTTATTTGAAAATGAGTCAGTAATGCTGTGTCTACATTACAGAGATATAATTCCCATTCCAACAGCCAATATTTATTACTGGTTTATTTTAGTCATCTACCTTAGGAATTCATTTTTGGCAATGCTGGTTATACTGAGTTTATCGTACTAAAATAAAATCTGTGTCAGAAACCCCAAATGACTTTAGCAGTAATTAAACACTGGAGCACTTGCAGAAATAAACATGCTCTAAAATGCAGCATGTTTTCTTTTAACACTTATATGGTTGTAGTATCTGGGGAATTAACCCCAGTGCAGACCCAAAGCCAACTAGGTGTGTTCATGGATCTAGGAAGTGCTCAGTTTCCGCTGCTTCTCTGTACCCTGTGTTTGGGTCAGACACCAGGCCATGACTTGGGCAGTTGTAAATAAGCATGGCCCCAGGGATCCCCAACCTGTATGGGGAAATGTTGTTGGGCCTTCACCTGAAATTTCATCATCAACCAGGACTGGG
Organism: Eubalaena glacialis; assembly: GCF_028564815.1. Classification (NCBI taxonomy): domain Eukaryota; kingdom Metazoa; phylum Chordata; class Mammalia; order Artiodactyla; family Balaenidae; genus Eubalaena; species Eubalaena glacialis. The sequence continues at coordinate 101,295,840 of NC_083719.1, forward strand.
GAAGGATGCAAGATAGGGTGTGGTCCATGTGTTTTGTCCTTCCATGAAGCCAGGGAAGTGGTCGTGCTGCCATGTGTCACACCTTACAGAACATCAAGTCATGAGAAATAGGGGGTGGTCAAAGTCTTTTCTCAGTGACTTGCTACTTGAAATGTCCCACCTGCAGGGTTCTTTAAACGAACTATTCTCAGGAAACTAATGTTACCCAAGCTATTGCAAAAATTAAACCAGAGGGATTGGGGGATGGGTAGCCATACTTCATTTTTTTACCCAATTTTTCTTTGTTACTTCTTTTATTGCATTACTTTGGCAAATGTCGGGTACTTTTTCCTAACTTCTATGTTTAAAATGAAATCTTTGAATGAGATCTTTCACTTACTGGTTTAGAAGTTTCCAAGACAGTGATCCTAAAGCTGAAGAGTCAGACTAACGGGCATTATTTTCCGATGAACTTGAAAAAGAACAGCTAGTTTCTTTGCCGAATGAAAACCCAAACTCGTGAGTGTGGCATGGGCTTCAGGCTGGTCTCATAAACATGAACTGTTTTTCTCATCTTCTGGCTGTTGCTTTTCTTTCAAAACGTGTGGGGTCTGGATTCAGTGAGCAAAAGAATCCATGTCTTAGAGCCACAAATCTGAAACTCCGTTAGTATTCTGACTTTCAGCCCTGTTTCCTGATTGTATGCATTTGCTTTAAATGTTCTCATTGCAGATCTCAAGATAGGAAAGAGTGGGGTCAGAATTCTTGTGCTTGTTGCTGTAACACGTACTTTGTGCTCCCAAGAGTGGAGCCAGCAGGCTGAGCATAGCATGTTCTCACTCAGTCACGACTGCTGAGAGAGGCTGGCCTGGGCCCCCGGCTTCACAAGAGGACACCCCTGACTCACTCAGTCATCTGGAGGGGAGAATGTCAGGAGGAGAGGCCAGTGAGGGCTGTCGGTGACTTGCGCTTTTAGATCAGAGTAGAGGGAGTCCTTTGGAACAGGGGCATCTAGAGGACATGGCTCTGTCAGAGTATGACCAACTCTGCTCCCGACCTGAAAAGGTGCGTGTCAGTGAGAAACTGGCACCCACTGCCGTCAGATGTGTGCTGGCCCTTTTGGGGACCACACAGGCTTTAGTGGAGGGCATAGAAATGTCATCCAACATAGGGTCCCTTTAGCTGCCAGATTTGGAGCAAGCTTGGGTTCATTAAAATGGAGGAAACTCCTAGTCTTCTGAGAGGCATAAGATCTCTTGAACCAACAGACTTTATCCCTTCCCTTGAAAAGACATTTGCCACTGCATTGTGCTTTCAGCAGAAAGCCTCTCCTGGGTAGTGTAGTTTTCTCTTTTGGTTGCATTTTGACCCTATCTATTGCTGTTTTTCTATCTTTGTATCATTTAAGATTTAGATAGTGCAGTGAATCATTCATTTCCATAAAGATCACTGCCTTGTGCATTATTAGATTTCAGAATTTCATCTGCCTGTGGCGGCCAGCTTTTGGCTGACTGTGAGACACACGCATTGTTTTTTCAATTCAGATGTTCGCTTCCTCTCATGTCAATCAGAACAATTTCCCTCTAGAATCCTTGATCTGACTTCAGATTAGAATCAGCGATCTTGCCCAATGTTCTCAGGGGGCTCAATCTTGTAGTGAACTCAGGTGAGAAAAATATTTTCAGAATCATGATCACAGAACTTGGAAACAACTCATTGCAGTTGGGCAACAATGACTGTTTCGCTGGCAGAGTGGATTACCCTCCGCTCGGAATGTTCCTCCTACATAGATTGGCTCAGTTCTCTGATGACACAGATGCTCCTGTTATCCTTCAATCAAATCTAAACAAACAAACGCTGCTAAGACGATCCTCCTCCAAGTCGTCGATGGGCATTCTGTGCCAGCTCTGCTTTGCCCTCTCACCACTGAATGGACTTGAATTGTTCCTTTGCTTCTCATCCAAAATGCAGGGCTGAATTCACTCTCTCTGATCTCACAATGAAGTTGTGAAGGATCCCAAGCAGCATGTAAGAGGAATAAAACCCTTGATGCAGATTTTTATTTACAAGGACCTAGAGTTGGTCATACAGGGTGAAGTAAGTCAGAAAGAGAAAAACAAATACCGTATGCTAACACATATATATGGAATCTAAACAAACAAAAAAAAATTGTTCTGAAGAACCTAGGGGCAGGACAGGAATGAAGATGCAGATGTAGAGAATGGACTTGAGGACACGGGGAGGGGGAAGGGTAAGCTGGGGTGAAGTGAGAGAGTGGCATGGACATATATACACTACCAAATGTAAAATAGATAGCTAGTGGGAAGCAGCCGCATAGCACAGGGAGATCAGCTCGGTGCTTTGTGACCACCTAGAGGGGTGGGAGAGGGAGGGTGGGAGGGAGACGCAAGAGGGAGGAGATATATGTATACGTATAGCTGATTCACTTTGTTATACAGCAGCAACTAACACACCATTGTAAAGCAATTATACTCAAATAAAGATTTTTAAAAATAAAAAATAAATAAAAGGTGTGACTGCCTGAGGTGTTGCTCTCCCATTACATGGTGTCAGAGCAACATCAAACTCCCCTTTTTGCCTCTAAAAGAAGGAAAGCCTGAACAAGCAATATCCAATTTAGCAAGATTTTAAAAGTAGTGTTAATTCCAGGTGAAATTTGATGCATAATATGGAAAACTATAGATTATCATTTTAAATTTTAATATTGCATTTATTTAATGCAACCCTTTGATGTCTGTTTTAGCAAGCAATGGTCTACATAATGCTAGAAGTATACAAGAATAGAGGCCACTATTACCTCTTATTTTAATATGAGTGAATACATTTTAATATTTGCATTTAATATTTGGGAAAAAATTTCCCTTTTCTATAAGCTGATAGTATTTCATTCTTTGACTTAAGGTCTTTCTGGCTAATTGGAACACAGATTGGCAGAGTTAATTAAATATAACTACAACCTAAAATGAAGCGTTTGTTTAATTACCTTTTATTAGTTACATAATGCTTAGGGTTATTTTCTTAGTATTTTTCTGGTAACATGTGAAACACTGTTTCTAAAAACCCTATACTATATTACAAAACAGGCATTATTTTTCTCTAGGGAATGTCTTTTTTTTTTTTTTTTTAAATAAAAGATTGTCTCTCTGAATGTAGTTTTAAGCTACCTTTGGCATCCTTGATGCTCAGGTTTGAGCTAAAATCCCATCAGACACATCTCTAGCATCAGGTGCTGCCATCTGGTGTTTTCTTTTAATGTAATGTCTTCTACACTCAAAAATATTATTGCCTTTCTCTTTGTGTTACCTTCATATTTGAGAACATGCCCTTATAATACAAACTCAAATTATTTAGGGCTACAGTTATATATTTGATTTAATATCATCAATGCTGTTCCATAGCTAAATATCTCATTCTCTAAAGGCAAACCTCTCAGTGGGAAGGTCACAATCAGAAAGACTCAGAAGGGCAGGATGGATGTTCTCACATTGTCAAATGTTGTGTGTGTGTGTGTGTGTGTGTGTCTATTAGGTAAAAAGTATTTGGAGTTTATTAGGAGGCATGGAATAAAGGGAAGTAACTTTTATTAACTATCTTTATGATCAGTACTTCATATACATGTTCTCACTTTAATCCTCATAATATTACTATATGACAGATATTACCTCCCTACTTTCCAGGTGGGGAAACTGAGATTAAGCAACTAGCCCAAAGTCACACAGTGGGCTTGGTAGTGGTGTCAGAGCCAGATCTGTCTAATTCCAAAGAACAATACCTTTTTATGTCACTAAAGAGAGAGGCATATGTGTGGTACAAAAAGGGTATGGCTATGCTGCCAGGCTTATAAGTGTTAATTAAGCAGGACAAAGAGGACAGAAGTTTGTTCATTCAATAAATATTTATTGTTAGGCATTGGACTAAGTACTAAATATAGAGTCATAAAAAAGGTAGACACAGGGCTTCCTTGGTGGCACAGTGGTTGAGAATCTGCCTGCCAATGCAGGGGACACGGGTTTGAGCCCTGTTCTGGGAAGATCCCACATGCCGCGGAGCAACTAAGCCCGTGAGCCACAATTACTGAGCCTGCGCGTCTGGAGCCTGTGCTCCGCAACAAGAGAGGCCGCGATAGTGAGAGGCCCGCGCACCGTGATGAAGAGTGGCCCCCACTTGCCGCAACTAGAGAAAGCCCTCGCACAGAAACGAAGACCTAACACAGCCATAAATAAATAAATAAAATTAAAAAAAAAAAAAGTAAACACAGTTCTTGATCTCCTGGAGTTTTTAGTCTTTGGAGGAAATGATAGGAAATAAATAAAAATAAATATAAAAATTCAAATTGTAATGTGACAGTGTCTAATGGTGGGAGGTGGACATTTAGGTTCTTGGTTAGAGACAACCTCGTGATATTTCAGCTGAGACATGAAAGGTATGAAAGCATTAGCCAATAGTCAGGATGTGAGGGGATGGGAACGACAGGAGGAGGAGACATGCTGGCTAAAGGTAGCATGTATGAAGGCCTTGAGGTAAGAAAGATCTTAAAATGGAACTAAAAAGTCTACCTATGGCCAGAGTGTGATGAAGGGAGGGGACAGGCACACAAGCTAAAGCTGTGGAAACAGCACAGTTTCCGCCGGCTGCCCAGTGGACATGGGGACATCAGTTATTTGGCTATTGCAGGAATACAGGCGAAAGCAGATGAAAGCTTGGCCTAGGGTGTTGGTAGCAGAGATGGAGATAAGGTATAATGGGCGGAACCTGGTAATAGTTGGGATGTGGAGGAGTAAGGAAGGGGGTCAAGGATGACTCTAAGATTTCTAGCTTGAGCAACTGCACTGGTTGTGTCACTTTCTAAAATGGGAAAAACTTGAGAAACGGGTAGGCTCTTGGGGATAAAGACCAATTGTTTCATTCTGGACATACCAAATTCAAAATGCTTGTGAGATATCTAAGTAGGCAAGTCAGGCTGAATATATAAGTCTGGATCTCAAAAGAGGAATTGGGCTGGGATATACATTTGTGCATTGTTAATATATATTTAAAGTCATCAGAATGAGTATAGGGATAGAAAAATCAACCCAGGGCTGAGCCCTGAAGCATTACAGTATTTAGGGGTTAGAGGAGAAAGAGCTGGAGAATGAGTGACTGGAAATGCTGGAGGAACGACTTGAGAGTGTGGTGCCCTGAAAGTTGTGACAGGAGAAAATGTGAAGAATAAAGGTGTGGAAAACAGTACGCAGTGCACAGAGGTAGGATGAAGGATGGAGTAGGATGAAGGCCAAAAAATCTATTTGATTTGGCAACGTGGATTTAGTTTGACAAACTTGGAGAGAACACATTCAGAGTCGTGACGGGGGTTGCAGACTGTATGGATGATAAAGATAGGAGGTGTTTTGAGAAGTTTGGCTTAGAGACTAGAAGACAAATAATGGGTAGGCTAGAAATAGAGATTTTAGGTTAAGAGAGGTTCCCTTAGAAGATGGGAGCTTGTAGACTACATTTGAATATTCTGGATAGTGATCCAGTAGAGAGCAGGAGAGGTGATAAGAGCAAATGTAAAACGTGGAGGAGAAATGGGCACCAAGGTGGGATCCCAGCCTGTGCAAAGGGAGAAGATTAACAAGAGGGGACATTTCTCCATTTCAGGCGGAAACTGTGCTGTTTCCACAGCTTTATCTTGTGTGTCTGTCCCCTCCCTTCATCACACTCTGGCCACATGTAGACTTTTTAGTTCCATTTTAAGATCTTTCTTACCTCAAGGCCTTCATACATGCTACCTTTAGCCAGCATGTCTCCTCCTCCTGTCATTCCCATCCCCTCACATCCTATTGGCTAATGCTTTCATACCTTTCATGTCTCAGCTGAAATATCACGAGGTTGTCTCTAACCAAGAACTTAAATGTCCACCTCCCACCATTAGACACTGTCACATTACAATTTGAATTTTTATATTTATTTTTATTTATTTCCTATCATTTCCTCCATAAGACTAAAAACTCCAGGAGATCAAGAACTGTGTCTACCCTTTTTATGACTCTACATTTAGTACTTAGTCCAATGCCTAACAATAAATATTTATTGAATGAACAAACTTCTGTCCTTTTTGTCCTGCTTAATGAACACTTATAAGCCTGGCAGCATAGCCATACCCTTTTCAACCCTTTTCAGGTTGAATGCAGGTGAAGGTAAGATTGTAGGTTGTTAGTGGGAAGATGAAGGAGCTACAGTCTGTTAGCTTATATTTTATATTTTCTCAGTGAAATACCAGGTAAGCTGATCAGGCCTATCAGATGAGAAAGAGAGACATATAAAGAGAGAGGGAAAAGTGAATCTTAAGGGTCTACTTAGTCTTTGGTCTCTTCATGCCTTCAGTTAAACTGAGTTTCTGAAATAAAGACAGGCTCCTAGAACCGTGTGCCTCTTTAATCCCCAAACACAAGAATGACTTGGAACTCTTTGGAGGTGGTAGATAAAAAGTCCAGTGTGATCCGCCTGCGGGTTCTCATTCTTATAACCATCTTCAGTGGCCCTAGTTCACCTCCTCATGTTCATCAGTGCTGATGGCATGAGAACCAGGCTCGACCTCACAAACCACCCCCTGATGATGCTGCCAGCTGGGCCGCTAATATCCAGCTCCATGTGCCATTTCTTCATCTTTCCTTGGTGCCAACCATGCCTGAATATCAGGGCAGCATTCTAGGATCCCACGGCTCTCAGGCGTACCAAGAGCAACTTTAAGGTAACAAGAGCATTCCCTTCTGCCCTGCTGGCTCCAGAAACCAACCCAAAGGAATCTGTGTGTATATAGCGTGTGTGACATATGTGCTGAGGGTGAGAGAGAGTTCCACATCTGATGTGAGAGCAACAGCATCCCCAATGAAATTGATATATATTACTTCCTAATATGAAAATGTGAAGAATAATACTCATCTGTACAAATTACACTCTAACATATTCATTTTTAAAAATCAGCCTCAAATGATAATTATCCGTATGTCCTACATATCCATAATGAGAGAGACCATAGTAGATATAGCTACCTCTCTCAGAGCCCAAAGATGAAAGCAAAAATAGGTGGTCCTTGCATTGGTACTCCAATATGTGGATTTCTCCTTCTCTGAAAAGAAAAATACTGATGGTAACCTCTGTGAGAAGAGAGGATCACATATTATAAATTCAGGTATTATTCAAGCCTAAAATGAACAGAACTACAATATGCTGTACCCTCAAGTAATTTTTCTAGCTTAAATGATTTCATGTGTCTTCCTAAGCCTGCTTCTCCATGTCACCCCCATCTCGCTCCTTCCAGCCCCAAACACACAGACATCCACATTTTCTAGTGATAGATGCTTAGGAAATCTTTATGTAATGACTGAATGGATATACATAGTTCTTAGAAACCTAAATTCCAAGGTCAACAATTAAAATCTCTCCCAAAATTCTTAGAACTCCACCAAAGGCAGTGCAACACAACCTTGAAAAACTTCCTCTTGAAACGGAGGTGATTGTCCTATGAACAGACTCTCACTGCTAGATGTGAGGACAAGTTCAGCTTTATGAATAGGTGGAAATTGAGAGAATTTGACTTAGGACTCTCCTCTTGCTTTCCCTTTATATTATGTAATTCATCTCCTTCTTATATCCATTGTCTCTTTCACATATTTCCCTCTGTGAGGCTGTCTTATAGGGAGAGAGATGTCCTACAAATTGAAGAAGGGTCTAATAAATGGAGGAACTCAATACATTTCCAATAATCCTGCTCCAAGCACCAACTCTGATGCCATAATGCTGTCATTAAAAGTCCCCAAGCAGCTCTCACATCCAGGCTACCTTTGTTTAAGCAGAAAAGGTAAAAACATAAAGATATCACTGGTCCCAACCTAAAGCTTCAGGAAATCAGAGGCAGAGGGTAGAGAGACAGAGAGGAAAGGGAGAGATTGGGACCAAAAACTCTGATAATAAAAGAAAAGGAAAAGACAATAACCAAAGAACAAAACTATCTCCTAAGGTTAGAATCCTTTCTGTCCTATATCCAAGATGATATCTTTCTTCTTTTCATTGGAAAACTTCTTTCCTGGGCCTCCCCCCAGAGCTGGGGGCCCTTTAGCATACAAGTTGTAGACAAACCAGTCATGGGAAACAACCCATCTTCCAAGTTCCAGGTCAGATAGTGCCTATGCTTTACTCTTTTTCTCTCTAACTATAGAAGCTGGAAAAACTGTGTCTGCCACAATTTTTAGGTTTTTCCTTTCTTGTCCCCATTGCTTCATTTTACCCTGTGACCCGGAGCCATCTGACCATGAAGGTCAGGCCTGGTGCCAAACTAAGGATCACAGGAACCAGACACCAGGGACACATCCGTTTTCTTCAAGGAAAGTCATTCTTACAAGAATTTGCCAAGAGGTTGAATCAATATCTCAAACACCTCACTTTCTAACCAATATCCTTCCAAGGGATCAGAAAAGAACGCTTCTATCTCAAATGTGAAAAGAAAAACGAAAAAGAAAAACCTTCAGCTAAGAAACTGTATTCCTTTCATAAACAGAAACTAATTTGGAATTTGTTCTTTGACTTAGATTTTTCAGCCTTTGTATGTCAGGACAAGGAAGTAAATAGCTAAAATGCCAAACATATATTCAAAATACCGATAGTTTGTTTTAAAAAATCAGGTACATGAAAATACTTTAATGTTAACAGCATTTCCAAATGAATGACCAAGTCTTTCTTATTGTTAAAAGGAGCAAAACAAAACTCCAAATCACAAATAGCAGACTCTCTAATAGTTGGCCAATAGACAGGCTGGATTGGAAAATTCCTTTACGTGGCATCCAGTGATTTCCAAAAACAATTTAATTTCAAACAACGATCCTTCCAGATGTGACATTTGGGTAGGATTGTTTGAAAACACCAGAAATGTGAAACACCAGTGGTTTTGAGACAATCAGACTCTGCGATTGTTGAGGTTTGAGACTGAACTACACAGTTACTCCTATATATTAAAATGCTATTAATACTTTGTCTGCGTGTGTAGGACATGCCTGGGGGAATGGAAACGTGATTATACACTTTGAATCTCAGTCAAGTTTGTTGAAATTGTGTTTTAAATGGCTACAGGCAAAATTCTGACTTCGGGAATGGCTCTGGGTGACCTGGATCTCCTTTCCCTTTCAGCACCTACTGCATCTCCCCTGCTCCTACCAACCCCCATCTTTTGATATTGTTGGAAGGGGGTTGGGAAAATCTGATAAAATTCTTCATTGAAAAATCTCTCTCATAGGACTATTTGCATTTTGAAAGAGGATCTGGGGAGAAAGGATTTTAATCCAAAGGAATGAAATTTGGAGGTGGTCGAGAGAGCAGAAGTAGGAATTTTGCAGGTTTCTCTCAAATCCCATGCAAAGGCTGACTGTGGACACATAAGGCAGAGCATGATACTCTGCCGATGACAGACGATATTACGCCCCATGTTTCTAGAAGCCGCTGAAATCAAACAGACCTGGAATCAGTTGACAGATGCACAACAAAATCACATATCTCTGAACAAATTACTTCCCTCAGCCTCAGTTCTGCAGGCAAGAGCTTAAATGTGAGAATACCCGCAAAAGACCTGGGATCGTGTCTGACAAACTGCCACATGTCATCTCCTCCGTGCTCCCTTCACAGAGGCAGTGCAGTGACAGGCAGTCTGAAGATCAACTGTCTGGGTGAAAGGCAACTTCACCATTTACTAACAGCTCTGTACCTCAGTTTCCTGGTTTGTAAAATGGGGGTATTACATTTTATCCAGAGGATTATTATGAGAAGTAATGAGATAAAGCATGTTAAGTGCTTAGTACAGGGCCTGGCACATAGAAAGTGCCTCGTAATTGTTAGCTGCTACGTGGTCAGACATTTTCAATATTGGAATACGCACATGGATTTCTAAAAGAAGTTTTACTCCTTTTTCCGCAAGTACAGGGAAGAAAAACTTTCCCTCATATTTCCCCATCTAACCTTACTGCATTCTATGACATGCCTTGTGCGCTTACCACAGACATTTCAATTATTTGGCCTAATAGAAGAGATCAAGAATGTGGAAAATCTAAAACAGCAGCTATGGCCCAGATTCTTTATGTTTAATTTTGTCATGCCGAAAGAGGAACACTATTGATAGAATGATACCCATTCAAAAGCTGCACAGTCACATAACAATTCCCTCAGACCCTGGCAGGATTGGCCCTGTTTTTGACAACCTGGGATCCAGCTAGAAGTGAGGGAAGCATAAAATCCTCTAGCAAGTAAGTGACTTAAGGATTATGCACAATTACTGTGTGGAGGTGCTGTTGGACCCTCCTCCCTTCGTGGAGGGTTTTCTTTTGCCTAAGGATAGGTTTCCAGCCTCCTGTCAAGTTCAAAGTGCCTAAGTGCTTATACTCATAAGGAGCAGGTAATTTTCAGTGTGACAATAGCTAATGTACCACTGTACATTTGTTTTCTAAAATACCTCCCCTACTTTTTAAATTCCAGAGCCAGAGATTCAGTCCTTTGACTCAAAACACCGACTCCATAGGAAATCCCAGCTAAAATGCAAAGATCCCCTAGCTAGGTAGCAAACCATGTCTAGCTATTGGCATATTAATACAGATTAACCATAAGTTTAGCTTATTTCTTAGAAATGAGATATAAGGCAAATACCTTTTATTGGGGGGCTAAGTGGGGAGAGGGAGTGAAAGAACAGGCTGCTCTGAGTCACAAGCTCATATGCTTTCAGGGTTTGGGCAGCTGCATATAGGACCATAGGGAGTGGTGGAGCCTATGGTATCCTGGAGAGTAAGTCCCACCTAAGGATATTCACACTGGAAACTTTTAAGAACGTTGTGCCAGTCAAATAAAACATGGAAGTCCATTGGCTGAAATGGTGGCAAGTCCATCAGTTTACAATCTGAGATCCAGAGTGTAAAGCAGAGGGGACATAGTTCCACGGGGTAGCCTGGGTGAGATGCTGTAAAGAGGACAGCTTGGGTCATGAAGGACCCATGAGGGGACCCACACAGTTGTGTGGTAGTTGGGTACAGTGTCCGCTGGCACACACGCTTCGTGCCGGGGCAAAGGGTAGCTCACCCTAGCTGCCAAACACCATTTGGATCATGTGTGGGTGACTCCAGAACAATGAGGCGATTCTTGTGGGTCAGATATCTGGGAGCCAAAGCTTCTAAGACTTTTACAAGGCCACAAAAAGTCCAGGACCCTAGAGAGGTTTCCCATCTGGAGAGTAGTCTTCAGAACTAATCAGTCTGACTGAGTTCAAACATATCAATGGGCAAAGAAGGCAAGAATGCTTATTCCACTCAGCAAGCCCCTTTCTCCCCCTGCCCCTGTTTCTTGACTGATTTCGGGGGGAATGGGCTCTGTGCACACCAAATAGGGATCTGTCAACTAGACTTATTGCCTCAGACAAAGAGCTTAGGAAAAAATAAAAAATATTCCCAAATAAAGGTGGTGAATTTAAATACGATCATTCCCACAGTCAGGGCCAATTCCCGGTTCTGTCCCTAGCATAGTGCCTTGCACATTGCCTGTAATCAGAACATTCTTCTGAGCAACGGCATCTGGGCTGCACTTGAACCACCTCCTGGGAGACAGCCCTTTCCTCCAAACGCATTTCCATTTAGTGCCGAATCAGTCTCAGCTGTGTTTTCAGCAGATGTCTCTGGTTTCTTTCCGCTCACAGTGCAACTTCAGTATCAATATTTAGAATCCAAGTGCTTTATTGGCATTCACGAAGTTGAAAAATCTCTGATTCAACCCAGATATTTACAGACTGGCTCGTTACCAGTCATGCTCTATCTGAGAAACAAAGTACACGTCAACCTATAGGGCCAATTCTAGGCCGTGTCCTGAGACAGGGCAAGGATTGTCCTGTGTATTCTTTTCCACGGCCACCATATTTAAATTTTGTATCTTGTGACTTGTGTCATTACAGATGACTGCTCACAACCAGATGGTTTGAAAGTGTCTTAAGGTGGGGCACCTTTTTCTAATTTACTCGAAGTGGTGGTGCAGGCCACAGGGACAGTCTCCCTTTCAGGACGTTCTCACACCTCTGGGTTCTTTGATTTCTCTTTGACTCTTAGGTTAATGAATGTCCCCAGATGAACACAGGGCATGTGGCTGTTTTGTTACAGGGATGTTATGATGTAACCTAAAAGGAAGAAAAAGGACCATTAAACTTTCAGCAGTGTTTGTTTGTTTCTAAGTAATGTGTGAAGCATGTTACCTGGGGGAAAGAGCGAGGCATTTTATTTACATACATAATTTGGTAATAAAAAAGACATCTTTTACATTTTGATATAGCTGCTTTGGCCCACTAAACCCCACTAAAATAACCTCTTCGAAAAGAACAGGCCAACTGCTTCAATGACAGCAAACAAATCCAGGTAACTATGGCCTTACAATGTGCAAATGTGCGAGGCTTCCTTTGTTCCCTGGTAGCAGGGAGGTAATTGTACGTGTGACCTTTTAGAGGCGAAGCTCTCAGCTCTCTTTCTTCCTGAGGGGGTTGAGTCTGGAAATGATCATTGGAGGCTGAAAGGAGGGCGAAGGCAAAGCCAGGGAAAACGTAGTGGAATGACTAGTGTGATACAAAGGGAGCCTCACAGTACCCCTGAGATTAACTGAGGAAAACGACTAACTTAACTTACTTGTCTTTTGTGCACATGTAGTCATGTTCGCGCATGCACGCACACGCGCGTGCACACACACACACACACACATACACACACTCATATACTAAAGGACCTTGAACTTTCTCTTACTAGAAGATGAGAAACTGGTGTCAGTTATGTTTCAAATGCCAGATGCCATACACATGGGCACAGAGGGCTAGCCCTGCTTTTAATCTATCCATCCCTGGTGCAGGGGCTCAGGCCCTGACATTCTAAAATTGGATTTTCTGGATGAAATTGTATGTGAATGGAGTTGTTACCCAGTGCACTTACTCTGGCAAAAATGTTAATGTCCTGGAAAAGAAACTCAATAAAACACTTTATAATTTTCTCTAGTTTTTTTTTTTTTTTTTAATTTTCCTCCCATGGTATTTTTTTTTTTTTCTTTTGTCAACTGGAGAATTTCTTGGGCGACAAATTAAAGGGTTTAGAACTTAGATCACTAAAAAATATTCTCCAGTTTCTAGTAAAAGTAACCCTAAAACACATTATTTGATTTTGGAATTTCATCTGACAATGTGTATTGCTGACTTTGAACTGACTGCATTGTGTGAGCAGGGTGATGCAAAAATACTCCACTAAACTAGGTCTACATGGGTGGTGTTTAATCAGCTTCACTGAGGAATGATATACAAACAATAAACTCCATCCATTAAACACATGCAATACAATGAGTTTTGAAAGTTTTATATACCTATCACCACCATAACCCCTGATTTGATTTTTAGCCATTACAGCTTAGTTTGGATGTTATATAAATGAAATCAGGCAGAAATGTAGTCTTTTATGTCTGACTTCTTTCAGCATAATGATTCTGAGTTTCATCCATGTTGGTGTGGGTAGCAGTAGTTATTTTTTATTGCCGAGTAATAGTCCATTGAATGGTGGAATTACGCTTTGTTTATCTATTCATGGATGTTTCCAGTTGCATTAGAGTTTTTATTATCACTTAACAGTGCTGTCTACTTTAGTGCAGACAGAACCAGTTTACATTTCTTCAATACGGAAGAATCAAGGTGTTTTAATATGTGAAAAGTATAACTTGCCTCATCTGGCCCATTCCTTGATCTGATTCTGTCTCAAAGGTCCTCATCTTTGAACTCAGGTCTCAACACAGTCAAGACAGTTTCCATTACTGTTTTTGATTGCCCAGTCTCTGCCTGACTCCCAAATAATACAATGCCTTCACATGGCCAAGGCAGCTCTCTTGGTGTAGGAAGTACTTGCTTCTGGTGCTGTCTGTCAAATCCCTCCCCAGCTACTGAAGCATGGCCACCTTCTAGTGACAGGAGGATGGAGTCTGGGGTCAGGACCAAGGTGGGAAGCCAGGGAGACCCTTAGAAAAGGTGCCGATCTTTGACTGCATTCTCGAGGTCTGATAGTCATGTTTTAGTCCTGTATTGAATAGCCCGATTCCTGCTTTCACACTTCCTCTGGTCAGTTATTCCACTATGGACTTTAAAGCTTTCATGTTAACACACTACAGTACTATTAAGCAGTTTTTGAATAGGTCATGTTGTTGGGCAATTTGTTTGAGGGAATTCTGCCCACATCAGTACAATGCTACCCATTCAACAAACCCATTTCTATTATCACCCTCTTCAATGGTTTCTGGTCAAGACTCTTCCCTTTCTTCCTACTTCAGGCTCCTATAGCACTCTGTCTCTGTATCATGACACATAAATTTTGCCTTCTAATTTAGTTTACGTGCTTGTCTCTATTACTAAGGAAAGCTAAGGATTGGGGTTCCCCATAACCTCCAGCAGGGTGAAGGTATATACTCAATTTAAATGCTTGTTGTTGGAAGGAGCAGATGAATAAATCCATGGAGGCAATAAAATAGAGGACTGTGGCCTCTACCTTGGGGAATAATGTTGAGTTTGGTGTGGCTGACAGACCTGTTTCATGGGGCTTAGGCTGGGCCTGAATGAAATCAGTCTGAAGTGTTTGGACTTCATTCCGTAGTCATAGAGAACCACAGAAATTCCTGATATCAAATCAGACCAGCCAAGTTTGCACAAAACTTAGTCCAGTGCTCAGGGTGAGGAAGCAGCTGGGAGGCTGAACATTATACGATGATTTGTCAGTCCAGCCACAGTGGGTGACACAGGACCCAAGGGGATGGTTCAGTCCATCCATCTCCCAAATCATCTTTCTGGCTGTCGCTTTTCAACATAAGATGGCTCATACCCTACAATCTCATCTAGTTATTTGTGAATTCACTTTTTGGTGAAGGCAGCCAAGCTAGGGAAACAAGCCTGAACAAAATGAATATATTAGGAAGAGCTATGCTTAGATCATCTTATGGTGGAAACAGACTCGTGCTAAATCCTGTCCTCAGATTATTTTTCCAGGCCTTTGTTACTGCTTTTTAAAGTAATAGAGCTGAATTCTAGGACTTCAGTTGAGGTACATCATGCAAGCATTTAACTAATGTATTTTCAACTATAAACCATTGACAAAATAAAATAGTATTGGAATAATGTAATTTAAGATATTGTCAATATTTTCATTTTGCATTGTACTTTTATGCTATGCAAAGATGTATTCATTCTTAATGTTATTTTAATTCCAGTTACTAATTGGTTGCATTACTAAACTGTATTATATACAATACCTTGAATATCATCTTTTATCAGTTATTTAAGGAATTTTAAGAAAGTAATTGGGGCTCCACTTGATTTTTCCTTTTAGGACTGATTTTATTACCTAATCTCTGCTTAAGCTTTGACTCGGGAGTTGACATTCTTTTTTATTACTTTATTATTCTTATAAAAATGACACAAGTTCATTACAAAAGTTCAAGCTGTTATAAAAGTATAAAATTAGCATAACAGTTACCCCAGCTTAGTTTGACCTTAGTGAGTATCATTCCAGACATCTATGTAAATAACATATAAATAAATAGACATGCAGGTTTTCATAGAAGTGAGATCATCACATTCAAGTTATTATTGATAGAGGTAATATATTTAATTTTACTCGAATTCAACAAAAAGAAACCAAAGTGAAACTGATGATATTGCTGAACTTCAGAAAAATATTTCTTCACTAAAAGAATGTTAGTTTTTAAAGGACCCACTAATGCTAAAAAACAAAGATACGTTATTAAAGAATATGAAAAAAATTTTAACTCCATGTTTCAATTTTATACTGCTTTAATTGACTGTTTGCCATGAAAGGTGGAGAATTTAGTACCATTAACATCCTTGTATCTACCTCTCCTTCTGTGGCCAATTTTTGTAAGTAAGGTATTTTTATTTGTCAAGGTATGTTGCTTTTCTATTCTCTTCCCTAACCATAATTTCTATAGTCATTTTACCTTAGTTCTGTGTTTAAATGGATTCATTGCCATTCTTATAAATCTTTATTTCTCCATGTGGATTACAGCTTCAATATTTCTGAGCTTTTTTTTGTTTGCTGTTTTTGTTTCATCTCTTGACTGCTTATATTTTATGGATTGATGTTTTTCAAAAGTGTGTAATTTATTGACTAAACAGGGACATTTTAGAGAGTAAAAGAAGGAACTATTAATACTTAGTCAAGACAACAGGTACATTAGGGACTGTTTTACACAAAGCAGAACTTAAGATCTTCCTAAAGCCAGAGGTCGTATATTTCATAAGTTCTTGCAGGCTTCAGTTCAGTACTTTTAGAGGCATTTAAATGGTGCCAAATGGCTCCTTACACAAAGGAGCATCTATTTGAAAGAAAAGGTTGGGCTCTGACTAAAGGCCCAACATCTCACTTCCTGGGGTTAATAGATGGGTTTTAGGGAGCCCCCCAATCATTCCAAATCATATCCACAGTTCTCTGTACATGTGCATTTTTCTGGGGATATGGCCGTTGCAACCATTAGATTTTCAAAGGGGCTTATGGCTCCATATATATTACTAGATATTTCACAACATAGCTCCCAAAAGCTACATCACTGGAGCATGTTCTCCTAAGTCTCCTATAAATAATATCACACAACTATAATTTCACACTATTATTACTTAGTATTTATTGTGGGATTAATATAAGAAATGACCAAATGTACTAGTCATAACTTCCACTTTAGTTTTTAATGTCTCTTTCATTAAGATTCATGCAATAGTATTTAATGTTAGGAATATCTTTTCCTTCTGACCAATTACTATACTTCCTTGTATAAGCTCTGTTACCTATTGAGTTGTGTGGTTCACTGTGGTTTTCTTTCTGCCTGAGCACTCAGGGAGGTCCTCAAAAGCTATCTGAAGCTATTTGAAATAGGTGTCCTAGTCTAGGTTTTCTGGAACTATGTCCATTCCTCTTCAATCAACACCTCTCTTAAGGTTCTCCACTAAACCACCTTCTTTCCTTGGTCCTTATTCTTTCCCCGTTGATTCAATGGTGATATTACAAATTGTAAAAAAGAATGGATGGATGACAGGTCATCTACACTGATTAGGAGAAAAGTTGTTAAATGTCCAATTCCCTTTGCATTGCACAGTCCTGGCCTAAAAGATTGAACATGAGGCATTCCTGACAGAGAAGAGACATTAACAGAAAGAAAAAAAAAAATGCTGCGTGGAAAATAGAATAATAATTCCAATGGTGGCCAGAAAAATGATTGAAAACATATGAAAGTTAGTGGATTCAACTTGAAAGAAATATACACATATGAAAACTTCCCCTGAAGTGTTCAAGTGCCTCTGGCTACATCCAACCTAAACAGACTTTCCCAGGAAACTGAAAGAACAAGGGCAAAATGTGATGAGCCCTAATAAACTTGCTGTGTAGGGGCATTTAGCTGCCCCCCTAAAACAGTTCACATCAGAAATAGTGCTTATGTAGATTCAGAGATGAACTTTTTAAAAATCTTTTACCCTGATGTTAAAAAAGTAAAGCCTCACCCCCAAAATATTATCTGAGATGTTGACAGGAAAACTGTTGATCTAACCCTTTGCTTTGCAGAAACTTTAGACTGACTGGCTTCCTCTTTGCCCTCCTTTGATTACGCTTCCTGGAGTTGGCTTGCCCTGGCAGGCCCCGTGTAGACAAGCCCCCTGGGCACACCTTCCGCCACCCCGCCTTGCTCAGTTATGCGAGTCCCAGTAGCACACTAGCCAAGAAGCGGCCGTCTACCCTTTCCACCTGGAATATGGTCTCTTCTTCCTGTTCTTCCTCTCCATCCCCCACTCATCCACTTCCATCTGAAAACACTGAAAAGGCTAAAGAGTAAAACCTTGGCAGTGGCCATAACCACAAGTTGGAGATTGTTCAGCTTTCTCTGGATGTTTCAGACTGACAGTTGTGAAATTAATGAACAATAAAAGAGGTTCTCTTATCTCTGTTCAGACCCATGGGGATGCATTTTTCTCTTCAGCTGTGTGTCTGGGTTGCTTGCACTTCCCTAAAGCGTGGCTTAGGAGTGAGATGCTCAAAACCTAAGAATATGGAGTATGTTGAAAGTTCAACTGCAGTTCACCCACAGATATAGAGCATGGGGCAGGCTTTGGAAAATATAATATAGAATATCTTAGCCTTTTTATGGTATTAATTTTCTCCCACATCCCTGTAAGTTATTTTGTGCCTGTCTTCTAGCCTCTGTGTCTGCCTATTTTCTTCTAATTTTTCCTTCCAGAAGAAGCCTTATGACAACATGACATGAATGTCTTCATTTATGACCCATACCAATTATTTTGCTTACATGCTTGGTTAAATACCACATTTGGCTCATACTTTCCATATGGAGTTTTAAGAAATTCATTATTCTCAAAGTAAAAAGAATAACTTCTTATTTTCAAACTTCAAAAACCTGCATCTAATTAATCTTTCAAGTAAATAAACATATAAAAATAAGAAGGAACTTTTGGATACTCTGACAATTATTACTTCTGCTTTACTCTTTCTCTTAGGTCTTGAATTCCCTAAATATTTATAAAGTCACTTTTCAAGTGTTAGACATTGCTACATGGCTAATAAGAAGGAAGGATAAAGAACTATTTCATTATTTTGATTAGGGTAGTATAGAAAAATAGGTAGTATAGGTCAGTATAGAAAAATAGAATAAAAATATTTTTCCTCAAACAATGTGCTTTTTGAAAGACTTGGCTCATCCCGGAAGTAACTCCACTTTCCATTTTGCTTGGTCTGCATTAATTGTGGATTTATTCATCTAGAATCTGTTATTTCTGCTCAGGCATGCAGAAATCATAAAACTGTTTCCTTCTGATTTTGATCTTGCCCTGTGCTTTTTCCACTGCAGATGTAACCTCCAAGTGTCTTAGTTAAAAGCAAGCTGATTCTAAAACATGCACACATTTCACCATGTTTTATTTCCCCAGTGGAGACCAGATGACCAACTTAATTTGGTTCTGCTTTCATGCCACCCCAGTGCTACTTCATAAATATTGAAAAAGGTCATTTAATTCCACTGCAATTTCTTGCAGCTCAACTTAACTGGGCCTTTTCCATTATTCTGTGAGTATTCTTCCCTAATTGAATCACTATTTCCCACAGTGCTTAATCCCAGTATTTTTCACTATTCTATTTCCCAGAATCAGAAACTCGTCATTCTCTAAAGATCACTTTGCCTCATACTTACAAGACTAAATTCATTTTATATTAGCTTCACTAGTGCCTCGCTTCTCTACAATAATCTTTCTCTAACTCCACCTATTTTATTTTTCTTCCTTTTCCCCTTCCCATTTCCAGTTACACCCTTGACCCCATCTTCTCTTGCCTCCTCAGAGACCTTTTTCTATTGATTATCCCTTTTCTCTTATCTTAGTTCCCCAGCCAGGGATTGAACCCAGGCCCTCGGCAGTGGAGGCCCGGAGTCCTAACCACGGGACTGCCTGGGAATTCCCAGGCCTACAGTTTCTTATTCTCCATCCCAAACACTCGTATCCCCAAAAGAGCAAAAAACCAAATCTTTCTTAACTCTACTTATCTCTCAAATTTTCTTTCTGTAAACTTTTGGAAAGTGTATTCCTCTTCTTCTTGACCTAATTTTTAACTCCTAATAATTTAGTTTTTATTCTTATCACTCCTTTGAAACTAAACTATCCAAAGTCACTGGCTTACAACCTACTGGTAACCAGATCTACCTGCCTTCCTCAGCCACCCATTACTCTCTGTAGCATTTGACAGAGTTGATGACATCAACTTTCTGGAACCAGAAGTGTTTCCAGAATTCTGAAGGGAGTCTTTTTTTCTCCATGCCCAAGTTTCTTTAACTTCAAACTTGAACCTTTATCTTTTTAGGCTGCAATTTCCCTTGCTCGATCTCCTTATTGTAGATATTCTCCTGGGAATTTTTCTCCATACACTCTCTATATATGCCTCTTCTAGAATTTTTATGGTTTTAAACCTCTTTTCTGTGCAAACAGTTCTGAATCCCACTAATCCTGAATTACAGACCTCTGTTTCTTATTTTGCCTGGACTAATTTGTGTTTAAATTCTACTAATACATCAAACTCAACAGGTCCAGAACAGAATCCCTTTTTTCTCCTTCCCCAACCTGTCTTTCCAGATTTCTCCCTTTCTCTAAGTGACATCACCATCTTCCCTGTTATTTAGAATAAAACATTGGTGTTCTCTTGGACCCATGATTTACTTACCCCCCCAGAGCCATGAATGCTCAAGCTCTCATAGATACGCTGCCCTGCTACTCCTTTTATATACAGCCAAACAGACTTTCCTGCAGTGAAGTTATAGGTTATTTCCCTGCCTAACAGCTTCCTATCACTTACAAAACAAAATCCAGATCTTAGCCTGGCATTCATGGTTGTTCACAGCATGGCCGCCGCCTACCTGTTTGATTCTAGTTCTCAGTGCTACACTGAGCATCAGGCAAGCTGAATTATTTGCTATTCTCTGTACTAACCTTCAGATTCCTGTCCATGGGGCTTTGCTCATGCTGTCTTTGCTCAGCCTCCAAAATCTTTCTCCATCCTTCCCAGACCTTGTGGTCTAAATTTTACCCGTTCTTCAAATGCTACCTCCTTAAAGCTTTCCCTGATCTTCACAACTGGAAGAAACATTTCCAACCTCTGAATTTAATTACATTTTAATATTATAACCATATTATTTTCTTTGGCTTCATGTTTATATGAATTTTTTCCCTTCCTTTTACTTGTAATCTGTTTGTGTCTTTATGTTCATAAAGTGTGTTTCTTTTTTTTCTTTTATAAATTTATTTATTTATTTTTGGCTGTGTTGGGTCTTCATTTCTGTGCGAGGGCTTTCTCTAGTTGCGGCAAGCGGGGGCCACTCTTCATCGCGGTGCGCAGGCCTCTCACTGTCGTGGCCTCTCTTGTTGCGGAGCACAGGATCCAGACGCGCAGGCTCAGTAGTTGTGGCTCACGGGCCTACTTGCTCTGCGGCATGTGGGATCTTCCCAGACCAGGGCTCGAACCCGTGTCCCCTGCATTGGCAGGCAGATTCTCAACCACTGCACCACCAGGGAAGCCCCAATAAAGTGTGTTTCTTAAAAGCAACATATAATTGGGTCTTGCTTTTTTTTTTATCTAGTCTGTCAATCCACGCCTTTTAATTGTGTTCTTTGGTCCATTTATATTTACCCCAATTATAAATATACATAGAATAAAGTCTACCACCTTGGTGTTTTAATCATACTTGTTCCTCTTGCCTTTATTTTTCTTTTTAAAAATTTTTTAATTGTTTTCAGTTTTATTTTCATTTTATTTTTTAAAATTGTATTGAAGTATAGTTGATTTATAATGTGTTAATGTCTGCTGTATAGCAAAGTGATTTAGTTATACATATATATATTATTTTTCATATCCTTTTCCATTATGGTTTATCAAAGGATACTGAATATAGTGTGTTATACAGCAGGACCTTGTTGTTTATCCATCCTATATATAATAATTTGCATCTGCTAACCCCAAACTCCCAACCCTCCCCTCCTCTACCCCCTCTCCCCTTGGCAAACACAAGTCTGTTCTGTATGTCTGTGGGTCTGTTTCTGTTTCGTAGATAAGGTCATTTGTGTTGTATTTTAGATTCCACATATAAGTGATATCATATGATATTTGTCTTTCTCTTTCTGACTTACTTTGCTTACTACAATAATCTCTAGGTCCATCCATGTTGCTGTAAATGGTATTATTTCATTCTTTTTTATGGCTGAGTAATATTCCATTGTGTGTGTGTGTGTGTGTGTGTGTGCACGCACGCGCGCACGTACGTGTATGTGTGTGTGTATGTATATATATATATATATAAATATATATATATATATATATATACCACATCTTCTTTATCCATTCTTCTGTCGATGGACATTAGGGTTGTTTCTGTGTCTTGGCTATTGAAAATAGTGCTGTTATGAACATAGGGGTGCATGTATCTTTTCAAATTATAGAGTTTTTTTTCTGGATATATGACCAGGAGTGGGATTGCTGGATCATATGGCAACTCTATTTTTAGTTTTCTGAGGAACCTCCATACTGCTCTCCATAGTGACTGCACCAATGTACATTCCCACCAACAGGGTAGGAGGGTTCCTATTCTCCACACCCTCTTCAGCATTTGTTATTTGTAGACTTTTTAATGATGGCCGTTTTGAGTGGTGTAAGGTGTGGTACCTCATTGTAGGTTTTTTTTTTTTAACATCTTTATTGGAGTATAATTGCTTTACAATGGTGTGTTAGTTTCTGCTGTATAACAAAGTGAGTCAGCTATACATATACATATATCCCCATATACACTCCCTCTTGTGTCTACCTCCCACCCTCCCTATCCCACCCATCTAGGTGGCACAAAGCACTGAGCTGATCTCCCTATGCAACGTGGCTACTTCCCACTAGCTATCTATTTTACATTTGGTAGTGTATATATGTCCATGCCACTCTCTCACTTCGTTTCAGATTACCCTTCCCCTTCCCTGTGTCCTCAAGTCCATTCTCTACATCTGCATCTTTATTCCTGTCCTGCCCCCTAGGTTCTTCAGAACCTTTTTTTTCTTTTTTTAGATTCCATATATATGTGTAAGCATATGGTATTTGTTTTTCTCTTTCTGACTTACTTCACTCTGTATGACAGACTCTAGGTCCATCCGCTTCACTACAAATAACTCAATTTCGTTTCTTTTTATGGCTGAGTAATAGTCCATTGTATATATGTGCCACATCTTTTTTATCCATTCATCTGTCGATGGACACCTAGGTTGCTTCCATGTCCTGGCTATTGTAAATAGAGCTGCAATGAACATTGTTGTACATGATGCTTTTTGAATTAAGGTTTTTTTCAGGGAATATGCCCACTAGTGGGATTGCTGGGTCATATGGTAGTTCTATTTTTAGTTTTTTAAGGAACCTCCATGCTGTTCTCCATAGTGGCTGCACCAATTTACATTCCCACCAACACTGTAGGAGGGTTCCCTTTTCTCCACATCCTCTCCAGCATTTATTGTTTGTAGATTTTTTGATGATGGCCATTCTGACCGGTGTGAAGTGATACCGCATTGTACTTTTGATTTGCATTTCTCTAATGATTAGTGATGTTGAGCATCCTTTCATGTGTTTGTTGGCAATCTGTATATCTTCTTTGAAGAAATATCTATTTAGGTCTCCTGCCCAATTTTGGATTGGGTTGTTTGTTTTTTTGGTATTGAGCTGCATGTGCTGCTTGTATATTTTGGAGATTAGTCCTTTGTCAGTTGCTTCATTAGCAAATATTTTCTCCCATTCTAAGGGTTGTCTTTTTGTCTTGCTTATGGTTTCCTTTGCTGTTCCAAAGCTTTTAAGTTTCATTAGGTCCCATTTATTTACTTTTATTTTTATTTCCATTTCTCTAGGAGGTGGGTCAAAACGGATCTTGCTGTGATTTATGCTATAGAGTGTTCTGCCTATGCTTTCCTCTAAGAGTTTTATAGTATCTGGCCTTACATTTAGGTCTTTAATCCATTGTAAGTTTATTTTTGTGTATGGTGTTAGGGAGTGTTCTAATTTCATTCTTTTACATGGAGCTGTCCAGTTTTCCCAGCACCACTTATTGAAGAGGCTGTTGTTTCTCCACTGTATATTCTTGCCTCCTTATCAAAAATAAGGTGACCATATGTGTGTGGGTTTATCTCTGGGCTTTCTATCCTGTTGCATTGATCTATAGTTCTGTTCTTGTGCCAGTACCATACTGTCTTGATTACTGTAGCTTTCTAGTATGGTCTGAAGTCTGGGAGCCCGATTTGTCCAGCTCCGTTTTTCTTTCCCAAGATTGCTTTGGCTATTCGGGGTCTTTTGTGTTTCCATACAAATTGTGAAATTTTTTGTTCTAGTTCTGTGAAAAATGCCATTGGTAGTTTGATAGGGATTGCATTGAATCTGTAGATTGCCTTGGGTAGTGTAGTCATTTTCACAATGTTGATTCTTCCAATCCAAGAACATGGTATGTCTCTCTATCTGTTCGTATCATCTGTAATTTCTTTCATCAGTGTCTTACAGTTTTCTGCATACAGGTCTTTTGTCTCCTTAGGTAGGTTTATTCCTAGGTATTTTATTCTTTTTGTTGCAATGGTAAATGGGAGTGTTTCCTTAATTTCTCTTTCAAATAGTGTATAGGAATCTCTTACGGAAAGAGATTTCTGTGCATTAATTCTGTATCCTGCTACTTTACCAAATTCACTGATTAGCTCTAGTAGTTTTCTGGTAGCATCTTCAGGATTCTGTCTGTATAGTATCATGTCATCTGCAAACAGTGACAGCTTTACTTCTTTTCCGATTTGGATTCCTTTTATTTCTTTTTCTTCTCTGATTGCTCTGGCTAAAACTTCCAAAACTATGTTGAATAATACTGGTGAGGGTAGGTAACCTTGTCTTGTTCCTGATCTTAGGGAAAATGGTTTCAGTTTTTCACCATTGAGAACGATGTTGGCTGTGGGTTTGTCATATATGGCCTTTATTATGTTGAGGTAAGTTCCCTCTATGCCTACTTTCTGGAGAGTTTTTATCATAAATGGGTGTTGAATTTTGTTGAACGCTTTTTCTGCATCTATTGCGATGATCTTACGGTTTTTATTCTTCTGTTTGTTAATATGGTGTATCACACTGATTGATTTGCAGGTATTGAAGAATCCTTGCATTCCTGGGTTAAACCCCACTTGATCATGGTGTATGATCCTTTTAATGTCTGTTGGATTCTGTTTGCTAGCATTTTTTTGAGGATTCTTGCATCTATGTTCATCAGAGATATTGGCCTATAGTTTTCTTTTTTTGTGACATCTTTGTCTGGTTTGGTATCAGGGTGATGGTGGCCTCGGAGAATGAGTTTGGGAGTGTTCCTCCAAACTTTTGGAAGAGTTTGAGAAAGATTGGTGTTAGCTCTTCTCTAAATGTTTGATAGAAGTTGCCTGTGAAGCCATCTGGTCCTGGGCTTTTGTTTGTTGGAAGATTTTTAACCACAGTTTCAATTTCAGTGCTTGTGATTGGTCTGTTTGTATTTTCTATTTCTTTCAGGTTCAGTCTCGGAAGGTTGTGCTTTTCTAAGAATTTGTCCATTTCTTCCAGGTTTTCCATTTTATTGGCATACAGTTGCTTGTAGTAATCTCTCATGAACCTTTGTATTTCTGCACTGTCAGTTGTTGCTTCTCCTTTTTCATTTCTAATTCTATTGATTTGAGTCTTTTCCCTTTTTTTCTCGGTGAGCCTGGCTAATGGTTTATAAATTGTGTTTATGTTCTCAAAGAACCACCTTTAATTTTATTGATCTTTGCTATCATTTCCTTCATTTCTTTTCCATTTATTTCTGATCTGATCTTTATGATTTCTTTCCTTCTGCTAACTTTGGGGGTTTTTTGTTCTTCTTTCTCTAATTGCTTTAGGTGTAAGGATAGGTTGTTTATTTGAGATGTTTCTTGTTTCTTGAGGTGGGATTGTATTGCTATAAACTTTCCTCTTAGAACTGCTTTTGCTGCATCCCATCCCAGGTTTTGGGCCGTTGTGATTTCATTGTCATTTGTTTGTAGGTATTTTTTTATTTCCTCTTTGATTTCCCCTTTTATGGCTGTTAGCATTTGCCTTATGTATGGAGGTGCTTCTATGTTGGGTGCATAAATATTTACAATTGTTATATGTTCTTCTTGGATTGATCCCTGGATCATCATGTAGTGTCCTTCTTTGTCTCTTGTAATAGTCTTTATTTTAAAGTCTATTTTGCCTGATGTGAGAATTGCTACTTCAGCTTTCTTTTGATTTCCATTTGCATGGAATATCTTTTTCCATCCCCTCACTTTCAGTCTGTATGTGTCCCTAGGTCTGAAGTGGGTCTCTTGTAAACAGCATATATACTGGTCTTGTTTTTGTATCCATTCAGCCAGTCTATGTCTTTTGGTTGGAGCATTTAATCCATTGCACTTAAGGTAATTATCAAAATGTATGTTCCTATTACCATTTTCTTAATGGTTTTGGGTTTGTTTTTGTAGGTCTTTTCCGTCTCTTGTGTTTCCTGCCTAGAGAAGATCCTTTAGCATTTGTTGTAAAGCTGGTTTGGTGGTGCTGAATTCTCTTAGCTTTTACTTCTCTGTAATGGTTTTAATTTCTCTGTCGAATCTGAATGAGATCCTTGCTTGGTAGAGTAACCTTGGTTGTAGCTTTTTCCTTTTCATCACTTTAAATATGTCCTGCCACTCCCTTCTGGCTTGCAGACTTTCTGTTGAAAGATCAGCTGTTAATCTTATTAGGATTCCCTTGTGTGTTATTTGTTGTTTTTCCCTTGCTGCTTTTAATATTTTTTCTTTGTATTTAATTTTTGATAGCTTGATTAATATGTGTCTTGGCGTGTTTCTCCTTGGATTTATCCTGTATGGGACTCTCTGTGCTTCCTGGACTTGGTTGTCTCTTTCCTTTCCCATATTAGGGAAGTTTTCAACTATAGTCTCATCAAATATTTTCTCAGTGCCTTTCTTTTTCTCTCCTTCTTCTGGGACCCCTATAATTCGAATGTTGGTGTGCTTAATGTTGTCCCAGAGGTCTCTGAGACTGTTCTCAATTCTTTTCATTCTTTTTTCTTTATTCTGCTCTGTGGTAGTTATTTCCACTATTTTATCTTCCAGGTCACTTATCCGTTCTTCTGCCTCAGTTATTCTGCTATTGATTCCTTCTAGAGAATTTTAAATTTCATTTATTGTGTTGTTCATCATTGTTTGTTTGCTCTTTAGTTCTTCTAGGTCCTTGTTAAACGTTTCTTGTATTTTCTCCATTCTATTTCCAAGATTTTGGCTCCTCCTTACTATCACTACTCTGAATTCTTTATTTGATACAAATGAATTCTTCATTTGTTTGGTCTGGTGGGTTTTTACCTTGCTCCTTCATCTGCTCTGTGTTTCTCTGTCTTCTCTTTTTGCTTAGCTTACTGTGTTCGGGGTCTCCTTTTCACATGCTGAGGTTCATAGTTCCCGTTGTTTTTGGTGTCTGCTCCCAGGGGGTAAGGTTGGTTCAGTGGGTTTTGTAGGCTTCCTGGTGGAGGGGACTGGTGCATGTGTTCTGGTGGATGAGGCTGGATCTTGTCTTTCTGGTGGGCAAGACCACGTTCGGTGGTGTGTTTTAGGCTGTCTGTGACCTTATTATGATTTTAGGCAGCCTCTCTGCTAACGGGTTGGGTTGTGTTCCTGTCTTGCTAGTTGTTTGGCATGGGGTGTCCAGCACTGGGGCTTGTTGGTCGTTGAGTGGAGCTGGGTCTTAGCATTGAGATGGAGATCTGTGGGAGAGCTCTCGCCGATTGACATTACGAGGGGCTGGGAGGTCTCTGGTGGACCAATGTCCTGAACTCGGCTTCCCCACCTCAGAGGCTCAGGCCTGACTCCTGGCCGGAGTACCAAGACCCTGTCAACCACACAGCCAGGTACGTGGGGAGCTTCTTGCCTTTTGGGAAGTCTGATTTCTTCTGCCAGTGTTCAGTAAGTGTTCTGTAGGAGTTGTTCCACATGTAGATGTATCTTTGATATATTTGTGGAGAGGAAGGTCATCTCCACGTCATATTCCTCCACCATATTGAAGGTCCTCTCCTTGCCTTTTCTTTTAATCCTCTGTTCCTCTTTTCCTATCTTTCTTTGGGGGATGGTTAACTCATCAATCTTTTAAAAAATATTCTCTCTTCTCATTGACTTTTTAGTTATTCCTCTTGGCATGACTTTGTACTTTAGTGGTTATTATAGAGGCTAAAACATGCATCTTTAGCACATCACATTCTATGTTTAAAAAATTACTTCAAGAAAAATCTAAGAATTCTATGACAATCTATTTCCAGTTTTTAGACCCTACAATTTGTGCTCTTGTTTACTATAACTTTACACATTAGAGAACATAAACTCCATTTTCTTTTGTTATTATTTTTCTTTAAAGAGCCCATGGTCTAAAGTGATTTTGTCGTATATATGTACAAAAATTAGAAACATTTTTTAAAATAGTGTTTTAATTTATTAACCTATTTGCATTTTATAGTGTTTTTCCATTCCTTCTTGCAGAACCAGATTTCTAGCTGATATTTTCCTTCAGCATTTATAATGTCTTTTAACATTTCTTGTAAATCAACTCTGCTGAGGAAATTCTTTCACCTTTTGTCTAGATAAAGACATCTTTAGGACTTCCCTGGTGGTCCAGTGGTTAAGACTCTGTGCTTCCACTGCAGGGGGCATGGGTTGGATCCCTGGTCGGGGAAGTTCCGCATGCCACATGGTGCAGCCAAAAAAAAAAAAAAAAGATGTCTTTATTTCACCTTCATTTTTGAAAGATATTCTTACTGACTATGGAATTTTGAAATGACTTCATAATTTTTTCCTTTAAGCATTTTTAAAATGTCATTCTCTTGTTTTCTGTTCTTCATTTCTTTTTTTTCTGATGAGAAGTCACCTGAAATTCTTATCGTTTCCTTATTCCCTTGTATGTATTGTTTCTGTTTGAGAGCTTTCAAGCTTATCTTTGGTTTTTAGCAGTTTTAGTAGTATATATCTAGTTCTGTTTTTTTGTTTATCTTGCTCGGATTTCTCTGAGCTTCTCAGATATGTCATTTTTAGTTATGTTCAATGCATTATAGTCTTTAAATTCCTCCATGGTAAACTACCCCTGCTTCGTACTTAGTGTAAGGCCTGGAGCCAAAGGTCTCCTCCTAGTTCTTCTACTACACCTTTAGACTCCTGTGGACTCTACATGCCTGCAACAGAGGGGAGTTCCCTCTTAGTGCTCCCAAGCCTCCCCAGCAGTATACTGCTCTTATCTGGGACTAGCACATGGCCTAATTCTCCAGCTTTACCGTCACATTTATGCAGGCCCTATGTTCCTGAATTGGTGAGCGTTTCTCTCAATGCTCCTGACTCTCTCCAGTGTTGGACTGTCACCCTCTGTTACTAGGTGCAAGACCCAGTGGGTGGGAAAGTTTCTATAGACAGGACCTATATGCTGCACCTCTGAAGGGTTCACACTCAGCTGTCCTGCCCTTATCTCCGTGGCCGACAAATGTTGTTTCTAGTTCATGTAAAGTTGGAGTGTGGGAGTTGTTCTCTTGTTTCTGCTGATCTACCCTCAAACTGAGACAGTCCTTTTAGTTCATTAGTTTACCTTGCAACTTTGAGTATCCAATAGGCTCAAAAATTATGTTTCTGCAGGCTATCTGATTTGTTCTCATTGTTTAGGTGGGAGAAGTGTTTCTTGTAATGTTCTATATCCTAGACAGAAGGGTTATATCCTTAACTCTTCCTTAGATTTGGTTCTCCCAGAAAGAAATGTTAAGAAAAAGATTTGAGTTCAAGTAGTCTGGGGGGAGGTGATCCCAGGAACCCCAATAGAAGTAGTGGGAGGAGAGACAGGGAAAAGAAGGAAGTCTACATAGTGTGTTAATGAGTAACTGTGATACAGTCCCACTGGGGACTTCTGGAGGACTGTATGGAAACAGCCTAAGTGAGCAAGCTGGGTCTTTATCCACCAAATCCCATGTGTAATTGATTAGTTGTCCTGCCTATAAGTGGAGTCTACGGCAGATCAAAAAAGGCAGAGACTCGCAGGTGCAGCAGAAATTTTATACATGAAGGAATGCGAGAGGGCACAACAGTGTCTGTTAAAAACTCTCTCTGTGCCAGTTAGGACATTTATTACTTTATTTCTCAGGCATATTGATGTACTGAGAGGATGATTCATACCTGATTTATCTTTGTATTCTCCCAGCATGGAGAAGAGTCAGAAGACAATCAATCGCTATTTATTCAATGAGAAAATACCTTTTATAAAGTACCAATATGTAAAATTCTGGTTAGCTCTTCTTCATTTCCTGTCCTCCTCCCAAACCAACATCCTTACTCCCCACCTCAATCACTCAGGTAGTATAGTTTATTCTCTTAACTGCCAAAAAGGTTAAACTCACCAGAATGGTTAGACTTTTTTAAAAATTTATTGATTTTTCTAGCTAATTTAAATGTATTATAATTTAAAAGTATAATTTCCAAACCTGAACTTTATCTAACAGATATTTTGTATTACTTGCAGCCAACAATGAAAAGGCATCCACCAACAGTTGTTTGCTACATTTGTGGTCGTGAATATGGAACAAAATCAATTTTCATCCATGAGCCACAATGTCTGAAAAAATGGCATAACGAAAACAACTTGTTGCCTAAAGAGCTAAGGAGACCAGAACCGAAAAAGCCAGAAGTCAGGACCATTACTGGTAAGTTTTTGGGAAAAAAAGACTTGAGTGTATAAGGGAAGACTTTTCTCTCTAAACTTAAAAGAGTAGAGTTATTCTTTTATTACCTGTTCAAGTAACTGAAATCAGTAACATTTACTGTCTAGGCTACAGCCAAATAGAAAAAACAGTTCCAGAATACCCGACCAAAGTGTTGTCTTCAGATGCTGAGACATAAAGATACTATATCCTGGCAAACCGTACAAGGAGAGGGACTCACTGGTATTTGCTATATTTCCCAAAAGTTACTTTCATATATTATCAAATACAAATCTTTAAAATTTTGTAGCTTAAAAAACCTTTGGGGACATCTGGAAACATGTTTTCAAATATGAATGTGTTTTAGTGTTCAAAGAGCGGGGGGACCAAAGTGAAATGCTTATAGGATCTGCTAGTCAGGATACACAATTGAATAAATTTGTCCATGTGTGGAAAAAGGGAAGGTGGGGACTGAGTGGGAGAGCACTGCCTTTCTAAAGGAGACAGCTGCTACCCAGTTCCAGCTGGTGTTACACTTAAGAAATTTAGCCTTAAATTTACTGTGATGTATCTTTCAATAATACAAAAGAAACTGGAAATCTAGACTTCTATATGAAATGTCCAGATTTTAAAAATTTTGCAATGAATACTTTGTAAAACACTGCACAGGCTATATGACACTGAAACTTCATAAACTGCCATGTGTGGTCGCATTACAGAGCCTTATGCTTACTCATTTAGGGTGAGAAAGAAGTATTTCAGAAAGTGTGTTTGCCATACAAGCTCAGGCCTGCTCATCATCTGCCATTGTCATTTTCTCAGTTGATCTCCTGATTCCCCTCAAAGGAAAACTATTCTTGGTTTTAAGAGAATCATTCAATTAATTGATTTTCTTTATGTAACCATAGATTTACATGTCCAGAAGGTACCTTGGAGGTCATTTAGTATCAGTTAGCCGAAAGCACTCTTGTTAGAGATGTGACCCAAAGAGACTTTTTTTTAACAACCCACAGAGTGGAATCTAGATTGTCATGATAAAGTTCTAAAGGCTTCCAGAACCCAACTATTCACAGTCCTTGCCTAAAGGAAGACTCTGCATGAAGGTGGGAAAAGAGCGCAAGATGAAAATATCCATCTACTGAAATTAGAGCATTTGCTCACAAAGAAATTGTTTACCTCTTTGAGACTGTCTTCCCATCATTTCTCATTTGGTGTCAAAAATCTATTTCCTTCACTTCTGATCTTTATCACTTTCTCTGCTTGAGCATGCTTATCACAATTCTAGAAGAGGTGAGAGAAACGACTGGTTTGGAAGCCCTGGAGTGTTTCCCATTCTGTTATTGGCTACAGATGGAAAAGGCAGGTCCTATAATTGCACTTTCTGCAGTTTTTCTCTTGGCTCCATGCTTTTGTTATTTCCGAAGGTGCCCTTCCTCTCTAGCCAAAGAGAATTCCCATGAACGTTTCCATCCCATGGACTTACTGTAGTCATAGGATTCAAATAGCCCTTCCTCCAGATTCAAAGTACAAGCCCTAAAACTTTTAGAAATGTGATGAATCATCTTCAACTGAGAATCAGTGAACACTCTGGATTTTTTGGGTCCATATTAAAACTCATATGAGTAAGGAGAAAGTCAGTGCCATTCTTTTTTTAACTGTTTTTAAAGCACTCAAAGTATACATTCATATCCTGCATAGAAAGTGACACTTCCTTTATCCAAGGGAGAAATACTAGGTTGTCCTGTTGTGCTGGAGTTTAATTTCCCACGGAGAAAAAAAAAAAGAAAAAGAACATGAGTAAGCTTGTTAAAGAATCTAAGGTTTGCTATGTTTGTGTGAACCACTAGATAGAAGTCATATGAGAATTGCCTGGGCTTTAATGAAGAAATATATGCTGTGAAAATAATTTTTTAAAAACTATGTGATATATTTTTGCATGTCTGGATACATTTTGGGGGGCCTATTTTGGGCAATTCTAAGACATAGTCAATTTAATGTACTAAAGCCATTCTATTTAAGTAAGGTTTATTAAAGTTAAATCCCACACTGTTTCTCTAAAATAAACCCATATGCCTTTTTTCCTATGCTCTGCCAATGGAGATTATATATCTCTCAGCTGCCTTTGTTGTTTTCTTAAGGACACTTTTTTTCGTCAGATGAACTATTCTGTTTGCATTCTTCACTTTAATTACTTAAAGAATCTCTGAGTTTACGGCCACAAAGAGATGATAAATTTTTAGGATATAATTCATCTTAAATTCACTCTCAGCTGTCAGATGTCCTCTAAAAACATTCCACTGAAGGATTACAGAAGAAGAAAATACAAATAAATGTTCTTTTCCTTTTGTAAGCTTATATTTAGAGTCAACTGAAAGAAAGCCAAAAGTTATATTTGCAAGATAATAATGTGTAAGCAAAGATGTTAATAATTAGTGAAGAATGCATATCACAACACATAAAACAATGTCTTCCCCTTTTTAAAATCTGAGGACTGAAAAACCTCTAGTTCAGAGCTAACGGTTCTCAACCCTTAAAAGACTGAGCAGCATTTTTTTTTTGGCAAAAGTAATACGATTTGTTTAAAAGCCTCAGTCAACAGGTATTTCCTGAAAATACTTTCCATAAAAAGTAGAGCATGGTTCTCCAGAATGAAAACTGATCCATTTTCCCATTTTCTTTTTCTTTTATTTTTTGTTCTTCTTTTTTTTTTCCCTCTGTTTTTCTTTAACTTTTCAGCCAAGGGTTTCTATGATCTTGATGCCTTAAACGAAGCTGCTTGGACAAGTGCCCAGAGCCAGTTGGTTCCCTGTAATATTTGTGGGCGTACCTTCCTGCCAGACAGACTGATTGTTCACCAACGATCCTGTAAACCAAAAGTCGCCAAGTAAAGCCCTTTCTCCCTACGAAATAGTTACAGGAATTAAATCCTTTGGAAAGAGCTGGGATATGATGGGGAGGAGGAAAAGGAGGGGAGGAGAGGAAACAAGGGAAAGTGGAATTGACCAAAGGCACGAGACGCCCAGCTCAGTGCTTTGGTGGCCTGGTGTGACCACTGTGTCACTGCTTTTAGCATGCAGCTGCGTGCGTGTGCCTTGGCACGCCGGGGCCTCGCATGTCACACGGTTGTCAGGCAGAATTACACGTGGCCGCGCCTCATCACAGCTGGCATTTTTATCTCCAGGAAATTTCAGAGCCAGTTGTTGCTGTTTTTCTTCTGGTCTGATTTCCTGAACAAGATTGTGAACCTCACACTTAGGACTATTATTCAGTGAACAGAGGCTTTGGGTGGTGACTTCAGGCAACTCTTTAGTTCCCGAGAAAAACTGGATTCCCTCCCATCCCTGCGCTTTCTGAAATAATGTGCCACTCCCTGCTATTTCTGATCCAGGGAAATGTTTTTAATTGAGTTAGTGATCAGGAATCTTCTTTTCTCTATAAAATTGTTCAACAGGAGACACATACAAAAAAAGAGCTAAGGACTTAAAGTACTAGAAACACACAGAACTCATACTCCCTTACTAATAGTGAAAAATGCTACAAGGAAAATTCAGCATCAGTGCCAGCCTCATATGTTGGGAGCCTCATATGCTGTGATGTGATTCATCACAGGGGTGGAAGCTAGCTCCCTCCTCCTATAGAAGAGGTCCAGCAAGAGTTCTCTCTGCCCTCCTAGGGACTTATAGGAGTTTTATTGTGGAGATCTAAAAGCCTGCCTGGAAGTCCTGAGCCTCCCCACCCAAGGGCCACGTACAGTACGTGGGTTGTGCAGATGCTCTGGATTTGAGTCCTTGAATGTGTATTCAGAGAGGCAGGCCTCCTGGGAGGAGGCCAGGGCCAGGGAGGTGCTCTGCCCAGGAAATTCTGCTCCCCTGGAGCAGCGCTGCTTCGCCTGGACTCCCAGCAGGTTTTGCTTAAGATCTTTGTTCATTTTATGGCTGACCTTCAGGGCCATTTTGGATCCACCAGGTTCCTGCAAACCTTGCATTCATGACCTTACACAGCACAGTTAACTCCAAATTATACAAGCAAATTTATCTGACCAAATTATAAAGGTTAGGTTAGGATAACTGTGCTAATTATTCGGGTTTTCCTGCCTGTTCCAAAGGAAGCAAGAGATGAACTTTTTAAAAAGTCTTTTTGATATCCCCAAATAAGATTAGCATCTTGTAAAGGATAGCCTTTAATGACTCCTACCTGATGGTTTGTTCTTTTATTTTGTTAACAAAAATGACAACAACATCTAATGTGTAGTGAGTGTACTGTGGGTCAGGCACCGTGCCTAGTGCTTCCTATATATCAGTTTATATAAATCTCACATCAACCCTACAAGTAGATAGTATCCTTATTTTACACGTGAGGAAACTAATACTTAGACTAAAATAGCAAACTCAAGGTCACACTGGACTTGAGTTAAGGGTTGGAGTCAGGAATCAAACTCAGGACTGTTGGACTTCCAAGCCCATAATCTTATCCATTGCCATTTGCGTGCTAGATACCACCATTAAAAAGATTAACTCCAACACAAATGATCTGACAAATGTCAGTTTTGTACAATGTTTAGTAACTAAGGCAAATGGGAATTTTAGCATGCTTGCAGTTTGGCTGCTGGTCTGGGTTTATCTTAAACCGAGGCAAAAACAAAAGTTTGAACTGCATTGTGTTTTAAAAGCTACTTCTGTATTCTGCTGATGTTCGGAAGTCAGACAGCAAGGGAAATAAAGCAAGAGTTTTGGCCTCAACTTTGAAATGAGTGGCCATTTGGGGTCATAAAGAAAGATTTGTGGGCCTTCGCTTTCAAAGCATGAGAAAAACAAAACAAAACTACTTTATCTGTAAGAATTATTAAATCTGAGTTCTTGAAGCGGTTGAAAAAGATGAGCTCTTGTAAGAACTGTGCTTCCACGGGGAACAGCTTGAGGAACGTCAAGGTGCCGACCGTGGGACTTCCACTTCTGGCTCCAGCTCCAGCTCCACCTGAGCCGGCCTGCAAACGTTACAGGGGACCATATCTGAAGCAAGTTCAGTCACAGTGACATCAATCCAAGGGCTCCCATCTTTCATCAAGGCAAGTCACTGAAGTCTCACCATTAATAGGACAGAGCTCACCTGCTCTCTGCCAACTGCCCTTCCCCCAATTTGTTCACATCTGTGCAGATTTTTGTACTCTAAAAAGGAAAATGATTTCTTTAACAGTGGTGGGCGCATCCATGAGCTTTGAATCTGAATCTTGTAATGGTTCCCATAGACAGTCTCCTACGTGATGAAGAGCAGATACTAGATGAAGGTACTTGGAGCTCTTACACTGGCTCAGGTAGGTATCGGCTTGGGATGCGATGTTATTAGAGGCATCGGCAACAATACAATTCCCTCTCTGCTCTGGCAACTGGTGCTGCACAATCTTTTATTGAAGTCCCCTTTAGTTGAGGTTATGGGAAGAATTCCAGGATTTCTTGATGCTCATTTGCACATTAAATTCACATCAAAGTTGCGGGGCATGTCTTATCAGAAGGGAACACTGGAGACAGAACAAGCCTGTCCTACTAAGGGATGTAGACGGGGAGACTCTCCTCCGGTGAGTAAGCATGGAGATCTGTTCGAGCTCCGTTGTGGGAGCTCCTCAGGTTGTGGGAGCTCCTCCTCATCAGGCAGCCTTGGATGTATTTCCAAGTAGGGTCCCAGTATTTCCAAGGATGGCTCCCAGATGACACTGCTTCAGCTTGGGGAATACTGGCCTGAGTCTCTTCACAAAAAAAGAAGGTTCTACTGACAAGCAGACCCATTTGTGAGCAAGGAAGAGAAAGAGGGCAGATATCCAAAGTCTTCCATCTCCTGAAAACCTGAAAACAGCCCTTGGTCTCTCTGTACTTCTGACATTAGCAGCATCTCTTCTTTACACCCTCATCTAAACCAACTCATATGGCTTTAATCCCATACCAGGTCAGGTCAGGAAGTTCAGCCCTTTCCTTCCCCAACCCTGTGGGGACCTTTCCCTGCTCTGGCAATGGACAACCTTCCTTTATCATTTATTACTTCCCTCCTGACTCTCTGTCTGGCCCACATGAACGGCCGTGCCTGTTTCAGCTGGCCCTGCCCACTCTCTGTGAGCACTGTGGCCAGAGATGGAAATGAGGTTTTCCTGCACTTGGAAGAAACAGCACACATGAGAGGCAGTTGAGTTTCTGGCGGGGGCCAAATTGGATGGTGTAGAGAGAATTACACCAGGAAAAAACACTGTTAATTTAGCATAGGATGGTACACTTTTTTTTTTTTAAAGACTATTGCTTTAGGTTTTTTTAATTTTTTTTTTTTTTTTTTTTTTTATGGCTGTGTTGGGTCTTCATTTCTGTGCGAGGGCTTTCCCTAGTTGTGGCAAGCGGGGGCCACTCTTCATCGCGGTGCGCGGGCCTCTCACTATCGCGGCCTCTCTTCTTGCAGAGCACAGGCTCCAGACGCGCAGGCTCAGTAATTGTGGCTCACGGGCCCGGTTGCTCCGCGACATGTGGGATCTTCCCAGACCAGGGCTCGAACCCGTGTCCCCTGCATTGGCAGGCAGATTCTCAACCACTGCGCCACCAGGGAAGCCCAGGATGGTACACTTTTATGCTTAGTTCTTTTAAATTTTTGTTATAAAAATATTCAATAGATAACACCTGTAGGGTAAAAGATAATGAAGTCTTATGTCCTCCACACCCAGACAAACTTAGCTGAAACCCCACTAAGGTTGAATCTGAATGGTCTAAATTTCAACTACTATTCTTTTGGGTATAAGAGGATGAAGGAGGTGGGGAGAGTTGCTGGGAGCACAAGATTGCAGAGTATCTCTGATAATGCCTTCTATTTCTACTTCTGGAAACATGAGATTAAGCCAGCATGGATATAAACCAACTGCAAGTAAGAAAGTGAAACCTGGCCTAGGCATCATGGGGGCTAAGTCCTATCATTGATTCATACTGATCACCTATAGACCAATGTTTTCAGATAATACTTAATTGAGAGTGTGTTTGGCAAAATAATGTCCCCAAAGATGTTGATACCCCAGTTCTCCAAACTTACGAATATGTTACCTTGCATGTTATGCTACCTTTGCAGATGTGGTTAAGGTTTTGGGCCTTGTAATGGGGAGAGTATCTCGGATTATCTGGGTGGGCCCAGTATAATCATGAGTCCTTAATAGTGGAATAAGAAGAAAAAAGGGTGCTTGAGAGAGATGGCAGCATAGGAAGGATTCAACAGTCTGTTGCTTGCTCTGAGATGTAGGGAACTATGTGCAATGACCAGAGAAAAACCTCTCCGAGTTAAGGGCATCCCCAGCAGACAGCCAGCAAAGAAACTGGAACCTCAGTCCTATAACCACAGGAACTAGATTCTGCCAACAACCTGAATGAGCAAGGAAACAGATTCTCCCCTGGAACCTCCAGAAAGGAACACAGCCTGCCAACAACTTGTTTTTATCTGGTGAGTCCAGGGTTGAACTTCTGACCTACAGAACTGTAAGAAAATAAATGTGTGTTGTTTAACCCATTGTTAATAATAATTTGTTATGGCAGCAACAGACAATGAATAGAAGAAGCATCCACAGGCAGACCTCAGAGATATTGTGAGTTCATTTCCAGATCACCTCAATAAAGTGAATATCACAATAAAGCAAATCACAGAAATTTTTTGGTTTCCTCATGCATAGAAAAGTTATGTTTACACTGTAGTCTATAAGTGGACAGTAGCATTATATCTAAAAAAGCAATATACGTACCTTAATTTAAAAAATGCTTTATTGCTAAAAAATGCCAAAACAATTACAATAGTAACATCAAAGATCATTAAATGCAGATCACTATAACAAATATAATAATAATAAAAAAGTTTGAAATATTGAAAGAATTATCAAAATGTGACACAGAGACATGAAATGAGCAAGTGTTGTTGGAAAAATGGTGCTGATAGATTTACTTGATGCAGTGTTGCCACAAACTTTTAATTTGTCAAACAAAACAAAACAAAAATGCATCTGCAAAGTACAGTAAAGCAAAGCACAATAAAACAAGGTGTACCTGTATGTGGCATAGGGTAGGACCCCCAAACCTTCTATTGATCAGAGAGATAGAATCCTCAACTCCATGTGGGACACTGGCCACCTCCACTGCTTGCATTAGTGAGAAGACACCATAATCAAATTCAGTAGGGCCAGATAGCCCAACAAAAACTGGCTCCAAGATTTGCTACCCACAAAATACCCAGCTATTTTACAATATGCACAAAATATGGATGCAAATTTTTAATGTTCTGTTAATATTTTTGATCATAAAATGGATTCTGTTCCATGTACACACTTGTTTAAAAAATAATAAATGGACAAATGCAGTTGAATTACTTGGCAGTTGACTTTTCATGCCAATGACCCCATGACCTTGTCCTACCCACCTGTCTGTCTTTTCCACGAGCTGCAGAAAGAAAATAACTGCATAATCTGAAATGGTAGAAGGTTACTGTTATGGGAATCTCTAAATAAGGTACTAGTTGAAAAACAGTCAAAATATCCGAGCACTGAAAATGCAGATAAGACTTAAACAAATCTCATCGTTCTCTTATGATCTTTACCAGGGCTTTTCTGAGGGGTCATGTGCGGATCTAAAAAGTAGGCTGGACCATCAAAGAAACGTGCTCAAAGTGTAGGGGAAGGGTAGAAAAAGCACCTGATTTGAGGACCGTCATTCAGCCGAATTATCAAGCAAGAAGTTTGCCTTCAATGCCTTCATCTCCCATCTTTGAACCTTCTGAACTCTTTCCTCCCAACCCCCATGAAGGTTTCTCCAGGATCCTGCTGTCCTGTCTTCTATCTACGACTGCCCAGACTTCTGTTTCTGTTGGAGAAGAAACTCAGGTGCTCCACCTTCCAGCTATCCCTCCATCTCTCCTAGACTGCCCATCCACATTTCTCTTCCTGTGTCCCTTTCTGGACTTTCCACTAGCTATTTCATTAGAAAGAAACTTGAGAAAGTCATCCACGCTAAGGTGTTCATGGAAGTTGATGGTTTGATGCTCTATCTCTCTCAGATGGTATGGTTATTTTAAAAAAAGTTTCTTAGAAGTATTATGTCTTTATCCAAAGTAATGAAGTCCATGTGGTGGAATCTTAGACAAAATGTTGGGATGGAAGTCAATAGGGCATGGGAAGCAGGCCTCTCCTTGACCTTTAGTGACCCTCATCATACCACATAGACCTCTGTTAACTCCACACCTGAGTAGAGACACCTCTGATAGGGTTTCTACTGACAGCTTGTATTAAGGTAGGCTAAGTGTTGTAACAAATAGACCAAAATATTCTAAGGGCTTGAATAAGACAGAATTTTATTTCTTGCTTTAAAAAAAGCCCTGGGCAAGTGAGCAGTATAGTGAGGCGTCCCTCCTTCGTGACATCATTCAGGGCCCCAGGCTGATGAAATCTCTGCCACTTGCAACATGTGACACACAAGTTGCCCTGGTAGGTCCTCTCCTTTCAGCTCATCCACGAGGAGAAAAGAGCATGGAGTCACCTATTCGGCCTAGAAGAAATGCTCATCATTCCACTCACATTCATGGGCTAAATCTCAGCCACATGACTGTACCTGAGTGCAAGGAGGTCTGGACATTGTGTTCTCACTGCCACAGCAGGAGGAAGAGGTGACCAGGGATTTGGGGGAATAATTAGGATTTTCTGGCATGAGCTCAAATCTCTTCCTGGCTTCTTGTTAGGGGACCACTTTCCCTTTTGTGGGAAATTGACAATATTTGGGCATAAACCTCAGAGGACAAGAAATTATTCTTGCCATCAAGGCAGGCAAGGTTGGTAAATTAGGCCCCCCAAAAGATAAAACTTTAAAAAATTATAGCCATTTTCACATATCAGAAATAGCAGCATTCAATATTTGAAGGAAAGATTGTTCTTTTTTTTTATTATTTGAGGAAACACTTTAAAAGGCATTTTCGATATGCAAAGTTTAGTCTCATAAGGGTAGTTGGGGCAAAGAAGAACAATTTTGCAAAAGAATGTGAATGGCCCCCTTTACAGTGGACAAAGCTCCAACTCTGAGGAAGTATCATTGAGTACACTGGTTTTTCATCCTCTTGTTAGAGACTGACTAAAAAGAAATTGGAGTTTTGGGCTCAGAACTAGGTCAAGGGGAGCTCCCACCTATGTGACGAGGGACTGAAACCATGGCAACATGTCAGCAAGACAGCAGGTAGGGGGCGCCCTACATTGGGACAAGGCTGGTGGACTTAGGAGCAGCAGTCACTGCTGCCGAATTTTAAATGTCCCTTTCCTGCACTCTAATTCTCTGTTATCTTCGAGCCTTCACTTTGTCTTATTGTTAGCTGTGCTGGGGTGTGGGGTGGAGCTGTGAAATAAGAGAGGAGCCAATGTCTACACATGGACAACCAGACCAAGGAAGCCCTTGAAGCCACAAGGAGCCCCCAAGCAGCAGTCAGGAGCAACAGATGGCAAGCAACAGCCAAGGCAGGTGCATAGTCTCCAGGAATCCTCAGAATCACCTGAGGAGAGGACTGGGATTCCTGACATCATCTATGAGCGACTTAGATCCTGGTTATTCGGCTAGCAAAGGGGTAAGCAACCCTGGAATGCCAGAGACCGTAGGTATATGGTTAAACGTGCTTCAGTAAAGCATCAGTGAACAACACAGCACTGCATGTAACTGTGACAAGTGGTGGTACACAGGTTCTGACTCTTGCAGCCAAAGCACATGAGGGAAATGACATCTTTATGAAGACCTCAAGGCAGAGGGAGTTCAGAGCTGGCCCTGAAACGATGAACAGGTAGAGGCAGCAGTGGTGCTAAAGGACACACGAGGGAAGAAACTCACAGAAACTGTGGTCTACTCCACATCCCTGTAAGCAGCCTCAGGGCTGAACACTCTGTACAATACCAGTATCAGCATTTTCCAGGTGAAACACAGTGGGAAGCTCTATATCCTTTATGGGTTTTTCTAAATTTAATTTTTATTTTATATTAGAGTATAGTTGATTTACAATGTTGTTATATCCTTTATGTTGATGGGTGACTTCACCACAGGAAAGACAAGTACAGAGCTTTTAGACTATGAGATCAATTCATACAAGAAGTTATCAAAGTTAACGGCTGAGTTACTTGTTCTGGATAAAGGTATTTCTCTTCCTCTTTTTAAACATGCTTCCTGCCCAACTTCTGTCACCAATGTGGTATCTTCCAGAGATGAAGAACCCAGATCCAGAAGGTGGTGAAGCATTAGCACAGAGGGTTAGAAGCAGTCCCCATATATAGCTGGGCAAACAGGGCAGGCTTGGGAGGGGCTCAAGAGCAGCCCTATTGTGCGGGGAGATGATCTAGGAGAGCAACAGTGGACAGCAAGTGAGAGGAACAGCTGAGCAAGGACGAAGGGCATGTGCAGGATTTGTGTGCAAGGAAGGTGACGGGCAATGACAAGGCAGAGACCAGGGTGGTCATGGATTTATTCTTCCAACCCTGCAACTTGAGGTAGGTGCAAAGCAAATCAGAAGAGGTGTACAGTTTTCTGTTTTTGTTCAGGAGGGCACTGGACAAGATGACATCTAAAGGAAAAATGAGGGTGAGTGAACACAAAGGGTAGGAGGGGTATAAATCTGCTTTTCCCATTTTGTTCCCACATTTGCCTTTTCCTCCTTTTCATCCTGTCACAGTATCACTGTCTCTGGCCCCCAGTTCCCTTTCTCTTTCCAAGCAGGCTCATTTCGCACAGCTCCAGCAATGAGCATGCTCTGCCAGAAGAGGACAGCATTGGGAAGCAATGAGAAGAGTCATCCTCACTGCGCAGGCACAAGTCTGGCCAGGCAGAGACAGGGTCTGGTTTTCTGTTTATTCTAGCAGCAAACTCTGAAATAAACATGAATTTATCCCTGAAGTCATATCAAGTGACTCCTTCATCTCCCCCGCTCCCAGCTTCTTAAAAGAATAATCATAAATATTCAGGGTATAGATACCAACTTGGCTTCATAACAGGCGATGTTTCAGCCAGTTTTCTGACAAAACTTACATAGAATATTGAATGCAAATTTCTAGATATTGTGAGTAATTCAGGCCAAAGAGGCACTTTGCTTAAAGTATGCTGGCTCTTATTATGCAGTTGGCAGGTTGAATTTGTATTCTACCCATTTTTTGTTTTTGTTTTTTTTTAATGATTGCACAAGTCACTTATTAACTTTCTCAACACATATTTCTTGAGCACCTGTGAGGTGTCATGGTTGCCTGGACAAGGCAGAGGTACATAAACAACCAGGTGGTATAGATGGATGATGTGGGATTGAAAGAAACTGGATTTTTGAAGAAGGAAGAGAAAGTTCTAAAAAGTGAAAGCAATGGTGAGTACAGACGACACCTGCCCCATCCCCAGGCATTATGTTATATGGGATATGGGGATCTGACAGTGTCCTTGGGGGACAGAATAGAGTTAGTTAGAGTAAGAAGAATTTTTTTGAATATTTAGAGAAGAAATTGGGGATACAGGTAAAAACAGGTAAATTACAGATACACTGCTGATAACAGA
This sequence comes from Eubalaena glacialis, assembly GCF_028564815.1. Classification (NCBI taxonomy): domain Eukaryota; kingdom Metazoa; phylum Chordata; class Mammalia; order Artiodactyla; family Balaenidae; genus Eubalaena; species Eubalaena glacialis. The sequence goes on from NC_083719.1 coordinate 101,338,730, forward strand.
GTATTAAGGAATAAAGAAAGGGTTTGAGGTAGGAAACACAAGCGGCCTCATAAGTGTATAATCGGTGTATCACATGGAGCACCACACTTAGAAGGCCCCCATGCTTGATTTAATGTCTTGTTTTTACCAGCAGGAAATTCTTACTAATTTTTGAACAGGAGATCCCCATTTTCATTTTACATTAGGCTCTGTAATTTGTGTACCTGAAGGTGGGGGATATGTGGAAGTTTGGGTAAAACAAGACTAGGGAATTTCCAGATCTGTCTGTGGATAAGAGTTTCCCTGATGCTCTGGGAAGCTGGAATTTCTGTTGGTGTTGAAAGCACACAAGGTTGTAATTCCCAATGATATAAATACTGATGGTCTTTTATTTATTAATTTTTAACATATTTATTGGAGTATAATTGCTCTACAATGGTGTGTTGGTTTCTGCTTTATAACACAGTGAATCAGCCATACATATACATATAACCCCATATCTCCTCCTTCTTGTGTCTCCCTCCCACCTCCCTATCCCATCCCTCTAGGTGGTCACAAAACACTGAGCTGATCTCCCTCTACTATTCGGCTGCTTCCCACTAGCTATCGATTTTACATTAGGTAGTGTATATATGTTCATGCAACTCTCTAACTTCATCCCAGCTTACACGTCCCCTTCCCCGTGTCCTCAAGTCCATTCTCTACATCTGCATCTTTGTTCCAGTCCTGCCCCTAGGTTCTTCAGAACCATTTTTTTTTCAGATTCCATACATATGTGTTAGCATACAGTATTTGTTTTTCTCTTTCTGACTTACTTCACTCTGTATGACAGACTCTAGGTCCATCCACCTCACTACAAATAACTCAATTTCATTTCCTTTTATGGCTGAGTAATATTCCATTGTATATGTGTGCCACATCTTCTTTATCCATTCGTCTATCGGTGGACACGTAGGTTGCTTCCGTGTCCTGGCTATTGTAAATAGAGCTGCAAAGAACATTATGGTACATGACGCTTTTTGAATTATGGTTTTCTCAGTGTATGTGCACAGTAGTGAGATTGCTGGGTTGTATGGTAGTTCTAGTTTTAGTTTTTTAAGGAACCTCCATACTGTTCTCCATAGCGGCTGTATCAGTTTACATTCCCACCACCAGTGCAAGAGGGTTCCCTTTTCTCCACACCCTCTCCAGCATTTATTGTTTCTAGATTTTTTGATGATGGCCATTCTGACCGGTATGAGATGATATCTCATTGTAGTTTTGATTTGCATTTCTCTAATGATTAATGATGTTGAGCATCCTTTCATGTGTTTGTTGGCAATCTGTATATCTTCTCTGGAGAAATATCTATTATGTCTTCTGCACATTTTTGGATTGGGTTTTTTTTTTTTTGATATTGAGCTGCATGAGCTGCTTGTAAATTATGGAGATTAATCCTTTGTCACTTGCTTCATTTGCAAATATTTCCTCCCTTTCTGAAGGTTATCTTTTCACCTTGTTTATGGTTTCCTTCCCTGTGCAAAAGCTTTTAAGTTTCATTAGGTCCCATTTGTTTATTTTTGTTCTTATTTCCATTTCTCTAGGAGGTGGGACAAATAGGATCTTGCTGTGATTTATGTCATAGAGTGTTCTGCCTATGTTTTCCTCTAAGAGTTTTATAGTGTCTGGCCTTACATTTAGGTCTTTAATCCATTTCAAGTTTATTTTTGTATATGGTGTTAGGGAGTTTTCTAATTTCATTCTTTTACATGTAGCTGTCCAGTTTTCCCAGTACCACTTATTGAAGAGGCTGTCTTTTCTCCATTGTATAGTCTTTCCTCCTTTATCAAAAATAAGGTGACTGGGCTTCCCTGGTGGCGCAGTGGTTGAGAATCTGCCTACCAATGCAGGGGACGTGGGTTCGAGCCCTGGTCTGGGAGGATCCCACATGCCGCGGAGCAACTGGGCCCATGAGCCACAACTACTGAGCCTGCGCGTCTGGAGCCTGTGCTCCGCAACAAGAGAGGCCGCGATAGTGAGAGGCCCGTGCACAGTGATGAGGAGTGGCCCCCACTTGCCGCAACTGGAGAGGGCCCTCGCACAGAAACAAAGACCCAACACAGCTAAAAATAAATAAATAAATTTATAAAAAAAAAAAAATAAGGTGACCACATGTGTGTGGGTTTATCTCTGGGCTTTCTATGCTGTTCCATTGATCTATATTTCTGTTTTTGTGCCAGTACATACTGTCTTGATTACTGTAGCTTTGTAGTATAGTCTGAACATCAGGAGCCTGATTCCTCCAGCTCCGTTTTTCTTTCTAAAGATTGCTTGGGTTATTCGGGGTCTTTTGTGTTTCCATACAAATTGTGAATTTTTTTATTCTACTTCTGTGAAAAATGCCATTGGTAGTTTGATAGAGATTGCACTGAATCTGTAGATTGCTTTGGGTAGTATAGTCATTTACACAATGTTGATTCTTCCAATCCAAGAGCATGATATAACTCTCCATCTCTTTGTATCATCTTTAATTTCTTTCATCAGTGTCTTATAGTTTTCTTCATACAGGTCTTTTGTCTCCTTAGGTAGGTTTATTCCTAGGTATTTTATTCTTTTTGATGCAATGGTAAAATGGTAAATTGGAGTGTTTCCTTGATTTCTCTTTCAGGTTTTTCATCTTTAGTGTATAGGAATGCAAGAGATTTCTGTGCATTAATTTTGTATCCTGCTACTTTACCTAATTCATTGATTAGCTCTAGTAGTTTTCTGGTAGCATCTTTAGGATTCTCTATGCATAGTATCATGTCATCTGCAAACAGTGACAGCTTTACTTCTTCATTTCCAATTTGGATTCCTTTTATTTCTTTTTCTTCTCTGATTGCTCTGGCTAAAAGTTCCAAAACTATGTTAAATAATAATGGTAAGAGTGGACAACCTTGTCTTGTTCCTGATCTTAGAGGAAATGGTTTCAATTATTTACCATTGAGAATGATGTTGGCTGTAGGTTTGTCATATATGGGCTTTATTATGTTGAGGTAAGTTCCCTCTATGCCTACTTTCTGGAGGGTTTTCATCATAAATGGGTGCTGCATTTTGTTGAAAGCTTTTTCTACATCTATTGAGATGATCATATGGTTTTTCTCCTTCAATTTGTTAACATGGTTTATCACATTGATTGATTTGTGTATATTGAAGAATCCTTGCATTCTTGGGATAAACCCCACTTGATCATGGTGTATGATCCTTTTAACGTGTGGTTGGATTCTGTTTGCTAGTATTTTGTAGAGGATTTTGCATCTATGTTCATCAGTGATATTGGCCTGTAGTTTTCTTTCTTTGTGACATCTTTGTCTGGTTTTGGTATCAGGGTGATGGTGGCCTTGTAGGATGAGTTTGGGGGTGTTCCTCCCTCTGCTATATTTTGGAAGAGTTTGAGAAGGATAGGTGTTAGCTCTTCACTAAATGTTTCATAGAATTCACCTGTGAAGCCATCTGGTTCTGGGCTTTTGTTTGTTGGAAGAGTTTTAATCACAGTCTCAATTTCAGTGCTTGTGACTGGTCTGTTTATATTTTCTCTTTCTTCCTGGTTCAGTCTCGGAAGGTTGTGCTTTTGTAAGAATGTGTCCATTTCTTCCAGGTTGTCCATTTTATTGGCTTGTAGTAATCTCTCGTGATCCTTTGTATTTCTGCGCTGTCAGTTGTTACTTCTCCTTTTTCATTTCTAATTCTATTGATTTGAGGCTTCTCCCTTTTTTTCTTGATGAGTCTGGCTAATGGTTTATCAATTTTGTTTATCTTCTCAAAGAACCAGCTTTTAGTTTTATTGATCTTTGCTATTGTTTCCTTCATTTCTTTTTCATTTATTTCTGACCTGATCTTTATGATTTCTTTCCTTCTGCTAACTTTGGGGTTTTTTGTTCTTCTTTCTCTAATTGCTTTAGGTGTAAGGTTAGGTTGTTTATTTGAGATGTTTCTTGTTTCTTGAGGTAGCATGTTATTGCTATAAACTTCCCTCTTAAAACTGCTTTTGCTGCATCCCATAGGTATTGGGTCATCATGTTTTTATTGTCATTTGTTGCTAGGTATTTTTTGATTTCCTATTTGATGTCTTCAGTGATCTCTTGGGTATTAAGTAGTGTATACTTTATCCTCCATGTGTTTGTATTTTTTACAGATTTTTTTTCCTGTAATTGATACCTAACCTCATAGCACTGTGGTCAGAAAAGATACTTTATACGATTTCAATTTTCTTAAATTTACCAAGGCTTGATTTGTGACCCAAGATGATCTATCCTGCAGAATATTCCATGAGCACTTGAGAAGAAAGTGTATTCTGTTGTTTTTAGATGGAATGTCCTATAAATATCAATTAAGTCCATCTTGTTTAATGTATCATTTAAAGCTTGTGTTTCCTTATTTATTTTCATTTTGGATGATCTGTCCATTGGTGAAAGTGGGGTGTTAACATCCCCTACTATGATTGTGCTACTGTTGATTTCCCCTTTTATGGCTGTTAGCATTTGCCTTATGTATGGAGGTGCTCCTTTGTTGGGTGCATAAATATTTACAATTGTTATATCTCCTTCTTGGATTGATCCCTTGATCATTATGTTGTGTCCTTCTTTGTCTCTTGTAATAGTCTTTATTTTAAAGTCTATTTTGTCTGATATGAGCATTGCTACTCCAGCTTTCTTTGGATTTCCATTTGCATGGAATATCTTTTTCCATCCCTTCACTTTCACTCTGTATGTGTCCCTAGGTCTGAAGTGGGTCTCTTGTAGACAGCATATATACTGGTCTTGTTTCTGTATACATTCAGCCAGTCTATGTCTTTTGGCTGGAGCATTTAATCCATTTGCATTTAAGGTAATTATCAATATGTATGTTCTTATTACCATATTCTTAATTGTTTTGGGTTTGTTTTTGTAGGTCTTTTCCGTCTCTTGTGTTTTCTGCCTAGAGAAGATCCTTTAGCATTTGTTGTAAAGCTGGTTTCATGGTGCTGAATTCTCTTAGGTTCTGCTTGTCTGTAAAGGTTTTAATTTCTCCATCAAATCTGAATGAGATCCTTGCTGGGTAGAGTCACCTTGGTTGTAGCTTTTTCTCTTTCATCACTTTAAGTATGTCCTGCCACTCCCTTCTGGCTTCCAGAGTTTCTGCTGAAAGATCAGGTGTTTACCTTATGGGGAATACCCTCGTATGTTATTTGTTGTTTTTCCCTTGCTGCTTTTAATATTTTTTCTTTGTATTTAATTTTTGATAGCTTGATTAATATGTGTCTTGGCGTGTTTCTCCTTGGATGTATCCTGGATTGGACTCTCTGCGCTTCCTGGACTTGATTGACTCTTTCCTTTCCCATATTAGGGAAGTTTTCAACTATAGTCTCTTCAAATATTTTCTCAGTCCCTTTCTTTTTCTTTTCTTCTTCTGGGACCCCTATAATTTGAATGTTGGTGTGTTTAATGTTGTCCCAGAGGTCTCTGAGACTGTCCTCAATTCTTTTCATTCATTTTTCTTTATTCTGCTCTGTGGTAGTTATTTCCACTATTTTATCTTCCAGGTCACTTATCCGTTCTTCTGCCTCAGTTATTCTGCTATTGATTCCTTCTAGAGAATTTTTAATTTCATTTATTGTGTTGTTCATCATTGTTAGTTTTTCTAGGTCCTTTTTAAAAGTTTTTTGTATTTTCTCCATTCTACTTCCAAGATTTTGGATCATCTTTACTATCATTACTCTCAATTCTTTTTCAGGTAGACTGCCTATTTCCTCTTCATTTGTTTGGTCTGGTGGGTTTTTACCTTGCTCCTTCATCTGCTCTGTGTTTCTCTGTCTTCTCATTTTGCTTAAATTGCTGTGTTTGGGGTCTCCGTTTCACAGGCTGCAGGTTCGTAGTTCCCGTTGTTTTTGGTGTCTGCCCCCAGTGGCTAAGGTTGGTTCAGTGGGTTGTGTAGGCTTCCTGGTGGAGGGGACTAGTGCCTGTGTTCTGCTGGATGAAGATGGATCTTGTCTTTCTGGTGGGCAGGACAGCGTCCAGTGGTGTGTTTTGGGGTGTCTGTGACCTTATTATGATTTTATGCAGCCTCTCTGCTAATGGGTGGGGTTTGTTCCTGTCTTGCCAGTTGTTTCTCACAGCGTGTCCAGCACTGTAGCTTGCTGGTCGTTGAGTGGAACTGGGTTTTAGCATTGAGATGGAGATCTCTGGGAGAGCTTTCCCTCTTTGATATTACATGGAGCTGGGAGGTCTCTGGTGGACCAATGTACTGAACTCTGCTCTCCCACCTCAGAAGTACAGGCCTGACACCCAGCCGGAGCACCAAGACCCTGTCAGCCAAACAGCTCAGAAGAAAAGGGAGAAAAAAAGAAAGAAAGAAAGGAAAGAAAGAAGAAAGAAGAAGAAAGAAAGAAAAAATATATGTAAAGTTATTAAAATAAAAAATCAAAAAATTATTAAAAATAAAAAAATTAAAAAGTAATTTTAAAAAAGAAAGAAAGAAGAGAGCAACCAAACCAAAAAACAAATCCACCAAAGATAACAAGTGCTAAAAACTGTACTAAAAAAACCAAAAAAACGGACAGACAGAACCCTAGGACAAATGGTAAAAACAAAGCTATACAGACAAACTCTCACAAAGAAGCATACACATACACACTCACAAAAAGAGAAAAAGGAAATATATATATATATTTATATTTAAAAAGAAAAGAGAGCAACCTACTCAATAAACAAATCTGCCAATGATAATAAACTCTAAATACTAAACTAAGATAAACATAAAACCAGAAACAAATTAGATTCAGGAAGGAAGCCCTAAGTCTACATTTGCTCCCAATATCCACCACCTCAATTTTGGGATGATTTGTTGTCTATTCATGTATTGCAGAGATGCAGGGGACATCAAGTTGATTGTGGAGATTTAATCCACTGCTCCTGAGGCTGCTGGGAGAAATTTCCCTTTCTCCTCTTGTTCACACAGCTCCTGGGGTTCAGCTTTGGAGTTGGCCCTGCCTTTGCATGTAGGTCGCCTGAGGGTGTCTGTTCTTTGCTCAGACAGGACGGGGTTAAAGTAGCAGCTGATTAGGGGGCTCTGGCTCACTCAGGCCGGGGGGAGAGAGGGGTATGGATGTGGGGCGAGCCTGCGATGGCAGAGGCCGGCGTGACGTTGCAACAGCCTGAGGCGCACTGTGCGTTCTCCCGGGGAAGTTGTCCCTGGATCACGGGAGCCTGGCAGTGGCGGGCTGCACAGGCTCCCGGGCGGGGAGGTGTGGATAGTGACCTGTGCTTGCACACAGGCTTCTTGGTGGCAGCAGCAGCAGCAGCCTTAGCGATTCATGCCCGTCTCTGGTGTCCGTGCTGATAGCCACGGCTTGCGTCCATCTCTGGAGCTCGTTTAGGTGGTGCTCTGAGTCCCGTCTCCTCGTGCACCCCGAAACAATGGTCTCTTGCCTCTTAGGCAGGTCCAGACTTTTTCCCGGACTCCCTCCCGGCTAGCTGTGGCGCACTAGCCCCCTTCAGGCTGTGATCACGCAGCCAACCCCAGTCTTCTCCCTGGGATCTGACCTCCGAAGCCCGAGCCTCAGCTCCCAGCCCCTGCCCGCCCTGGCGGGTGAGCAGACAAGCCTCTCGGCTGGTGAGTGCTGGTCGGCACCGATCCTCTCTGCAGTAATCTCTCCACTTTGCCCTCTGCACCCCTGTTGCCGTGCTCTCCTCTGTGGCTCTGAAGCTTCCCCCCCACCAACCCCCATCTCCGCCAGTGAAAGGGCTTCCTAGTGTGTGAAAACATTTCCCCCTTCACAGCTCCCTCCCAGAGGTGCAGTTCCCGTCCCTATTCTATTGTCTCTGTTTTTTCTTTTGCCCTACCCAGCTACGTGGGGAGTTTCTTGCCTTTTGGGAAGTCTGAGGTCTTCTGCCAGAGTTCAGTAGGTGTTCTGTAGGAGTTGTTCCACATGTAGATGTATTTCTGATGTTTTTGTGGGGAGGAAGGTGATCTCCAAGTCTTGCTCCTCCACCATCTTGAACGTCTCCTGTGATGGTCTTTTAGGGAGTGATGGTTCCCAGTTGTAATGAAGTAGGGATGTCTGGAGAGAGTCAGGGTCCTGGGAGCACTTCTTGTTCTTTGGATCTGGAAAGTGGGTCTACCCTAGAGCACGTGGGGCCTCGTTCAGATTTAAGGGTATTTGGTGCACAGTTGTTTCCTTTCTAGGCTGTAGTGTCAGGGTGTGATGGGGTAGTTAAGGGAGGTTTGTGGGCCTCCCTTAAATCCCATAGTAGGCAACGGTGTATCTGGAAGAAAGGCATCTTATCAAGAGCCAGAGAGCCAGTAAAACATCTCTATGTGGTAAAGTATGTTAGACTTTTCCTGTATGCTTATGTTACTGAACCAAACTTGGGTCCGCTTGCCCAAGCACAGTAAAGCCAATCTACTGACTCTGGGTTGTGGTAAAGGAAAGTGCAGCATTTATTGCAGGGCACCAAGCAAGGGTCCAGGGAAACTAGTGCTTAAAAGACCTGAACTCCCCAAAGGCTTTCAGGGAAAGGTTTTTAAAGACAGGGTGAGGAAGGGGGTTATGGGATGTGTGATCAGCTCGTGGACTTTCTTCTGATTGGCTGGTGGTGAGGTAATTGGCATTCAGCATCATGAACATTCTGGTTCCAGCCGGTCTGAGGGTCTATGTGTTTGTGGGCAGCATGTAGTTAACTTCTTCCACCTGGCAGGGGTTTCAGTATCTGCAAAACAGCTCAAAGGACATGGCTCAGAATATTATCTATAGCCCTTAAGGGGGAACTAAAGGTCCTTGACTTTTGTTAATGCCTAAACTATTATTATTTGGTCTTGTTTGACTGTTTTCCTTTTTTCTGCATTTTCTCCCTTCTTTTTTTAAATATTTTTTAAAATTTTATTTTATTTTATTTTTTTGGCTGTGCTGTGCGGCTGCCTTTTCTCACTTCTATGATTAAATTTATTCTTTGACTAAAATTTTTCTATAGATAAAAGACAAGCAGAGGACATGGCGGGTGGTAGTGTTTTGTTCTGGGAAGGCCCCATAGGGTCCTGCTCAGTGTTTACACTTTCTGAGTATGATGTCTAGCTTAAAGAGCCTTCTCCCTCCCCAAGACTCTACAGATTCTTACATTTCTTCTCACAATTTTCAGTTTTTATATTTAGCCTTTAATTCCTCTGAAATTTTATTGCTATATGTTGCATAGTAGGGATCTAACTTTTTTTCTTCATTGCAGTTTTTCCATATCATTTATTAGTTAGTTTATCGTATATATGAATGGATGTCGATCTGTTTTCCTATCTCTGCAACATTATCACATGGTTTACATGCTGTATCTTTAGAGGACATTTTGATATTGTATGGCAAAGGCCTGCTTCTTTTTCAAAAAAAAAAATTGGCTCTTCTTACTTATCTCTTCTTCTAGATGAATTCTAGAATCAAACATGTCAAATAACATAAATAATTCTGCTAGGATATTGATCTGTATTGAATCAAATTGATAAATTTTTTTAAGGAAGAATTAGCATTTTTACAATATGTACTCTTTCCATTCAGGAACACTATACAATTTGTGTTCAAAATCATAAATCTTCAATCCTGAATTCCATTCACCCACCCATGCTAATTTGTTTTGCCAGTAACAATCTTTTTGCATCTTTTCTACTTTTTTGTGGACCCCTTGGCATCTCCCTTTTCACAACCATGTGTTTTCAGATAACTCTAAGGGGCAGTGAATACACAGGGAATGGAGAGTTTGAGGATAGTAAAACGTCACACAGAAATTTTCTAACTACTGGGAGTTTTTGTTCTTTTCTTAAATCTATCTTGTTAAATTGAAATGTTTATTCTCTTAAGTGCTCTAGAAAAGATTTGGAAAGTTTTGCTTTAGACCCTGAAGATGTCCACATCAATAGTTTCTCTATAATCAGATAGTTAAAATACAAAGCCATATGAAATTAAATGCCAAACATCATTGCAAATCAACATACAGCTGGAAAAGCACTCTACATAGCTCAATATATTTTTCAGGAAACCAAAGTCTTCAGCAATATCTATCTTGTAAAATGAGGATGTTCATAAAGAAAATCATTTTTATTCAGCCAAATTATTTATTCCACCGACCAAGGCTAATCAAGGCATGTGATTAATAATATTCACTTAAAATTGCATCCTGGGAAGTCTTTTCACTTAGGTTTAATGAAAAACACTTGGAAGCAATTGAATGCTGTGGAGACGTGGTTAGTTATTATCCTTGTTTATGAATTAGCATGATTTTAAAGAGTAGTTGATGCTGAAGGCTAAAGTTTTTATTTCTTTTTCATAACAATATTCCACCCAAACTGAAACAGAGAGATTGACAAATGTCAGAGGGCATTTAGCCTGCAAAAGGAGCCAGAAGCTAGAGATTTGGAATCAGAGGTGGTGGGACTGCATAGTCTGATGAAGACCGTGGAGCCCAGAAGGTGGCGATAGATGCTCTTCTCTCCCCTCCTTGTGCAGGCATCTCAAGTTGTCCAGTTTCTTAACCCAACGTTAGGGTAAACCTAATTTCAATTATCTATGGTCTTCTTGTTCTCATGGAAACAAGAATAGGAGGAGACAGGGTAGCATAGGAGGAATGAAAACTTGTGTATAAGTCTGAGCCCTTGGGAAGGACTTTGCTTTCCCAAGTCACTGAAGACTCCTGTTCATAAAGAACATGTATGTTTCGATAGCCTCTGTAAGGATTGTTAGGATTTTTTTGGGGGGGTGGACGATAAAATTTTTTTTTCAATTAATTTACTTTATTTTTATTTTTGGCTGCATTAGGCCTTCGTTGCTGCGCACAGGCTTTCTCTAGTTGCGGCGAGTAGGGGCTATTCTTTGTTGCGGTGTGCGGGCTTCCCATTGCAGTGGCTTCTCTTGTTGCAGAGCACGAGCTCTAGGCACCGGGCTTCAGTAGTTGTGGCACGTGGGCTCAGTAGTTGTGGCTCGCAGGATCTAGAGTGCAGACTCAGTAACTGTGGCACACGGGCTTAGTTGCTCCACAGCATATGGGATCTTCCCTGACCAGGGATCAAACCCGTGTCCCCTGCATTGGCAGGCGGATTCTTAACCACTGCGCCACCAGGGAAGCCCCTAAAATTTTAATCATCAATAGTTTCAGCTTAATAGTAAGGTTCTTGGCAGATTTTGGTACGGCTAATTAGTTCAAAGGGAGCTTATTGAAAGGCTTAAACTACTAATGACCGTCATAAACAGCAAAAATTTAAAAAGTGTTTTCAAGCAGAGCACATAGAGAACTGAGATGTTACAAGAAGGAGCTGGAAGACTAAAGGTGCCTTTTGTTATGTTAATGAGATGACCTTTGGAAAGTGCCCAAGGATGCTGGATGGTAGCCAGAAGAACCAAACAGGTGATTATAGGGTTGGAACTTTCAGGTCCACCCCCTGACCTCAGAGGAGGGGAGAGGGCCCTGGAAACTGAATCAATTGGCAATGGTCAATGATTTAATCAATCATGCCTGTATAATAAAGCCTCCAGAAAAACCCAAAGGAGAGCTTCCAGGTTGGTGAATGCATGGAGGAACGGAGAGAATGGTTTGCCCGGCGAGAGCATGGTAGCTCTGTTTCTGAATTAAGTCATTAAGTCATATGGACCGTGCTTGGGCTCTAGCACCTCTGTCTTGGTGGGGGTTGGGTTTTTTCCCATTCGGGTGGGGTTCGGGCAGCCTAATAACAAAACTGAATCTGACATTGACAGAGCACAAGCTTTATTCAGTGGCCAAAGAATGGAGAAGCAGGAACTAAGTTCACAGATCTACTTCTCACCCATGTGGCGAAAGGGATTTAATTTTAAAGAGTAAAGACAAAGGGAGGAAGAGTGAAGCTATTGATGGGGAGGCATATGTATTAGTGGACCAGGGAAGGGGCAGGGCTTTTTCCAAGGGAGTGGGGTGTCACCCCCTTTTTATCCTTTTTTGGTCCTGAATGTCTGGTCGTGGCCACTGGTAGGTGTGTCATATAATATACTAATATAGTAAAAGCAGCATATAATGAGACTCAAGGTCAGTTGGAGGTCAGGTTTGTGGCCACCTTGGTCCCAGCTGGTTCCATCTGTTTTTTTTTTGTTTGTTTGTTTGTAGCTTCCTTTCTTATCTCTGGACCCTTTAACTTCAAGATTTATGTTAACTCCTGCTAAGGGGCCTGCGGGTGGGGAGGTGTTGGCAGGTTTAAGCAAAGACCTGGAGCAACTCTGGCAACAGCTCCATGCTCTTTCCCCATACCTTGCCCTATTCATCTCTCCCATCTGGCTGTTTCTAAGTTTTGTATACATTCTTTCATAAAAAACCAGTAGTCTAGTAAGTAAAATGTTTCTCTGAGTTCTGTGAGCTGCTCTAGCAAAATAACTGACCCAAGGAAGGGGTTGTTGGAAGCTCTAATCTATAGCTAGTTGGTCAGGAGCACAGGTGATAATCTGGATTTGCAATTGGCATCTGCAGTTGAGGGGGGAGGGGCAGTTTTGTAGGACTAAGCCTGTGGAATCTGATGCTATCTCCAGGCAGATAGTGTCAGAATTGTGTTGAATTGTACTACATCCAGCTGGTGTCTGAGAATTATTTTTGACATGGACCCTCCACCACAGTGGAATTGGATAAGAATCTTTAAGCACTTAGAACAGTATTGTCACAAAGAAGTTCTCAACAGCCCCTGGCTATTATGGCAGAGATAATTAGTGCTCAGAGCTTATTTATTTTTTCCATTGCATTTCCCAGCCTCCCTTGCAGTTAGTTTAAGGCCAGGTGCCTAATTATAGTCAATGAACTGGGGCAGAAGGACTGAGGCAGGTAAGAGCCAATGTGCCTTTGAGATCTCTCCTTTCCTGATGAAGAGAACTTGGAGACCGTGAGTTCCCATTGGTAGAGCACCACCCCTGCCACATCAGGGTGCAATGAGGGTGACAAATTGTTGTGTTACATTACTGAGATTTCAAGGTTAATTCATTACCTTAAGATGTCTTCACTAGGTAAGGAAGACATATGATTTTACTATTAGAGTTTCTTTGCAAGTATTAATTCTAGATAATGACTAATAAAGTGTTAAAATGAGTAACTGACTTCTAGTTCTTCATAAGCAGAATTTAATCCCCTTGAGGGTAGGACCTTTATCTATCTTATTTACCATTGAAACCCCAGTGCATAGAGTAGTGTTTGCTTGGCACATAATTAAGTGCTAAATATATCTTTTTTATGCAGGTACTGTGCCTTTTCAATATGCATAGCACTCTTCATACGTTGTATAGTGCTCAAGAAATTAAAACCATGGTCTTTACCCTCAAGGAGTATATAATCCAAATGAGGAGACAAATATACCTTTTCTTCCCTTGCCTCCTTCCCGCCTCACCCCCAGGTACACAAACCAATGACATTGCTGCTTCAACTAAAGACACTATATTTAAATGCTAATTTATGCCATAGATGGAAGGTGTTCGGATAACAGAGTGCTCAGCAAGAGCAGCAAACAGGGACCTAAAGAAGAGATAGTATCTCAATAGAGAAAGAGAGACCCCGTGAGTGAAAGAGAGAGGTTAGTGGCATAGCTAGAGGAAAGACCCAGGATTCTGGATATGAGACTACAAATGTTGATGAGACAGAGCCAGGCTAGAAGAAAAATATGGGTGGAGAGGAGAAAGAAAAAAATTGGATGGTGGATGTCATGATAGGCCACCCAGACACCCCCCACTTTGGAACTTAAGCACTCACTCCTTCCTCCAGCCGCTGGGACGGTTGACTGCTGAAGACCCCTCCAGAAACAGCCCTCAGCTGAAGACAGCCGTCTGGGTCAAGGTCTCACCCTCTTTCCAGGGACAACCCATATCCAATGATTAATTGATGCTAAGATGCAAAGGCTGGGCCTCTTGCCTCAATGAAGGGTCCCAGCTCCAAGCATCCTGTGGGATTATAGAGGCCTCTGTTGTGACCCTTATCACAGCCTGACGTTTGTCTCTTGCCCAGTCCTGCTTTCCTTACTTCCCTACAGGTATCACTTACGAAAGTAGGCCCCATACTTCCTGCATGCAGATCTCCACCTCAAAAATCTTCTCAGGGGCAGGCAGTAAGTTATGGACCATCACACAAGCCAGGAGGAGCTTAGACTTGTTGGAGTTGAGAAAACACTCACTAATGACTTCTGAGGAGGGGAATGAGAGTCTAGGAAGGATTCGGCTGGTGATGGGATGGAGAGTAGGTGGAGGCGAAGATCCTTCGTTTGCAAGGGCAAAAATCACTTTGACAAAGTCTGCTCCACAGTCTATGAAGCCCTTCAGTGAAATTCCATTGTCTAGACCCCAGAATATTTTCCCAGAACGTGTCTAGAATTTCAAAGTTCACTCAGGACTCTGAGCTACATGTCTGATGAAAAAAAAGGAGTGAAATTCCTTCCTTGGCTCCACTTCAAGTAGGATCACTTGACTAGAGATGAGTGTGAGGAGTAGCCAGAGTTAAAGGTGAATGCTCCATTTCTTGAAGAAAATGTCAGCACTTTGTGACCTTTCTCAACATAGAATTGGGATTGTGAGGAAGTGAGCAATTGAAGGGAAGACAGCATCCTTATGTGGAGAGCTGACTACAGATGCTCATTCTTACCACTCAGATCTTAGTGTTCCACAGTAGCACTGGTCATAGAATAAAAAACCAGCTGATAGGAATATTCTTTCAGGAGAGAGAGAGAAGCCAGGGGCAGACAGCCAAGACGAGCTAAGTCGACCTAAGAAGCTGTGGAAAATAGAGATCAATGAATATTGTTGATTGTTTGATGTGGTAACGTTTTCAGGTACGATTTATGTAACCTTTAGGATCCTTTCTCTACATTAATTAAAAGACATTTTCTCTCTTCCCAACTTTATTTTCATCTCTTACCTGTTGTTTTAAAGATGTTTGTAATGGCAGTGGGAGTACCAGAGTATCAGGTCTTAGAGAGTGATCGCTACTACAATGATGCTCATTTCACAGAAACTATGTGCAGATCTAATAAATGGTATCAATGGAGTCTTGGGAAACTATTATTTTGATTGGAGCAGTTTTAGAAGTGTTGATTGAATATTTAAATAAGAACTTGGGGAAAAAAGTTAGCCATCCTAATGTTTTTATAATGGGGCCATTAGCTCAAGTGAGCTTGGCGTGCTGTCCTACTGATCGTAGGTGGATGGAGCAGATGTTGTAAAGGTGTAAATGTGGGGATTTATGGATTCAAACAAAAGAACAAAGATGGGACATCCTGAGGCAGGACGTGTGCAATGAGTGGTTTTGACACTAATGAGCCCAGTAAAATGGGCATTACCTGCCTTCTAACCTTATTCAACAAACATTTCTTAATCCTTTACCTGTGCCAAGCACTTCCTGGGAGTGTATTTGGCAAACTGATGAAAAATCAGAACTAGTAAGGCCTTCTGAAGTCAGAAAGATGAGGGAAAAGGTAGAAGAGACAAAGGGTTTGAGAAAGGACGGAAAGTTGGAATTAGGCAAATGAGGAGAGCTGAGTCTGGACGGAGTGGTCACTGTGAGAAGCAATTGCTCTGTCAGATTCCCCTGTGAGTCTGTGGAGTCACTAGCTGGATCGGACGATCCTGTGACTTCTGGAAGCAGAGGCATCTGTGGCACATGGGACTTTGGCTAGTTCCTTAATCTCTCCATCCCCCGGTTCCTCATCTGTACAATGAAATTAATAACAGGACCTCAGGGGATTGTTGCCAGAAGTTAATAAAGTAATTCATCTGGAGTGCTCTGCACAGTGGCTTACACTCTGTCACGGTGCTCAGATAGGTTTGCATGTGCTGTATGACAGTGGACACACTGTGTATGGGCAGAGAGATCACTGGAGAAATGGAAAGGGCACCAGTCCCTGGGATGTAGTCCTTTCAAATGTCTTCCCTCCCTGAGTTCCCTAGGGGATAAAAATAGAAAAATCACCCAACATAGCAGCATGGGGAACAAAGACGGGATACATTCTCTTTGGAGTCATTCATCTGACCACAGACATCCATAGAGACATGCAATTTCTTTTCTCTTAAGTTTATAGCTTATGGAGTGTCTTAGCTTCTGACAGACTGCAGGTACCTTCTGGTGAGACTTAAGCAATTTTCTCAATTTTTGCTTAATAAGAATAATTCACTCTATGTGCTAAGTCTGCATAAATAGTTTCTGACAGATGAAACAGTTTATAAATCCTCAAGAGTTTTTTTTTATTATCCTTGAAAAAACCTTTACACTTACTGTGTACCCTGAGGGCCTGTTGTATGGAAAGGTCTCTCACTCTAAAGAACAAAGGCAGGCGATGTTTTCTTAAAAAACAGGCATATTGTCCTGCTTGACTAAGGCTCCCTCTGACTATAAACCTTGAAAATCCTGTTCGTTTTTAGTATAAGTGCTCTAGCAAGGATAGGAATAAGCCAGATTCAGAGGATTTCCATGTCAGCAGTGCCGGATCCTTGCATGACCGGTGGCAAATGGCTTTTCTTCTTTTTCTTTCACCCTTGAAACCTCTGGCATATCTGAACTCCTGTTCTTGTGTCTTTTCTGGCCTTTGAGGATAACAATGCAGCTGTGTGTTAAGCGAAGGTAAAACAGCCTTTAAAGGGTTATTCTGGTTTTCATAGGTTCCACATAAGAATAAGATAAAGAGAAGTGATTTAACGTGCTCCAAATGACAATATATTCTGACAGGAGAGCAGAATAGCTTATTTGGAGTTTTTCCTCATCCCTGTTTTAACTCCCATCTGACACACCAAAGCCAGTTGATAGAAGGGGTGCTTGCCTCCTGCTCTCTCTTCTCAGCTGGACACTTTGCTTTCTAGCTCTTCACCCATCTTATTCCATCTTCTGACGTTAGCGTGTGTAAGCCATGTAGAGGGCTGGAGGATATCTTTGTGTGTATCTTTGTGCCCATCCCTGTGTATCAATTAATTTATTAAAGGCCCTAGGGAAAAACTTTTCAGAGACATGGTGTCAAGTGACAGTTCTCCATGAGCCTCTCACGTTTCTGCACATCTTGCAACAGAGATACCAACTGTCCTTTCTTCTGGGCTATCTTTCTAAGGATGTGTATAGAGTGGACAGCCTTGGGAAATAGAGCATCTCCCTCTAGAGCAAAGTACAGGCATGTTCCCTCCCCATTATAAAAGATTCAGGTTCCCTGAGCTCAAGCTTCCCCTCCTGTGGCATATAACCCACTGCATGTACGGGTTTAGTATGGCTTTTCTCCCAGGGCCCTGGGGTTCAGTGACTAGCGTAGAAATGTTACTGCTCTTGCTCTGTATAATGCACTGTTCTGTGTCTCTGATCCAGGGGTCCTGTGTCATCTGCCGGCCTCCATGAAACTGTGGCAAGCTAACTTGTTGGTATGTACGTTAAAATCTCAGACCCATCTCAGTTCTTGACACATAGTTCCAAATTTAAAACGATCCTGAGAGATTTACTGATGTACAAAACCCCTGATGAGGATTCTTTTTTTAAAAATTAATTAATTAATTAATTTTTATTTTTTATACAGTTTTAAAGGTTACTTTCCATTTACAGTTATTACAAAATATTGGCTATACTCCCTGTGTTGTATAATACATCCTTGGTCTTATCTTACACCCAATAGTTTGTACCTCCCACTTCCGAATCCCCATGGTGCCCCTTTCCCCCTCCCCACTGGTAACGACTGGTTTGTTCTCTATATCTGTGAGTCTGCTTCTTTTTGTTATATTTGCTAGTTTGTTGTATTTTTTAGATTCCACATGTAAGTGATGTCATACAGTATTCTGACAAGGATTCTTAGCGCGTTGACCACTGTGACACTACACCAAACTGTTCAGCATGTCCCACTGCTTCCTCAAATTCTAGAAATTCATGCTTTTTGTGTGTAACAATAGCGTCATTCAATCACCGTTCCTCTTGGATCATTATTTTGGAAACTTCTTAAAAATTGGCAAAAAAAGCATTTAACTCTCAGACCACTTTCTAAATATTATCAGATCTTTGATCTATGCACTGAGGATTGAGTTCCTGTAAATGGCTTGGACAAGTTGTGACTGGCAAAAACACAAAGGCTGTCTCTGTTCCCACTGTATAGATTGTCTCAGTCATTCAGACCCATTCATTTATTCAAATAAATTTATGCATTAACTTAAAAATATATTTCACAGAGTCAAGTAAGACAGGCACATTCCTGCCTTCTTGGAACTTGTAGGTTAATGGGAAATAAAATATTAAAAATATTTACATAAAATTATTTAATAAATCATAAATACTAGAAATGAAATAACTACTGTGAAGTACTATGAAGCATGATAAAGGATTTAATAGGGAATTTTTTTATTCTCTCAAATTTCAAATGTAACATAGATTAGCAAATAACTCCTACAAAAGTACAAAACTTTTTGAACCGTTGAGATCTTTTTTCCTTCCTTTTTTTTTTTGCATTGGATCTTGCAGATAAACAAGAAATAAGAACTAAAATTTGTATGTTCTTTAAAATTTTACCCAAATAAAGTAACATTTCCCCCTGGATAAAGTGGATTTGGGGGAGGTTCCATGATTTCTTTTAAGAAAGAAGATGTTGCTCTATTGACAATCTTTAAGAATAAGTTGAAATTTGCTGGCCATTATGTAGAAGTTAGAAGCTGAAGGGAGCATGAGACAAAAAGAGGAACATTTCACTTCTCAAACGAATGAGGTAGACCTAAGACCCGAAAAAAATTTTTCACCTTTCCCAGCAATGTTTTATAACTATGTTAGGTGACTATAGCCTGTGATGATAAGCACCTAATCTGTTAAATTTTAAAATAAGTCTTTTGAAATTATGAGAAGGGAGACACACATAAAACAGTTGTTATTTATAAACATTTCCAATTAGAATTTCAGAAAAGCAGAAACTTGTAAAATTTTCTAGGCAGCTCTCACCTTCATTCAATTCACAGGCTGATTTGAGCAGAAAAACTGCAAAATGGCAGGATCACCCAGTATTCTGGAGCTGTATTCATATCTGTCTGTCTCTCTCTTTCTCTCTGCATGCATGTGATTTATATTTATCCTGCAAAATGGCAGGATCACCCAGTATTCTGGAGCTGTATTCATATCTGTCTGTCTCTCCCTTTCTCTCTGCATGCATGTAATTTATATTTATCTCCCCAGTTTTCTGAATAATTCAAACATTGTGTTTTAATTTGTGAATTATTCCAAATAATGCAGATAATTGATTAAAATCTGTACTTTTGACTAACGTTGGCAAGGTTTAATCATAAAATCCAAGATATAAAATCTATTTTTAAATGGGAATGAAGAAAGCATGTGATAGGGATTTGACTGAGGAATGGTTAAAAAAAGAAAGTATTATTATGTTCATATAGATTAAAGGAATGTAATCCCATTGAAATTCTTCTTTTAAGGTGGTGCCAGAAAGGAATTTATTTTTCTTTGTAGTAATACTAGGACTTGAAATAACTTATCTACTAATTAGTTACTTCATGGGAAAGAAAAAGCTCATTTGTGTTTGCATTACTAAACATGAAGGCAAAGAAGCCAAGATGTGGTAGACCAGTTCTCTTCATCTGTCAGCAATGGCAGATGTTTATCTCTGTTTTTCCCTGAATGCTGCATGAATATCTGGATGAGGCTGAGTTTCTGCCTAAGCAGGCAGAGCTGATCCTTGCATCCAGCAAACCACATTGCTCCAGCTATTGCTTCTGGCTTGGTAACCCTCATTACACCACCCGGCTCATTTTAGAAGGGATTGTTCAATATGATTGTCCCTTGCTCCTAAAAGCAATTACATTACAAACTGGTGTAAGATTTCTGGTTTCCTTTCAGAGCATTGGTAGGTGAGTGTGTTTGCTCCAATTCTATTGGTAGCACAAATGCCCTCTCATTCAACGTTTCAATTTTATGAGACCTTCAACCCTGCCATCAAAGTCAAATAAAAGTTCAAAGCCTGAAACCCTTTCTTTCATTTCTTCATCCCTTTGAGGGAGGGACTCTTGGGATGAGGTACGGATGGGGGTAAAATGACTTTTTGTGTAAGAAGCAAGACTTCATTATATTGCCTGTGTTTGGAAATATCCATGTGGAGCTTTATTTATTTAAATTATTTATTTAAAATTATTTATTTAAATTTATTTAAATTTATTTAAATTATTTATTTATTTAAATTATTTAATTTATTTCTTCACATCTGACACTGACAGTTTCTGGCACATAATAGTAAAATTCCAGTGTTTCCTAAAAGATTCTTGGTAACTGGTTCTATTTTATCTGAATTATAGCTTATAAAATAATGTAAGCAACTAACTCATATCATATTAATAAAGGAAATTCTCCTGCTAGATCCAAGTCAGTATTACAAGTCTAAACAGAAGACAATTGTATTGGGTTTATAATGGAATTCTTAGTTCAATCTACTTCTATGAGAGTCGATCGCAGTGATGCTGCCTGGAGAATTTTGTACAGTGTAAGCCATTTGCATTTAATGACCATCGAAACTAAGGCAAATATTTTCTTCTTTAGGACATTATCTTTCAAAAATTCCACTGACAATTTGAAGCATAGCAATTCAATGAGGGATTATAGAAGCCATACCTTGAGATGTGTTTTTAAGTGGGGTAGAATAGGGACTCTTGCTGGTCTGTATATCTCCCTATGTGTCCTAGGGTTATAAGTACAGAGATATTTACCTTAAGTACTGGGTTTTGGACTAGCTACATCGTAATCAGTTGGGTAAATTTAAAAATAATACAGATTTGAAGACACAAGTCCCAGGGATTCTTATTCAATTGGCCTGAAGCAAAGCTTTAGAATTAGTGTTATTTATAAGTATCTTACTCAATTTTAAGTTATGCCATGTTTGGGAAACAGTTTTTAAATCCATAAGCTCCTTTACTTTTTCCTATAATGCTCTTTCATGAAAACATGAAGAAATAAAATAATAACTTCTGATGATGCCAAAATAAATGTCCCAGTGCTTTTGTCTGTTTGATTTTAGCTTTTCAAAGAAAATGCTGTGGTAGGAAAACAGTAGGTTGTTTAGGAAGAAACAACTCAGGCAAACTTATGTAATTTGTCAAATATGTTTTAGGTACTCTCAGGCCCTATGGTTGCATAGGTGTCTGTACCAGTCAGGATAAATTAGGTTATACTGTAGAAATGAACAGACCCCAAATCTCAGTGGCTTAATATAGCAGTTTATTTACTACACATGCCACAGATCCATATGATCAATGGCAGCTTTACTCCACAGCATTTTCTCTGGGGCTCAGCCTGACAGAGCAGCCTCTGTCTAGGACGTGGCTGGTGATTGTGGAGGAGTAGCAAAGAAGGCATGGTGAGCCATATGCAGGCTCTTAAAGCTTCTGCCCAGGGAAGGTCCCACAGCCATGCCTGAATTCCATGGGGAAGAGTGTAGAATTAATCCCCCAGTAGGAGGGGATAGCAAACATTTGAGAATCAGAGTGCACCACATAATTCTCTTTAGAAAATGAACAGTGCTGATCTTAAACCAACAGAAAACAAGTATTTATTGAATACCTACCATGTTCCAGATACTGGGATATAACTGTAAATGGGAAACACAAAATCCCTGAACTCTTGGGGCTTTCATTGAAGGGGTGGGAGGAGGAATAAAACAAATATTTTTCTTTGAAGAAAAACAAAGCAGAATAGGAGACTAAGAGCAATGAGAGTGTTGGGAGTTCTATTTAGACAAAGTCATCAGGGAAGTGTTTTGTGAGATATTTGAGCATAAAATTGAGAGAAGAGAATGGACTCCATTCCAAGACCTGGGGGAGGAGACTTTGAGACAATGAGAGCAGCAATTGCAAAGGGCCTACAGCAGTAACATGTGTGGCCTGACAGGCACTACGAGAAGGTCAGAGTGAATAGACGCTTCCATTTCAAAAGGGAGAAATAGGAAAGAAAAAAGGGGTAAGAGGTCCCAAATAAGTCCAAACTACAAGGCAAGTTCCATGAGATTTAAGGCTTAAGTACAGTCCTCTTTGACTTGATGCTCTACCCTCCAGATCCAGGTGGGGCAAAGGTCCCACCTTCCAGACACTGGGGCAGAAGTTCCATCTTGTAGGCCCAGCAGGAAAGCAGTCTTTCCCCTGAAGCTTTGGCAGGGCTGGGTGGGAACCCCAAGACGCTGGGCAACCCCACCCCCCATGGCTTTGAGCAGAGGCCGTCTGGCCTGTTGAAAGTGAGGTGATAGGCTCCCCTTTTGAAACCAAGGGGGTGGCCCTGATGATCTCTGAATTGCCTTCAGGGTTATTCTTTCCTTGTCTCGAAGAACGGTGCACATTCATAATCAAATAGTTCTAGGGTTCCATCTTGAGAAATTCCAGAAGTCCAACAGTCTGGTCTCCCTTCATCCTTCCCATCTCCTTCCTCCTCAATTCAGACTGGCAGTTTTTCTGCTGGGGTTGCTGATGAAATCCATGTTGCACACACAAACCAATCTCTTTATCAGAGAGATACTTGGCCACATCCTTAGTGTTCTCTCCCAAACACACTTTCTCAATTTTGCAATATGGGTAGGATGAGAATTTGTCAAATCTCTAAGTTCTGCTTCCTTTTTGCGTAACAATTCCATCTTTAAGTCATTTCTCTCTTCTCACATTTTCCTATAAGCATTCAGAAGGATCCAGGCCTCACCAACACTTTGCTTAGAAATTGCTTTAGCTAAATATTCCATTTCATTGCCTGCAAGTTCTACCTTCCACAAAACACCAGAACAGGAGCACAATTCAGTCAAGTTATTAGACACTTTATTACAAGGATCACCTTTTTTCCAGTTTTCAATAACATGTTCTTCATTTCTGTCTGAGACCTCATCAGAATGGCCTTTATAGGCCATATTTCTACCAACATTCTGGTCAGAATTACTCAGGTATTCTCGAGAAAATGTGAGGCTCTCTCTAGAGCTTTCCTCTCCTGAGCTCTTACCAGAATCACCCTCAATGGTCTGTTCATAGCAATGTAAGATTTTTCTAGCATGCACGTCAAAACTCTTCCAGCCTTCACTCCTTACCCAGTTCCCAAACTGCTTCCACACTTTTAGGTGTTTGTAATAGCAACACCTCACTCTCAACACCAATTTCTCTCTTAGTCCATTCAAGCTAAGACAGAATACCATAGACTGAGTGGCTTATAAGCAACATAAATAAGAAATTTATTTTTCACAATTCTGGAGACTAGAAAGTTCAAGATCAAGGCACAGACAGATTCTCTGATGAGGGCCCACTTCCTGGTTCACAGGCAGCCGACTTCTTGCTGTAGCCTCACAGGCTGGAGGGGGTGAGGAAACTCTCTGAGGTCTCTTTTATAAGGGCAATAATCCAATGCATGACCTACTTATCTCCCAAAGGCCCTACCTCCTAATTCCATCACAATGGGGTTTAGGATTTCAACATACGAATTTTGGAGGGACACAAACATTCAGTCAGTCTATAGCAAGGTCATTGGTCATTTTGGCAAAAGAGGTTTAAGTGACGTGATATAAGGATTAAAAACTTGACTTGAGCAATAATGGAGGCTGAGAATTTGGAGAGCAATTACAGACTCTTAAGAGGTTTTCCTGTGAGTGGGAACAGTTGGCTAGGGTTCACTGCTTCATAGTTATTTTTTTCCACTGTAATTGTACCATTTTACATGTTTGCCAGCAGTACTTTAAGAGTTCCAGTTTTTCCGCATTTTTACCAACACTTGGTATGGCCAGCTTTTGTTAATTTTAGCCATTCTAATGAGTATATAGTTATATCTCATTGTGGTACTTCCCTGATGACTGATGATATTATTGATCATCATTTCATGTGCTTATTAGACGATTGTATAGCTTCTTTTGTAAAGTAGCTCTTCCATTTTCTGGTTGGGTTTTTAGTCTTTATAATTGAGTAATAAGAGTGCTTTATGTATTCTGGATACAAGTCTTTGTCTGGTATCTGGCTTGCCAATAGTTTCTTTCATGCTCCATGACTTGCCTTTGTGTGTTCTCATTAGTGTCTTTCAGTAAGAAAAAGTTCTCAATTTTTGAAGAGTTCCAACTTATCTATTTTTCCCTCATGCTTCATGCTTTCAGTATTCTATCTAGGAAATATCTCCCTACCCCAATATTGCAAAGATTTTCTCTTATGCTTTCTTCTAGAAGTTTTCTCATTTTGTGTATTATATTTGTGTCTGTGACCCTCTTTTAGTTACATGTTGGGCATCATGTGATGTGAGGGTTGATATTCATTTTTTCCCTGTGGATAGCCATTTAATTCAGCAATGTTAGTTAAAAAAAATTTTTTTTTCCCATTGAATTGCATTGGCAACGTTGCCAAAAATCAATTGAACATACAAACTTGCTTTACTAAATTTTTGGTCAGTGATCACTCGTCCTCTATTTTTTACTATATTTGAATAAGATTGGTGTGCTTTTTCTTTCTTCAATATTTTATAGAATTCACCAGTGAATTTATCTAGGCCTGGACTTTTTCTTCTTGGGAAGGTTTGGATAACAAAGTAAATTGCTTTAATACATATAGAGTTATTTATATCATTTATTTTTTTCTTAAGTCAGTTTTGACATGTCATATTTTTTGGAAATGTATTTATTCATTTCAATATTCCTATTTTTTAGCATAAAGTTATTCATAGCATGGTCTTATTGTTCTTTAATATCTGTAGTGTTGATAACCCCTTTTTCATTACTAATATTGGTGATTTATATTATCTCTCTTTTTTTCTTGATCAATCTAGCTAGAGTTTTGTCAATTTTGTTGATCTTTTCAAAGAGACAGTTTTTGGGTTTGCTAAGCAGTTTCTCTATTGTCCATTTTCCATCTCATTGATTTCTGTTTTTATCTTTATTATTTCTTTCCTTCTACTTACTTGGGGTTTACTTTGCTCTTCTTTTTCTTGTTTCTTGAAGTGAAACTTAGGTCTTTGCTTTTAGATCTTTCTTCTTTCTTATATAAAGCAACTTTTCCCTCTCACCACTGTTTTAGCAGCATCCCACAAATTTCGCAGCGTTGTATTTTCATTGTCATTCAATTCAAAATATTTTCTAACTATGCCTCTGATTTCATCTTTAACCTGTGACTGTTACTTAATTTCCAGATATACAGGATTTTCCTAAGATATGTTATTGATTTCTAATTTAATTCCTTTGTGGTCAGAGAATCACTTTGTATAATTTTGATCCTTTTAATTTTATAAAAACATGTTATATGGTCCCACTTATGGTCTATCTTTGTCAGCGTTCTATGTGCACTTAGGGAAAAAATGTGTAGTATTCTCTAGTTTTTGAATGTAGTGTTCTATAAATTAGATCAAGATGGTTGATAGTGTTGTTCAGATCGTCTGTTTCTGTACAAGGGTTTCATCTCATTGTTCTATCATTTGGTGAGAAATGGGTGTTAAAATCTCCCATACATCAGGGTTGAACCTGAGATTGTGCAGGTTCACACTGAGTATCTGAGCACGTTCCTCTCCAGCTCTCCCCTCTAGGATTCTCCTCTCACTCTCCAGCCCCTGGACACTCATTTTCCTCTGGCCAGAAATATGGGATATTTCTTGGAGTTTTAGCCACTTACAGTATTGCTGCTGCTGTAGCACTCCAAGACCAGAGCCTGCCGTGGGGGCAAAGCCACAAAAGAAAAGAGAACAAAATGAGAAACTTAATTTTGTCTACTTTTCAGAGTCTTCACGTTTTTTTGTATTTTGTCCAGAGTTTTTAGTCATAATCAGTGAGAGAAATGGGACATAGGTGGATGGAGCTTTTGTGGTATGCCAATATCAAAACAACCAAAAAGTTTCAGAAGTTTTATGTAGAAAAACTTTAGCCTTTTCACCAGGAATTCTGAATTTTTGTGTTTTTTTCAATAAGGTCTTCTTTATCCCAAGAATATAAATAAATATATATTCTATCTTGTTTCTGATTTTTTTTTTTTTTTTTTTTTGGCTGTGCCACGTAGCATGTGGGATCTTAGTTCTCCAACCAGAGATCGAACCTGTGCTCCCTGCAATGGAAGTGTGGAGTCCTAACCACTGGACCGCCAGGGAATTACCTAGTCTATCTTGTTTCTGTTAGCACTTTCAAAGTTCTTTTGTTTGTTCATTTGTTTTGTTTTAAGCTTACTTATTAAGCCAACTAAAATTCATTTTTTAATGTTTTAGCATGGGATGAAACAGAGATCTAAATTTAATTTTTTTCAGTTTGAATAGATGATCAATTGTTCAAGCACCATTTATTGTATAGTACATCATTTTCCCACAAGAATTTGTTTCTGGATTGTCCATTCTATTCTGTTGATCATTTTGATTATTAATTTTCCAATATCTAGCATTATTACTTTAATCCTTTTTTGGTCATAATGTGTATTATTCTTGTTTTATACTTAACGTGTAATTCAAGTTAAATTTTCAAAAATTGTCTGAAGTAGGAATCTAATCCTTTTTTAAAGGACAGTCAATTGTCCCAACACCGCTTTTTGCATACTCCATCATATACACACACAAATAAATGCATTTCTGAATTCTAGATTCCCTATACTGTTCCATTGACCTATTTATCTATCATTTTTCCAATATTTAGCAATACTGTGTTAAACCCTTTTTGATCATGATGTACATTATTGTTTTAATGAAGTTCTTCACTAAAAGTGCTAATATCTCCTACAACTGTGTATGGTGACAGATGTTAACTAGCCTTATTGTGGTGATCATTTTGTAATATATACAAATATTGAATCATTATATTGTATATCTGAAACTAAATAATGTTGTATGTGAATTATACCTCAACAAAAAAAAATGCTATTATTAAATTTAGGGGGTTTGCAACTAGCTTTATAAGAGAAGATCTATTGCATTCTCTTCTTTCAGTATTCTGGTTCTGATTTTGTAGAATCCACCCATAAAATGTTCTGATCCTGGCTTTTGTCTATATTTTAGGTTTTGTCTATGCTGCTGGTCTATTCTGTTTTTAACTTCTTGAAGAAATCTTATTAATGTATATTTTTTCTGGAAGAGCCAATCATTCCAATTTAAAACATTACTTTGTATAAAAATGTTCTCTTATGTTTTAAAAATTCTGGAATTTATAGTTTTGATCTCTTTATCATTCTAATGTTTTTTTATTCTTGATCAGGTTACAAAAGGGCTGTTTATTGGTATTTTCAAAGAGGCAACTTTTGACTTTAAATATATGTTCTATTGTGCTTTTAATTAATTAATTTCTATTTCTGTCTTTTGACTCCTCTTATAGTTTCTTTGGGTGTGTTTTTTCATTCTTTTTCTAGTTTATGTGGAATATATGGTTCATTTATATTTAATTTTTACTTTATTAAATACTTTTAAGCCTAGGTTTATTATTATTATTATCATTTTGTGTGTGTTTTTAAGTTTCAAAGTGGATAGATTTTCCTGTCCTGGCTTCTCTCCTTTTTCTATCCTTTAGGAGTTTCTTTTGTTTGTTTTGTTTTATTGCATTTTTTGTCTACTTTATACATATTTCTTGTCTACTTTTATTTCTGAAGTTTGTTAAAGTCTCCCAAATTAAGATACTTTTTTGTTGCTGAACTAGTCCCAGAGCATACATCCCAAAATACCTGTGGATTGCACTTTCCATAGCTTCCCATAGCCTCTGGAACCAGCTCAGAGTTCCAGAGGGAGAGAGCTAGGAAGACAATACGCAAAGGTCCTTAATGCAATGCCTGTTGCATCAGCTCTTTGCTTCCCTAGCGAGAGCCAAATCAGCAGTATTCTTGGCAAGGCAGACCCTTTCTCTGGAGGTAACTGTATGTAATTGATGAGCAAAGCAGTCTCTCTGTGCATGACATTATTTATAAGATTTCCTTGATGTGATGAAGGAAATTGGGAATTCCCTGGAGAAAGTCAGCGTATACACTCTGAGCACTCATTCACTTCCATAAGATACAAATATCTGAACTGTTAAACAACCAACTAATTTTGACAAGAGTACCTCCATGTCAGAGGAGGAAAGTCTGACTTGTAAAGAGACTGAAAATGTCATGGCTTCAGAGAAATATTTCCAAAGTAAATTAAAATTAAAGTTTATATTTCATAGAGTATTCTCTTATACACTAGATAACTTTATACTAGCCACCATCCTGTGACAAAAATTTAAAAAACATGACTATCATCACCATACTGATAATACCATTGAATACAAAGGATCCGAAGTGACTCATCCAAAGTTATACAACTAGCACATGGTAACATCAGTATTGGAATACATATCTTAGGACAACACACGTCTATTTACTTCCACTTTATCATAGCAATCTCCTACAACCTAAAGACTCAATTTCCATGGGAAAGTTCTTGGATTCCAATTCACATAGATGATGAAATTTGGGAAATGAGGAATTCCTCACCTGTAGTTGTTGAATAGATATCGGTTGATTTTAACAGAAATGTGCCAGATGTCTTCCAGTTTCCCTGCCACACTCTGCATACCAGGGGACTGACTTAAGCCTTAGCATCACGGGTTCACTTGCCCTCTGAGATCTGGTAGGGTTGACCAGTGGGAGAGCCAACAGGAGACCTGAGGGAAGGGGAGAATGAGATTTGGGCATTTATATCCATTTTCTCCCTGCAGGTTGATTTGGGCTGGCCATGTAACTTAAGATCTCAGCTCTTGCGAAGGGTCTTCTTCACCCCCTTCTTTTCTCCCCTATTCCAGTAGCAATGTCCTCCCCTTGCCTTCTCAGGCCTAGGGTGAGTGTGGTTCCTTGGTGTTCCTTACCCCAAGTACCACACCATCCCTTCTGGTTTCTCTATACCCTGCTCACACCTTTGTAAAGGTGTCTTTTTTAAATGATCCACAAATTATCTGATTTAAATGTGCCAGCTGTTTCTTGCAAGGACCCTGACTGATATAGGAAACAAATTACTCTTAAAGTTTATAGTTTAAGTACAAAAAGATGGGGTAAAGAGAGAAGTTTTCTAGCCAAGCCCAAAACTATTCGTATACTAACATCTGATTACTACAGTTTTGGAAAGGAGTTGACTCTTTTAATACATGCTTCATTGGGGATTACACATTTTCTGGACCAAACTCATAATCAGATCTAAAGGACTTCTAATACTTTATATATAGTTAATTAAATTTAACAGTAACAGGAAAAAAAGATAAAAGGAAACAACCCTTTCAGTTTCCAAAGCAGAGAGAAAAAACAGGGCACTGCTCCTAAATCACTCTGTTGCCATGCAAACTTCTTAGCCATACCACACTAAGACATCTCTTAGAAGAGTTAAGAGTCTCCTGATTCTGATTCTTTGGCTATTTAAAGCAGGCATGGGGCACTGCAAGGGCTCACTTTCCAAAATTCAATGTAAGAAGAGAGCGGGAATGTTGATTACATGTGAACAGAGGGATTGAAACAATTTCCAGCAGGCGTCTATGTACACATGAGGATTCATACATACATACACACACACACACACACAGCCAGAAAGGCAAACCTGCAGAGCAAAAGGTACGATTGTCAGAATTCATTCTGGTGCTTGGGGACTAGACGGGACCAAAGGCTATTACTTTCCTTCTGAGCCAAAGCAGGGTGACATGCTGACATGTTCAGTATTTTCTGCCAGTTGGCCACAATTTGGGTGGGTGGGAAAATATACTTCATTCCTATTCTCCTCCCTTATCCCCTGCCATGGGTTAATTTTTAATATAATGCCATAAGGAATATTATAATTCAAAAAATAAGAAAGGAATCCAGCTACATAGTTGCTTAATCAACATAGAATAGGTTTCCACTGTCAAAGTCGAGTGAAGAGTGGAGCGTTATCCTCCAGTGGATTTGTTTTTGTTGTTTGTACAAGAATAAGGCTGAATACATTTCCCTTTTTTGCATTTTAATGAGAAGGGGAACTGAAAACTAAAAATTTTGGCTGCAGCCACTGAGGGGTATGAGGTGGCACAAAATAATAGTGGGTTGTTCATACTAACAATTTTCAGTTTTGAAACAGTCCCTCTTGTCAGTCAAGGTAATGAGATAAAGTGGCCTACTAGAAATTTAAGTTATAAAATTTGTGTCCTTGAACAATTATTGCAGGTTGCTAGTCTCTTGTCTCTGTTTTTACCAGTGTAATAGTATTTCTTCAGACACCAACTTAGGGGTACAGTTATGGCACAAATTAATAATAAAACAATTTGTGCATCAGTCCTTCTAGGTTTGGAACAAGGGAGATGAGAGTAAGCACTTAGAAATGAAAATGATTGTCAAAATTAACTTTTGTTTCCTAATTTCTCAAAGTGAGGATAAATAACTATACCTGAAGTGAAAGTTGATATATTGAGAACTGTACGATTAAGCATATTATTTAAAACTGTAACTGCAATTGCTTTTTGAATTTAAAATAGTCTGTATTTTTTTCAAACATCAAAGAAGAAGATGGCAAAGGAAGAAGATGCAAGACATTAAAAGCAGAAAAGATCATTGGTATGACAAAAAAAATCTAATATATTAGCTTGATGATAAAAGTAAACGGCATAATGATCTCCTAAATAAATAAAATGATGGGAGAAAATGTTACTATTATCAAGCAGAGGTGAATGCAAGCTGAAAGTCTTATGTTACTTAATGATGTAGGTTAAAATTTACAGAGAAGTTATAATTATTCCTTATAAGTAAAAATATGAATAAAATATAAAATTACTGAAGATAAATGATATATTTACAAAAACACAATAATAGTGAAAGGCAATGCATCGGTTTCTATACTTTACGGATAAAAAAGACAAAATTTAAATACAGAAGATTTGAATAGTAATATGTGTAATAGTATTTAATAGATATGTAGATGTCAAATATCAAACCCTAGAAACAAAGAAATGCATCAAGGGCTTCCCTGGTGGCGCAGTGGTTGAGAATCTGCCTGCTAATGCAGGGGACACGAGTTCGAGCCCTGGTCTGGGAAGATCCCACATGCCATGGAGCAACTAGGCCCGTGAGCCACAACTACTGAGCCTGCGCGTCTGGAGCCTGTGCTCCGCCACAAGAGAGGCCACGACAGTGAGAGGCCCGCGCACCGCGATGAAGACTGGCCCCCGCTTGCTGCAACTAGAGAAAGCCCTCGCACAGAAACGAAGACCCAACACAGCCAAAAATAATTAATTAATTAATTAATTAATTTAAAAAAAAATGCATCATTTTTTCAAGGACCCATAGATATTCACAGATATTTATCATACCGTTTGAAACAAAAAAATAAACCCCAAAGTAGAAATAGTATAAGCAACATTCTCTGACAAAAAATGCATTCAGTGCTAGAAACAAATAAGAAAATCAGAAACAAAACAAAAATTTTTTTTGTAAAATAGTTCTCAGGTTAAGTAAACAATAACATCACAGTTACAGAATATCTGAAAAATAACAGTGAGGGAAAAATTTTTAAACCATATACATTTATATTACTAAAAAAAGAAAAAGAATGGAAATAAGTGAATAAGGTGCCAGTTTAGCTAGAAAAATGAATCTAAAATAAACTTTAGAAAAACATAAGGAAGAAATTTTTTTAAATGAGAAGCAAAAATCCATAATGAGAAAAGTGATAGAAATTATAAATTAATTCAAGACTTGGTTCTGGAGGGAGGGGGTATCAAATACAATTAAATAAATAAATAATCTACCAATACTAAATATGAGCGAGACCAAAAGAGAGAGAAAAAACATGAATTCATAAAATATGCAATGAAAAGGAGAAATGACTACAAATAATGAGAAAATCATCGTAAGAAAATATTTTGCACAATTTTATACTAATAACTTTTAAAACTGCATTTTTTTTCTCAAGAAGAAATAGACTACAAATTGTGCAAGAAACTGTGAATGTTGTTAAAGTTTTCCAAAATGCTTCTGACACAGAAGGTATCTTTGGAAATTATTTTCATTCTTCCAAGAGCCAGATTACTCCAACGTAATTTGAATTTGTTCCAGAGCAACACAAAATAAGGAATTCTCTTCATATTCTTTTATGACAATAGCATATGTGTGACAGTAACATTGAACAGATTCTCTTCTGTATCTCTCTCTCTTCCCTCTGTCTCTTCCCCTCTCTCTTTCCTCACAAAAACTGTGAATGATATATTAGCAGAGAGAATTTAGCAGTACATCCAAAGAGTAATACAATATAACTGAGTGAGATTAACTCCAAGAATGTATCCAATTCAGTATTGGCAAATACATTGATTTCTTTCAATCAGTCAAATCACAATAGATGCTAAAAATATTTGATGAAATTCAGGACTTTTCCTGACTTTAAAATATTGTTTTAAGTCTCCCAAAAACTATAAATAAGAAGATACTCTTTACATAATAATAATAATCCAAATTTGGCAAAAAAGATAAGTAAAGTATTGAAAATAGTAATAAAAATATAAAATGAAAAATATATTTGAATGAACTGATCAAGAAATATTTTGCAGGTATATAAAAGAAAAATAAAATATTCTAAAGGACACTAAATATAATTTAATAAATGAAAATAGGTGCCATGTTTTTGGTTACCAATACTTAATATTTTATTATTATTTTATTCACTTTCCTCAAAATAATAATATTCATGTATTTTTATTCAATATTGAAGTACTATTTCTTTTTTGCTTTTTTTTTTTTATATCTTTATTGTGTTAGTTTCTGCTGTACAACAAAGGGAATCAGCTATATGTATACATATATCCCCATATCCCCTTCCTCTTGCGACTCCCTCCCACCCTCCCTATCCTACCCCTCTAGGTGGTCACAAAGCACTGAGCTGATCTCCCTGTGCTATGTGGCTGCTTCCCACTAGCTATCTATTTTACATTTGGTAGTGTATACATGTCCATGCCACTCTCTCACTTCGTCCCTGCTTACCCTTCCCCCTCCCCGTGTCCTCAAGTCCATTATCTACATCTGCGTATTTATTCCTATCCTGCCCCTAGGTTCTTCAGAACCTTCTTTTTTTTTTTAGATTCCATATATATGTGTTAGCATATGGTATTTGTTTTTCTCTTTCTGACTTGTGAAGTACTATTTCTTTAGAAGCTTTTGAACTATTCTAAAATTAATTTTAAAAATAGATAAATGAAAAAGCTAAGACAATTTGGAAGGATCAAAAAGAGAATTGTAAGAATACTTATCCTACTAGATCTTAAAATTTATGAATTACAATATCTAACACAAAACTGCTACAGGAGGCAGAAACAGTCTGAAATGAAACATAATAAAACAGCCAGAAATAGACCCAAGGATATGTGGTAATTAAGTATATGATAAAGATGGCATTTCATATTGGTGAGATGATGAATAGAATTTCTGGTATATAACATTGGGATTACTGGCTAGACATTTGGGGAAAAGAAAGCTGAATCACTTATGGTAAAATAACTTCTAGATGGATCCAAGATTTAAATGTGTATAAAAAAAGATAAAGAATGGAAAGAAACCAGAAACTACTAGAAGAAAATATGGGTGAGTAATTTTATAGTCTTAGAATGCAACAATCTTTCTAAGCAATATAAGTAATAAAAGATCCATAATTAAATTTTGATAAATTTGGTTACATAATAATGTAAAATTTCTCCACCATGAAATGTCTTTAAGTTAAATCAAAAACAAAATACAACCTGGGAAATATATGAGAAAGAGTTAATACACTTAATATGTAAAGAGCTCTAGCATATCAATGAGGCAGTCAAACACTGTAACAGAAATATGGGTAAAAAAGTAATAGGTGGTTCACAAAAGGAGAAATGCAAGGGCTGACAAACATGTGGAAAATAGTCACTCTCACTAGTAGAGAAATGGAAAAGAAATTACATATATTATTTTTTGCTCATGAAATTAACAGATGTTTATGTGACTGTAGGGAACACTGAATTGTCCAGGTCTTATTGGTGTAAATGTAATTCTACAGATTTCTCTAAAGCAGTGTAAGAGTGAGTATATTAAATTAGATACCTTTGGCCTAACAACTCTACTTCTAGAAATTTATCCCAAGGAGATCATTGTGTAGGTTAAATTAGTATATATGAGGTTTTTCTTTAATGTGTATAAACAATCTGTAAATGTCTCTCAGTATGAAACTGATTCAATAAATTATAGTACAAATTATAGAACATCATATATCCAATAAAATAACAATATAGATCTGAATTTAATTATTCAGAAAGATGTTAATGACATTTTTTTTGGTTGAGAATAGCAGGTTAAAAATAATAGGTAAAGAATAAACTGAAAATGAAATTATAAATAATAAGATCCATCTATGCAGATGTATGCATAGAAGTATACAAACATGTATTAGTTATATTTCCCTTGAATACAAGTGACAGGATCTCAGTCAAATTTAATTTAAGCAATCCAATCTATTTTTGGCTCAGATAGCTGAAAAGTATAGAGTCCTGGTTTGCTTCTAGGCACATCTTTTTCAGGGCTTCAGACAGGGTCATCAGGAAGAGCCAGTTTTTCCCTCTGTTTCCAAGTTTCTGCCCTTCCTCTTCTGTGGTGGTTTTATCTTCAGAACAATATCTCCCCTCATGGTGACAAGGAGGCTGCCACAGTTTTTGCCTCTCCTCCTCTCCATATCAGCACTGGCATGAAAGAAAGTCTTCTAATTACTCAGTTGAAAGCTCTAGGTTCATTGGGTCTGGCTGTTTAACTTAGGATGTGTGCTTATACCCAAACCAACACTGTGATCTAGAGAACGTGAGATTCTGATTGGCTTAGGCCTGTGTGCTCTGTCACACATTCCACCATATCTCCACCATATCCATAGGTGATATAGGATAATACCTATAGCATGGGGCCTAAGAGTCAGATGGGGCAGGGGGAGAGAGGAGGAATCTCAGTTAAAGAAAACTGGTGGGATAATTATCTGGAGATGGGTAAGTGGATGCTGGGCCACTGAAAGAACAAAGAAGTTTCTCCCTTCATGATGATGTTTCTGAACACTACTATTTTTTGTATTATTTGAGAATTTACAATTTTTAGTTAGCAAAACTATGAGAAACTATTAGCATGCATTCTTTTTATATTTAGATAAACAATAAATCTATTTTCAATATAAATAAAATACACAGATATTTGTTTTTCTTGTTCATGCTATTTTTGCTTTTTTGTATTTCTGCCTTGTCTTTCACTTATTTTTCTTTCCTATAAATCTATCAGTATTACTTCTTTCTATTATCTTTCATAGCTGTTATTCAGTCTTCCAAAGTCACAGGTAGAACAATCCATGCAAAAAGGGAAGGTATTTATCCTAGGAAGTATCTCAGAGAAAAAAGTGGAAAAGTAAAGAAATAGGTGGTGGCTCCTGAATGTTTGAAGAGTATTAGGAAACTCATTTTGAAGTTGTATTTGCAGAGCAAACATGATTTTTACTTTGCTTTCAAGTTTATATGTGGTGCTGGAGGAAAGGATGGCTTTCTATAAGCCTACTTGATACGCCTTTGGTGAATGGTTAATTCAGATCAGTGCTTCAAAAACTTTGTGTACATGTGAGTCACCTAGGGATCCGTTAAAATGGAGATTCCAATCCAGTATGACCATGCTGGGGCCCACAGTTCTTCATTTCTCACAAGCTCCCAGGTGATGTTAATGCTACAAGCCTATGGGCCGTTCTTCGAAAAGGAAAGATTTGGATAATATTTTCTACCTATTAAGTGAAAACTTAAGCCAGCTATATTCTGCATGCTTTTTCTTAAGATTAGAAATATGTTAAAATATACTTTTATCTATTCCAGGTTTATTTGTACATGCTACTATATTTCTATTTAAGGCTACATTTTAAAAAATCAACAGAATTTGATTTTATTGTTTTGGCCAAAAAGTTCGTTCAGGTTTTCCCAAAGGCTTTTACAGAAAAATCCAAACGAATTTTTGGACAACCCAATATGTTACCTCATGTTAAAAGAAGGTAAATACTTTCATTCTTGCTCCCACTTTCTAATATAAAATCCCGTATCTGTTTTTACATTAACTCCATAAGAAAAAAGTATTTTCTTGCCATCTTAAATGCTATTTTTCTTGTTCTGAAACCAAAGATTACTCAATTCAACTTTGAATTACATTGTGATTATGGAAAGTCCTTTACTGTTTGAGCATTCTACAATGTGCTCTGTCAAGGGCAAACTCAAGAGCTGTGGGTTTCTACTTTACTGCTGCCACCTAGCGTGATTTGTAAGGCAGAAGGAACAAGGTGCAAAGAACTTCTGGAGAAAAATCGTCTTAAAATTAGGTTCCCGCTTGTGCAGAATGCTGGTTGCTTCTCCTCACTGCGGGTCCATGTGAACTTGGGCAGCAGACAGAGCCCAGCCCTAGTTTCAACACCAATAGGGACTGAAGGCCCAAGCGGTTTAATCTGTCAGAGGCCTAATTTTGTGGGTGTGTATGAATTCACTTTGGGTTACCAACATTTTTAATGATTTTTAATGATGTATATGTTTTTAAACTTCACATACCCTCTCCAACTCCAGGCCCTTTGCCAGTTCCTCTTGGCTCTGCTAAGATGCATGGAATCTGGGAATCAAGATCAAGGGAGGGAGTCTGCTTTACTCAAGAGGGATGTGTGTGCGTGTAAAACAGAAACACCCCTCTCCATGCCTCCACTGGTTTGTGTGCCTTTCTTTAGCTTGCCCCAGGAGCCATACTTGCTTTGGGGACTCTAATAAGCAATTCCAAATGGTAACTCTGCTGTAATTTTTACTTCTGTGTAAGCATCTCACTTGTCTTTGAGTTCCTGGCCCTGTTTTTGAATATGGTTTCCCTGATGGGTGAGCCATGATTCTATCTCCCTTAGCCCCTTGTTGCTATCCTGACTGCAGACACAGGTTACCTTACCTTTTGGGAGCTTATTTGGACTTTCAGACTGTACTCAGGGCCTACAGCTACCTATGATCTTCTCTGACTCCTATTGAGGCCCACTGGCTAGGAGTTTTTCTTATTCGTACTTCTCTGGCTATGATTTTGTGAAAGTTACTGGCACTTGCTAAGTAGAGAGTGGTAATAGTAACAGCATTTATAATAACAATAAAGCTTGTTGATGAAGAAAAATATCACCACAACCTACATTTACTTTTTTCCAGAGACAGAGACCTTTAGTAACCAAAGATGTCTCCCTTTTCAAGGCATCTACATAGTAAACAACTTCTTTTTACTGTAAAATCATGACACTTGTTGGATAATGGATGTTGGGTTGACCATTGGTGCAAGTTTGCCCTTTAGCCTTGCCAGTCTGGTGGTAGGAACAGGGACCCCATGGTGCACTCGTGTGGCTTGGCCATTTCCCTCACAGTTGCTTCTCTGAGTCTCAGGGGGCTTTACAAGAGATGTGGAGTTAATGTCTCTAGCACTGTATATAGACAGAAAAAAAGTCTTACATATGCATGTAACTAGTTTTTAAATGTATAAGAAGAAAATGATGTTTTCAGTTTATTAGTCTTTGGGTACAAAACTTAAGCTATGGAAGAAAACAAAAAGGATTCAAATATGTTTTGAATAATCATTTATTCTAGAGCATCTGGCAAACATAAACTTGGAAATATGGAAGAACTTCCATGTTAACAATGGCCACTTTCCAAAGAACAATAAGGGACATATACTAAAAACAACAACAACAAAAAAGCCCTACCACAGTCATCTGCCACAGAAGTAATGATTGTAGGAATGGTAAAGGATGGTGATACTAAGCAGAGGTTATGCCTTTAAGTCCTGCTAGTGAAATCCAATTTAATGAAATGAGGGTTTAATCATAAAAACAAAGATGACTTTCACTTCTATTTTTAATTTTATGGATGAAAAGTAAGCCTCAGAAATATGAAAGAACCAAATAAAGGCCTCAAATAAGAATAACTTAAACTCCTTTTGTGGGGGGTTGGGGAGTTTGAGAGCAGAGGATCACTTGGCAGGCAATAGATAAATATAAGCAAACTGAAAGTCCTTGACTTTGCCTTAAGTGGCAAAATGCATGATGAAGACAAGACCGAAAGAGTCTGAGTTGATAAACATGGAGGCAATTATTATTCTTATTTATTGGCTTATAAAGCACATCTTGCTTAATACAAGGTGCTGGGCTGGAAATAAGAAAGGCCGTTGAAACCCCAAAGTAGAGCCATTCTGAGAGTTGAAGTCCTGCAGAGAATATTTTTATTTACTTCAGAAGGTAAGATGTCATATGTGGAACTATGTGTACGAAGGAGTTTCACTGAATAAGGATTATAATTGCAAAATGAATGCTGTACCATGTGCCAGGATGGCAATAGTATGTTGAACCTAAATAAAGAACGTAGGCTAAAGCATTAGAACAGATTAAGATATTTTAAATCAAATTTATTGTTATTATTATTTTATTTTAAAACTTTTTTTCTGAATGAGGGATGGTGGGAGTGAGGTGGTGAGGAGACGCAGGAAAACAGTTACAGAAAGAGAGGTGCCACAATGGCTAAGTAAAAATTGGTTAAGTTAATTCAGAGCTACTCAGTGGGAGGTCTATATCATATTTTTTATATTTTGTAATAAGCCCAAAATTGTATGGGTCTTTTTTTCCTAAACTGGCAACTTTATGTGGCTATGTTCGTCTATACCCAGTCTGAGTGGGCATACACACAAACCAAAAAGTTTAAAAAAATGTTGCCTGTCTCCAGGACGTTTTAAAACTAATTTATTTGACTTTACATCATTATTAAGGAAGATTATTTAAACAGAGACACAGTCTACTTTTTGAATATCCTACCCTGGGACTAAAATTAACAACTAGACCCTGAATTTAAACCATTCCAAGTTGTGGAATGAATCACATTAACCTTTCTACCAGTTTTCCTGTTCAGTTTAATCTGATAGCCCCAAGAGATGGGTTCTGAAGGAGTGCCTGAGCTATTGGGGAAGGAAGTGGTTAAGAAGAAAGAAGTACATTTCTGGTCAGGGTGTCTGAGCATGCAGTGACATTACTCAGGGCTGGAGTAGATGGTGGCTAAATATCAAGTGTCATTTAGAGGTGTCAAAAGGCTTACCAGCTCTAAAATACCTGATGGTCCCACCATAAATTCACTCAACAAGGATACATTTGTTAATTAAACATTTTGGGGAGACAGGGCACCTATCATGGTCAGAGTCTTGTGTTTGGCATTTATGTATGATTGAAGGGAGGAATAAAACATGTCTTTGATTTCAAGAAGAGACCCACTTCATATTACCCAGACCCTGTCAAGAGTGCAAATGAAAGCCCACATACCATATGTCTAAATATTTTAAAGCCATAAATTAAAATGTTAAACAAGTTTATTGAGATATCTTTGACATATAAAAATCGTGTATGTTTAAAGACTACAATGTGATGTTTTGATATATGTATACATTGTAAAAAGATCACCATAATCAAGCTAAATAACATATCCTTCACTTTTACATAATTACCAGTGTGGGTTTGTGTGTGTGTTCCTGTGTTGAGAAGTTTTAAGATCCATCCTCTTAGCAAATTTCAGTAATACAATACAGTATTGTTAATTCTTGTTACCATGCTCTATATTATAGCTCCAGCACCCATTCATCTTGCAAAACTGAAACTTTGTACCTTTGCCCAACATCTCCTCATTTTCCACTCTCTATCCTAACCTTTGGCAACCACCATTCTACTCTCTGCTTCTATGAGTTTGACTAGTTTAGATTCCAAGTATGAGGGAGATATATAGGACTTGTCTTTCTGTGTGTGGTTTATTTCACTTAGCATAATGTTCTCCAGGTGTCTTCTTTTTTAAGATTGAATAATATTTCATGGGAGGGAGGGAGAGAGAGAGGGGGGGGGGAGAGAGAGAGAGAGAGAGAGAGACCACATTTTCTTTATCCATTCATTTGTTGAAAGACAGTTTGTTTCTATATCTTGGCTACTGTGAATAACGCTACAATAAACATGGGAGTGGAGATATCTCTTTAAGATCCAGATTTCAATTCCTTTGGTTAGATACCCAGAAATAAGCTTCCTGGATCATACATTAGTTCTATTTTTAATTTTTTGAGGAACCTCCATACTGTTTTCCATGATGTCTGCACCAGTTTACATT
Source organism: Eubalaena glacialis (assembly GCF_028564815.1). Taxonomy (NCBI): domain Eukaryota; kingdom Metazoa; phylum Chordata; class Mammalia; order Artiodactyla; family Balaenidae; genus Eubalaena; species Eubalaena glacialis. The sequence goes on from NC_083719.1 coordinate 101,378,744, forward strand.
CCCACCTACTGTACAAGGATTCCTTTTCTCCATATCCCTGACAACACTTATCTTTTGTCTTTTTGATGACAGCCATTCTAACAGGTGTGAGATGATAGCTCATTGCGGTTTTGATTTGAATTTCCATGAGATTAGTGATGTTGAAAACTTTTTAAAATACTTATTGACCATTTGTATGTCTTCTTTTGAGAAATGTCTATTCAGGTCCTTTGCCCATTTTTAATTTTATTTATTTATTTATTTATTTAACATCTTTATTGGAGTGTAATTGCTTTACAATGTTGT